>NC_080682.1:104827961-105133392 GCF_030445035.2 Dasypus novemcinctus | reverse complement strand
GGAGGGAACATTACCTAACTCATTCTATGATGCCAGTATCATCCTTATCCTAATCCTAATCCTAATAATCCTAAACCACATAAAGATGCTACAAGAAAAGAAAACTAGGGAAACGGATGTGGCTCAAGCAATTGGGCTCCTGTCTACCTTATAGGAGGTGGAGGGTTCAATACCCAGGGCCTCCTGGTGAGTAAGCTGGCCCATGTGGTGAGCTGGCCCATGCGGATTGCTGCCCTGTGCAAGGAGTGCCACCTCGCGAGTGAGTGCCAGCCCACGCATGGAGTGCTGGCCCACACAGAGAGCTGATGCAGCAAGATGATGCAACAAAAAGAGACACAGAGGAGAGACAATAAGAGATGCAACAGACTAGGGAGCTGAGGTGGCGCAAGAGAATGATCACCTCTCTCCCACTCCAGAAGGTCCCAGGATCTGTTCGCTAGCCACCTAGTGAGAATACGAGCAGACACAGAGGAACACACAGTGAATGGACACAGAGAGCAGACAATGGAGGGGGGGAGAAATAAATTAAAAGTAAATAAATCTTCAAAAAAAAAATAAAGAAAAGAGAAAAAAACCATATACCAATATCTCTATGAATTTAAAAGCAAAATCCCCAACAAAATACTTGCTAATTGTATCCAACAACACATCAAATGAATTGTGTACTATGATCGAGTGGGTTTTATCCCAGGTATGCAAAGATGGTTCAACATAAGAAATGTAATCAATGTAATGTACCACATTAACAGATCAAAAGAAAAAAAATCACATGGTCACCTCTATATGTATAAATCTTCTAGAGGGATAAACAAGTTCAGTGAAGTGGCAGGATGTAAGATCAACACACAAAAATCAGTAGCATTTCTGTTTACTAATGAGCAATCTGAAGAGGAAATCAAGAAAAAATTTCATTTACAAAAGCAACTAAAAAAATCAAATATTTAGGAATAAGCTTAGCTAAGGATGGAAAGGACTTATACACAGAAAGCTACACAATATTGTTAAAGGAAATCAAGGAAGACCTAAATAAATGGGATATTAATCCATGTTCATGGATTGAAAGACTAAATATCATTAAGACATCTATCCTACCCAAATTGATTTACAGATTTAATGCAATCCCAATAAAATTTACAAGAACATTTTTTTGCTGAAATGGAAAAGCCAATTGTGAAATTTATTTGGAAGGGCAAGGGGCCCTGAATAACCAAAATCATACTGAAAAAGAAAAACAAAATTGGAGAATCATGCTACCTGACTTTAAAGCATACTACAAAACTACAATGGTCAAAACTGTAAGGTGTTGGCACAAAGATAGATATACTGACCAATGGAACCAAATTGAGGGTTCTGGTATAGACCCATGTATATACAGCCAAACAGTATTCAACAAGGCCACCGAGGCCATTCAACTGGGACACAATAGCCTCTTCAACAAATGGTGCTGGGACAACTGGATAGCCGTATGTGAAAGAATGAGAGGGGATCACCATCTCATGCCCTGTACAAAAATTAAGAGGGATCAAAGACCTAAAAGTAAGAGCCAATAACAAAAAACTCCTAGGAGATCATGTAGGTAAGCCTCTGTAGCAGTTTGCTATAGTTATGAATTCCAGAAATAGGCATTGGATTATGTTTGTAATCTGGTCTTTTACTGGGCATGAATGAGTTATGATTAGGGCTTTGATTGGGCCTCATCATTAGGGTGTTGAGTCCCCACCCCTTGGTGGGTGTGAACTCACAGATAAAAGGCATGGCAAAGGACAGAGTTTGAGTCTTTTTTTTCAAGATTTATTTTTTATTTGTTTCTTTCCCCTTACTCCCCAGTTCTCTGCTCTCTGTGTCCATTCACTGTACATTCTTCTGCATCCGCTTGCATTATTTGGTGGCACTGGGAAACTGCATCTCTTTTTGGTTGCGTCATCTTGCTGTATCAGCTCTCCATGTGTGCGGCGCCACTCCTGGGTGGGCTGTGCTTTTTTCATGTGAGGCAGCTCTCCTTATGGGGTGCACTCCTTGCATGTAGGGCACCCCTATGCAGGATGCACCCACATGGCATGGCACTCCTTGTGCATGGCAGCACTGCCCATGGGCCAGCTCAACACGTGGGTCAGAAGGCCCTGGGGATTGAACTCTGGACACTCCATATGGTAGATGGACACTCTATCAGTTGAGCCACATCTGCTTTCCAGAGTTGGGGCTTTTTGATGTAAGGATTTTTGATGTTGGAGTTTTGATGTTGGAGTTTGATTCTGTAGCCTCAAGCTGGAGCCCTGGGAAGTAAGCTCACAGAGGAAAGAGAAGCAAGCCCCAGGAAGAGAGGAACCTTGAGCCCAGAGAGAAGCAAGACCCTGGAAGGTAGGAACCCAGGAAGCCTGAACCATGGCAGATGTTGGCAGCTATCTTGCTCCAACATGTGAAAATAGACTTTGGTGAGGGAAGAAACTTATGCCTTATGGCCTGGTATCTAAGCTCCTACCCCAAATAAATACCCTTTATATAAACCAACCAATCTCTGGTATTTTGCATCAGCACCTCTTTGGCTGACTAATACAGCATCTATGAGATTTTTTTTCTCTCTCCTCCTGCCCTCTCTTGCCCTCCCCTGCCCTCCCCCACCCCCTGTTGTCTGCTGTGTCTATTTGCTATGTGTTCTTCTGTGTCTGCTTGTATTATTCTCATTAGATGGCTCTGGGAACCCATCCAGGAACCTTCTGGAGTGGAAGAAAGGCGATCGTTCTCTTGCATCACCTAGGCTCCCTACTTCGTTGCACCTCATATTGTCTCTTCTCTGTGTCTCTTTGTTGTGTCATCTTGCATCCATTCTCTGTGTGGGTGGCACCACTCATGGGTGGGCTGCACTCCTGTGTGGAGCAGCACTCCTTGCATGGGGGGCATTCCTTGCATGGGTGGGGCACTCCTTGCATGCAGCAGCACTCCACACAGGCCAGCTCACCACACGGGCCAGGAGTCCCTGGGTTTCGAACTCTGGACTTCCTATATTGTAGGTGGATGCTCTATCTGTTGAGCCACTTCTGCTTCCCCATGTATGAGATCTTGTAGTAGGAAATGGTTTCATGAACTTTATACCCAAAGCACGAGCAATGAAAAAAAATGGATAAACGGAACCTCCTCAAAATTAAAACCTTTCATGCTTCAAAGGAGTTTGTCAAGAAAGTGAAAAGGCAATCTACTCAATGGGAGAAAATATTTGGGAACCACTTATCTGATAAGGGTCTAATATCTAGTATATATAAAGAACTCTTTTATCTCAAAAATAAAAAGACAACCCACTTTAAAAAATGGACAAGGGTTTTCAATAGATTCTTTTCCAAAGAGGAAATACAAATGGCTAAAAAGCACATGAAAAGATGCTCATCATCACTAGCTATTAGGGACATGCAAACCAAAATTATAATGATATGTCATCTTAAGCCAATAACACTGACTGCTATTAAAAAACATAAAACTGCAGGTGTTGAAAAGGATGTGTGGGAACGTAGAATGGTGCAGCCGTGGTGGAGGACAGTTTGGTAGTTCCTCAGGAAGCTAACTAAAGAACTGCTGTAAGATCCAGCAGTCACACTGCTAGATATAAACCCAGAAGAATCAAAAACAGGAACATGAACAGATATATGCACACCGATGTTCAGAGCTGATTTTCTGTTACTGTGGTCTTTAGTTGTGTTTGATAATTTTTCATAATTTCCACCTATATTTATATTCTCTTTGTGTTCATCTGTCATTCTCCTGATTTCCTTTAGTTCCTTGTCTGTGTTTTCCTTTAGCACTTTGAGCATACTTAGGACAATTTTTAAAAAGTCATTTTCTGGTGTGTCCCTGGCTAGTTCTCCTCACTGATGGCTTCTGATGCTTTACACTTCTTTGGCTGGGCAGTGGCTTCTTATTTCTTCATATGTTTTGTGATCTTTGGTCGAGATATCTGTACTTTGATATTTTAATGCGTTTTGCTGGAATTTCGATTCTGAGGCCCCTGTTCCTTAAGCTTATATCCATCCAGTGTTATAACAGAGCTTTCCTTAAATACCAGGAGCTAACACTCACAACAAAAAGATGATGACGGGAAGCGGACTTGGCCCAATGGATAGGACGTCCATCTACCACATGAGAGGTCCACGGTTCAAACCCCGGGCCTCCTTGACCCGTGTGGAGCTGGCCCATGCGCAGTGCTGATGCGCGCAGGAAGTGCCGTGCCAAGCAGGGGTTTCCCCATGTTGGGGAGTCCCACACACAAGGAGTGCACCCCATAAGGAGAGCCGCCCAGTGCAAAAGAAAGTGCAGCCTGCCCAGGAATGGTGCCACCCACATGGAGAGCTGACACAGCAAGATGACACAACAAAAAGAAACACAGATTCCCATGACACTGACAACAACAGAAGCAGACAAAAAAGATGCAGCAAATAGACACAGAGAACAGACAACCAGAGTGGGGTGGGGGTGGGGTGGGGGGACGGGAAAGAAATAAATAAATCTTAAAAAAAAGATGATGATGATGATAAATACGGCAATGATGAAGAAGAGGAGAAGGAGGAGAAGAAGTAGAAGAAGTAGTAGACCTCTCCCTCAGGATTTATCCCTACAATGAATTTAGGGAATAGCTCCAGGCCAGAACTTAGGGGACCCCCTCAGCCTTGCTGAGCTTGCATCTTGTCTTGGGCATGAGTGTATGGCCCTAGGAATTCTGTTATGTGGATACAAATGTGTCCCCTTCCCTCAGGAGCAGCTTCTTCACTGTCCTGGCAGCTGCATTTGTCTTGCAGCCTTAATCCCTCCCCCGCCATCATGACTTGACTACTTTCTCATAACTCTGGGCACAAATGGCTGGAGGAGAGCTCTGTGAGCACCTTTTACACACAGGCAAGTTCTGGTACGGTGAGTGCCTCAGACCCAGTCTGTGCACGAGGATTGCTCTGCTCCCCCCGGTCCCAGGACAGGGATGCACACCTGGAGCAGGGCCTGCCCCGTGCAGAGCTGGGGAGGGGTGGGGCAAGGTTTGGCCCTACCTTGTGCTGCAGGTCTATCCAGCAGGAGGAAGAAGCGCAGGGCTGAGTCCCTTGGGAACCAGCCAGCAGTGCAGTCCTGGCCCTGCTTCAGATGCTCTGGTGCGATATGTACAGAAAGCTCCCCTTGCATCATTCTGCCTGCAAGTCTCTAGCTCTCCCAAGGTCTTTCTCCTGTAGGAAAATGGGTGAGGGGCAGGAAGATTAAACCTTACATTACTCTTGTTTTTTGAGGTACCGAGGCGGGGGATTGAGCCCAGGACCTCATATGTGGGAAGCCAGTGCTCACACACTAAGCCACATCAGCTCCCCTGAGTTGGCTTTTCCATTTGTTTGCTTGTTGTTTGTTTTTGTTTTTAGGTAGCACTGGGAACCGAACCCAGGTCCTCCCATGTGGGAAGCAGGCGCTCAACCGCTTGAGCCTCATCCACGCCCAAGAACTCATTTTTCCTCTGTCCTTCCATCTGGCTCACCTCTCCTGAGACATTCCTAGCCCTGTGCTGGGTGCTAGGGATGCAGTCCCTGCTCTCTAGGAACCCACATGCCGAGGGAATGAAATGACCCATTAAAAAGGCAATTACTCTTCAGCAATTTCCCAAGCTTTCTTTAGGAATGAAAACCTCTCTTCCTATGTGGCCTTCCCTGTTGGGACATCCATTGATGATGATGGGATGACTCTGGTCCCAGCAGTGGTGATCCCAGAGCTCCACATGCTCAGCCTCTCTCTTGTCCAGCCCACCCATCTGACTCTCTAGGGCTCTGGGGGAGCCGTTTAAAAATTCTCACAGAACAGAAAGTAAGTGCTGTGGCAAGGGAGGCGCTGAAGATGGTGAGGCAGATGTGCCTGATGTGAGCAAGGGCAGCCCCTGTTGCACTGCTGCTTACTGAGGAGGGGCTCAGGATGGTTTGTGGGATCACTTTTATAATCATAGTAAGTCTGCCTAGACAGGGCTCTTCTAGTCCTTATGCACACAGGCTCTGCCTCCCGCCCCAGCCCGAATGAGCTCTAACCTTGCATCAGGTCAACCTTGCTCACCGTGTGTGAGCCTCCGCTTCTCTATTCTCCAAATGGGAGTAAGTAAAGTATCTCTTTCCTGGGGTTGTTGTAGGGACTACATGAATGATGTAAAGTGTCCATATCAGGACCTGGCACATAGTCAGCTACTTGATGAGTGTTGTTGTCAGTAGAGGGACTATAATTGGAAATAAGAACTGGAGATGACAGTTTGCCTGGAGATGGGGAACTCTGTCCAGTGGGCTTTGAACAAACATAAAGGGGGAGGGAAGAGTAAAATGCTCAGAGAAATCTGTGAAACTGGAGGGCACTAGAAGTGACAGAGAGACAGGCATCCCAGTGTGGGGGATGACCACAACTCACAAAGGAAGATGAAATGTGGGGGCGCATCCTGTGAGGAGGGGAGCCCAGTCTTAGAGGTAACTGGAACTGTTCTGGCTTTGGCTCAGCAAATCCTCTTAAGCAGAGCCCCCTACTGTTGACCCAGGGTACCTAGTGCAGGGGCAGAGATGGGCGAGACTCTGCTCTGCTCTTGGGGAGCTTGCCTTCTGGGGACGTACTTCTGGGCACAATGTCTGTAACACAAGAAGAAAAGAGAAGGGATCAGGGCTGCAGCGACCTGAATAAATCACTGTGCTGTGCTATTCTGCAGTGGTTCTCAAACTTCAGTGTGCATCATCAGAATCACCTTGTCAGAACACCACTTGCTGGGCCCACCCTTCGAGTTTCTGTTTCAGTAAGTCTGGGGTGGGGCCTGAGAATTTGCATTTGTAACAAGTTCCCAGGAGATGCTGATGCCCTTGGTTTGAAGGCCACATTTTGAGAATCACTGCTGTAGGGCTTTGTTGTGAGGCCCCTGCAAGTGAGCATGGGCATGCGTCTAAGAGAACCTGCAGGTGGAATCTGTAACCTCTGGGGGATGCTGTTCAGTTGGAGAAAGTATCCCGTGGCTGCTCCTAGAGGGGGGCCAGTACAGTCCTGATTTCTCTGCAAGGAGAAACTGCAGGTTTCATATCCACAGCAAGTAATAACAGTTGCTGAACTTTAGTGAGTAGTTACCACGTGCCGGTCATTATTCTAGATACTTTACACTTGTGGATTTATTTAAGCCTCTCAGCCCTATGAAGTAGATTTTCTCATTAGTCCCATTGTACAGATGAAGAAATTGAGGCACGCAGAGAGGTTAAATAACTTGCCCAGGGTCCCGCATCTGCTAGTGGCTGACTCCAGAGCTCATGCTCTATAACAGCTGCAAAGTCCTGTCCAGATTCTGAGGTCTACGGTACACACTGTATACTCTGGAGGGTGTTCTGTGGCCCTTGAGAAAGGGAAGCATTGCTTATCAGAGCTGGGGTTGAGTCACCACGGGGTAGCCTCGGGGTGCCAGTTCCCTTTCTGACAGCACTGCTAGTTCCCAGGCTGAGCTCAGCGACTGAGCAGCTGGCCCAGGAGGAAGTACCTGCCTCAGGTGGGGGCTCATCCTAGAGTGGGGCTTTCCTGGCTGCTCCAGGCTCCACCCCCAGCCTGGCCCTGGGAGTTTGTTGTTGTTGTTGTGTCGTGTTTTTATCACTGGCCTGCAGGATATTGACTCAGGGCGTGCAGGAGCTACAAAGCAGGGAGGGAAAGTACACATTTTGGAAGAGATAACCAGGATCAGAAGATCCTGGAAGCCTGAAGAGAGTGTTGGATCTGACAGGATAATATTAAGAAGTAACATAAAGTCAACCTTTGGCTGAATGTCTCGGAGCCACCTCATCCTCACCCAGGCTTTTGGGTATGGTGGGTTGTGAAACCGAGGAGACCTGGCTGGGTGGACCTTTTGTGGAAGAATGTATGTATGAACAGCCACACCAAGAAACATGCCCACCGACATCTCTTTCACTAACCAACCTGGAAACAATACTCTCCATTCCTGCTGCCCTAGGCATGCCACCTTCTTTTTTTTTTAAAGATTGATTTATTTATCTCCTCTGCCCACCCCACCACCACCAATTGTCTGCTCTCTGTGTCCATTTGCTGTGTGTTCTTCTGTGACCACTTCTATCCTTATCAGCGGGACCGGGAATCTGTGTTTCATTTTGTTGCATCATCTTGTCATGTCAGCTCTCCATGTGTGCGGCATCATTCCTGGGCAGGCTGCAGTTTCCTTCATGCTGCGCCACTCTCCTTATGGGGCACACTCCTTGCATGTGGGGCTCCCTTATGCAGGGGACACCAGTACATCAGCACTGCACATGGGCCAGCTCCACACGGGTCAAGGAGGCCCAGGGTTTGAACCACTGGGCCATGTCCGCTTCCCACACCTTCTCTTGTGTAGACAGATACACTAGCCTCTTCACTGACCCCATTTCCCACCTCGTGCTTCACACTGATCTCAGAATGATCCTTGTAACACAATCCAGCCACGTGTCCCTCTTGGCACCCCATAGCTCTTAGGATGAGGCCCAAGCTCCTTAACTTGGCACCCAAGGCCTCCCATGATCTTGCCCTGCCTCCCTCCCCTCTGCTCCTTTCCCACCTCCTTCCTCCAGTCACATCAGGTCACTTGCTGTGGCCTTGAACGTGCTTTTCTACCTCTGGGTCTTTGCTCATGCTGTGCTCTTGCCTGTCCCTTACCTCCCCCTTTTCTATGCCCTGCCCATCCTTCCTAGCTCAACCTATCTTCCTCCACACTGACTCTTTATTATTACTATTTATTTATTTTTAATTTCACTTAAGCACAAACACTTGGGCCTGGGCTGGGAATTTGGAGGTTTATAGGACAGGGTCCCTGCCTTCTGGAAGTTCACAGCTTGGAGAAGCAAACAATTTGTTCATAATTTATCTGTCTGCTTGCCTCTTTCCCACCTGCCCATGGGCAGGGACAAGGCTGATTCATCTCAGAGCTGCCAGTGCCCAGCATGAGACCTAACACAGGGAAGACAGAAAAAAAACTTACTGAATTCCTCAAGGAAGGACTGTCTCTTATTCCTCTCATTGTCACTTCCTACCCCATCCAATCATATGCAGACTAGGCACTTGGAAAATACAGTGTGGAATCCAGTGTTAAGTCTCATGGTACCTACACTCAGTGTTGCCATTTATCACCATTTACTCATTCACTCATTTGACACATTTATTGTACATCCTCTGCCAAGGCTTTTGTAGGTCCTGGGAATACAATGGTGAGCAGAAAATAGATCTGCTTCAGAAGCTCCGAGAGCTTCTGAAGGTTAACTTGAGAAGAGGGTGTACTGTCAACACCGCATTTTCTGGGAAGGTGCACTTTAGGGAAGAGATCAAGGATGGATAGGAGTTTAGTTCTGACCTTTTGCAAGACACTGTACATGTAACCCTTGAGTAGGAGTAGTCGCTATCTAGAGGCTAAGTAACTGAGAAAGAGCTGGGGCTTGAATCTTGGTTGGCATGTGGTGGGAGGGTAGACTTTGACTAAGTGGAGAGACAGGTGGGGCTGCCGTGCACTGGGCTGATCTCTGCTCAAGTCCTGGAGTGGGATGGTGCTCTGGAGGCGACTTGGGCAGGAAGGCTTTTTTGGAGCCTCTCACCCTTCATGTGAATTTGATGATTGACTTTTCCATTTCTACAAAATGTTGTCATAATTTTGATTGGGATTGTGTTGAATCTGTAAATTGCCTTGGAAAGAATTGACATCTTTATATGAAGTATTCCAATCCCTGAACTTGGGATGTGTTTTAAAATTCCTTTCAGCAAGGTTTTGTGGTTTTCTCTGTACAAGTCCTTCATATCCTTGGTTAAATTTATACCTAGCTATTTTATTCTTTTAGTTGTTACTGTGAATGGAATTATTTTCTTGATACTCTTTTCAGATTGATCATTGCTGGTATATAGACATATTACTTGTTTTTGCATGTTGATCTTGTACCCATGACTTTGCTGAATTCATTTAGTAGATCTAATCATTTCTTGCAATTCCTCAGACTTATCCACATATATATAGAATCAAGCCATCTGTGAATAGGGAGTTTTACTTATTCTTTTCCAATTTAGATGTCTTTTCTTTCTTTTTCTTGCCTAACTGTTCTGACTAGAACATCTAGTACTGTGTTAAATAGCAGTGGTGTAAGCATCCTAGCATGTTGCTGATCTCAGGTAAGAGATTTTAATCTTTCACCACTGAGTAAGATTTAGGCATGGGTGTCTTTATCATGTGGAGGAAGTTCCCTTCTAGTCCTAGTTTTCAGAGTGTTTTTATCAAGAAAGAGTGCTGCATTTTATAAAGCCTCTTCTACATTGACCAAGATGATCCCCTTTTTTCCCATTTCCTATGATTAATTTAGTATAGTACATTGATTTCTTATGTTGAACCATCCCTGCATTTCTTGGATAAATCCCTCTTGATAATGTTGGATAATTCTCTTAATGTGCTGCTGTTTTTGGTTCATCAGTTTTTGCTGAGGATTTTTGCAGCTATATTCATAATGATATTGGTCTGTAATTTTCTCTTTTCATATCTTTATCTGGCTTTGTTATTGGAGTGAGGCTGGCCTCATAGAATGGGTTAGGAAGTGCTTCCTCCCCTCAATTTTTGTTTGAAAAGGATTGTATTAATTATTCTATGAATGTTTGATAAAATTCACCAGTGAAGCCATCTGGTCCTAGACTTTTCTTTGATGGAAGATTTTTGATTAATGATTCTATCTCTTTACTTGTCATTCATCTGTTGAGATCTTCTATTGCTTCTTGCATTAGTTTAGGTAATTTGTGTGTTTCTATGCATTTGTCCATTTCATGTAGGTTATCTAATTTGTTTGTATACACTTGTTCATATTAGTATAATCCTCTTAATTTCTGTAAGATTGGTAGCCATGTTTCTTCTTTCATTTCTGGTTTTAGTTATTTGTGTCCTCTCTCTTTTCTTTGCCACTCTTTAGCTAAAGGTTGTCAATTTCAATGATCTTTTCAAAGAATCAACTTTAGATATCATCAGTTATATTAGGGTTCTCCAGAGAAATAGAACCAACAGATATTTTTATAAGGAGATATAACAATCGGCTCATGTGACCATAAGACTGAGCAGTCTGAATTCCACAGGGCAGGCTGCAAGATGGAAACTACAAGAAGGTGAAATTTTCTTCTCCATGAGAAGTTGGCTGGTTAAAGAAGAGGCAGAAATTCTTTCTGGCTGCTAAAATCCTCATTCTCACTTTAAGGTTTCCAAGTGATTGGATGAGGAGACTCTCCTCAGGGCTAAAGTCAGTCTCCTTTGTTGATTGTGGATGTAATGAGCCAATATGCAATCAAATAACTAATGAATTACATCCATCTGTGTAACACGCTCATATTAGCAACCTGCCATGTTCTTTCTTGAACAAACAATAGGAGACCATAACTTATCCAAGATGGTGCATAAAATTAACTATCACATTGATTTTCCTATTATTTTTCTCTTTTCTATTTCATATAGCTCTGCTCTAATCTCTATTTCCTTTCTTCTGCTCACCTTGGGTTTAGTTAGTTCTTTTCCTAGTTCTTGCAGGTGTAATGATAAGCTACTGATTTTACATCCTTCTTCATTTGTCTTTGCTGTGTCCCATAAATTTTGGTATGTTGTGTTTTGTTTTGCTTTCATTCATCTCAAGATATTTCTTAAAGTCCCTTGTGATTTCTTCTTTGATCCATTGGATATTTAAGGATATATTGTTTAATTTCCACATATTTGTGAATTTTCCATACTTCACTAGTATTGATTTCTAGCTTCTGTCTGTTATGTCTGTTATCATCAGAGAAGATTTGCATGATTTCAATATTTTTAAATTTTATTGAGACATGTTTTGTGACCCAATATATGGTCTATTCTAGAGAATGATTCATGTGTTCTTGGGAAGTATGTGTATTCTGCTGCTGCTGGGTCAAGTGTTCTATTTCATCTTTTAAGTCTAGTTGATTTACATTATAGTTAAGTCCTCTATTTCCTTATTGATCTTCTGTCTAGACGTCATGTCCATCACTGATAGTGGTATATTGAAGTCTCATACTTAAGTAGAGCTGTCTGTTTCTCCCTTCAAATCTGTCAGTGTTTGCATCAGATATTTTGGGGCTCTGCTTTAGGCATGTATATGTTTTAAATTGTTATATCATCTTGATGAATTTACCATTTTATCAATATATAGTGTCCTTTTTAATCCTTGTAGCAATTATTGACTTCAAGTCTATTTTATCTGATATTAGTATACCATTTTGACTCTCTTTTGGTTATTTGCATGGATTTTTTTTCCATCCTTTCATTTTTAACCTATTTGTGTCTTTGGTTTTAGGGTAAGTTCCTTGTAAACAGCATATAGTATGGCCATGCTTTTTTATCCGGTCTGCCAGTATCTGCCTTTAGCAAGTTACCTAGCCTCTCTGTGCCTCAGTTACCAAATCTGTTCAATGTAGATAATAAAATCTACTACTAAATAAAACAATAACATCTACTACTATTAGTAAAGTCCCTATATAAAGCCCTTATAATGCCTGGCACATAGCCTTAGCTGCTATCATCATCATCATCATTAGTAATACTAATAGTAGTAGTAGCAGTAAAAGTACCACCATTACTATTGTTATTAATACTGATGGTCTCTAAGAGTCCTTTCAGTCCTGACTATTTGGGATGCTATGAAGTTTTTATTTATTTATATGAGTGTATTATGAAGACTGGGGTAGGATAATTAATGAAGTGATTCACCTGGGTAGGAGAGGGCAGGACTCTTTCTGTGTGACCTTTGGCTCAGTCCTTGGCCAAGTCTGGACCTTAGTGTCTCTCTGTAGAGTGCAGTTTGGGACTGTTGGAATGTATATGAGGGAGCAGAGTGGGGAGGGAATTGGAGGGTGGCTTTGGAGCTGTCAGCCCCAAAGGATTGGTACCTACTTATAAATCTCAAAATGTAGGTAATCGGGGACTCAAGTTTAGAATCAAAGTTTGTTCACACTCATGACCTAATTTAGCCATGACAAGGGCCTCTTAGGGTGTGCATATCTGATATTGTCAATTCCAACTTGACATTAGCAGAGTGAGATCCAAAGAGGGGAAGAGCTTAGCTCAAGCTTACCTAGTAATAATGGGTAAAACTGGTGTAAACGCAGGATCCAGACTCTGTGCAGTGCTCTTCCCACAGCTCGCGAGCCCCAGCCTGTAGATGTACACAGCAGCATGCGCCTTCCTCTGTTAGAGGGTGGGTGGTAGTGGGCTAAGCAGAGAGGCAGGGGACAGGAAAGCATTGGGCATGGTGGCTTCTAAGCCCATCCTCCCTGCCTTGGCTGGGCTCCCTGGAAGCAGACGCTGAGATGAGGCTTCACTGGGCCCGTGTTTGTTAAGGAAAGGCTCCCAGGAAAAAGAGCTGCGGGAGTGGGGAGGCCACGCGGGGAGAGCAGCAGCCAGGTGCAGCCTCCGCCTGACCCCAAAGGGGCGTTCTGCGGTGCCAGGTAGATGCCAGAGCTTGTTCCATCCACAGCAAGGCAGCTGCCCTCGCGCCGGGCAGCCTTGGCTCAGGCTCACCTGGAGGGGTGGGAGGAGAGGGAGCGCTCTGCACAGGAGGAACAGCGCCTTCAGCAGCCCGAGAGTCGCCGATGCAGTCGGGGCTGGAGGAGGGGCACAGAAATGGTAAAAGGGGGCCTGGGGGCCCCGGGTATCCCTGTAACTCCCTCAGGAGTCAGCCGATTATTTCGGGATTCCGGGTCTCCCCAGAAGCGCTGGGTTGATGAGAGAAGGGCTGAGGGCACGTGTACACCGGGAGTCTAGAACATGTGGCTTGAGCAGGAGCGTCGGTGTAAGCATGGCAGGTACAGGGCCAGGGAGCCCCGGGGAAACGGGTGTCACAGCTGGGCAGGGCCAAGGCAGCTTGACTCTCCTCCACCCTCTCAAGTCCTGCCAGCATGCACGCACGGAGTCACGCACAGTCAGGGCACACGGGGACAAGAAGGCACTTGTGTGAACATGCACGTGGAAGCACGCACCTGGGTGCACACGGGCGCACTGACCCGGGCACAGGGGTACACGCACCGTCCCAAGCCCGTACTTGGCACAGGTACTCTCCTGAGAGAGAGCCTCAGACTCACACATCCAGCACAGCCAGCCACAGTCCTTTTGTCTGATTTCAGGGGAGGGGAGGGGATGGGGGTGGCAGGGAAGGGTCCAGGCCCAGGCCCTCTGCAGCTGGGCACTGAGGACTGACCTTTGGCTGGGACAGCCCAGATGACGCCGGTCCCAGAGCCCAGGCTCGAGCCTGTCTGGGGTGGGACTGATAAAGGTGTCTAGAAGCTCCTCCGCCACATGCCCAGCCCCGGGGTCCACACCCACCTTTGGTCAGGCCAAAGACTGTCGGGGCCAGGGGCCCCTGCTCCCTTCACCAGGGGAGGCTCTGCGGGCCAGGGAAGAGAAGGACTGACACTTGGGGCTTCTGGCCCCCAGCCCCAGCCTTGGCCTGCTTCTCCCCAAATGGCAGGCGCCGGCAGGAGCACAGCCAGTGGCCAGCAGGGACATCAGGGCTGAGTCGGCCCGGCCCCTGCTCTCGAGGGGCTCCCAGCCTGCTGGAGGTCATGGGCATTGAAACAGTGTGACCAGTGCTAGGGCAGAAGGAAAGGGGCCCGGGAAGCCCAGAGGAAGCACGTACCAGCCTGGAGAGAGGTGGATCAGGGAAGACTTCCTGGGGGAGGTGATTTCTGAAATGACTTTTTGAAGACAAATAGGAATTAGGCTTGGGTGATAGCGAGTAGGGTAAAAGGCATTTCAGGCAGAGGGAACACTTGTGCAAAACTCTGGAGGCCATGGAAGCAAGGGGCACTGAGAAGCTGGAGGAATTTCAGTGCGGCTGGGGAGTAGGGAGCAGCTGCCAGCAAGGCATGAGGCAGGTAGAGGAGGGCCAGGAGCCAGCCAGGAGCCCGAGAGGCCACTGGGAAGTTCTAATCAGGGATGACAGGGTCAGCTTCCATGTTTGGAAAGTGCCTCTGGCTGCCAAGTGGAGAGTGGGTTTGGGAATGGTTTAAGCAGGATTTGAGATTGTGACTGATTAAATGGGGGCAGGAAGAGGCTTTGCAGGCCAGGAGGCAAAATCAAGCTGCTTATTAACAAGAGAGGGAACAAATTTCTACAAAATTTGAATGGACAAATTTCAAAATAAATAATGATCAAATGCAGTTTTTTTTGTAATACATGGCTACTGATGTGAAGAATGAAATTCTCTTGGGGGGTAAAGGCATTTCATTGCAGTTCAGAGTTACTGTTCCTTATCATCAGATCACTTGCAGATGTTTATCTGTAGAAACCATTCTTAGCTCACAGGTCACACAAGCACAGGCTGTAGTTTGCTGACCCCTGATCTAGACTAATGAGGCTCAGCCAAGTGAGAGAGAAACAAAGGAGCCTCCCTGCCACCCCACCCCTGCAGCAGCCACAGCCCTCCAGGGGGCTCCAGTTAAAATGCATCTTTGTTACTGGGAGGGTCTGAGGTCCTTCAGCCACATCCTGTAATCTCAGCTTCTCAGGGGAAAAGGACCTGGGAGCTCCCACTCCAGCTCCCTGCCAGGGCAAGGCCACCATGCACATGCCAGGGCAGGGCCAGCACACATGTCCCAGGGCAGGGCCAGCACGCACATTCCAGGACAGGGCCAGCATACACGCACATCTTGCAATCACACTGTATCTGGGACAGGGCAGGTGATGTGCTTGAGGTTACAGGGCGATTTGGTAACAGTTGGGATTTTCACACGCAGACCTCTGGATCCCCGGTCCTCTGTGCCTTTCTCTTTACCACCACGGGGTCACTGTGGACCCAGCCCACCTGGCGGGGAGGCATATGTGGACAAAGAGGTGGTGTCAGGACTCACCTGCCCAGGACAAGGAGCTCTTCAGGCTCCTCCCTTCCCTCCTGGAGGCACAGGGGCAGATCATCCTGCCCAATTTACATACCTTTGCAGATGTAAACTTCCAGATGAGGAATCTGAGGTTCAGGAGGATGCCTAACTTTTTTGGCATCTGTGGTGGGCTGGAAAATGGCCCTCTAAGAGGTATCTGCACCCTAATCCCTGGAACCTGTGAACATTACCTTATCATGGAGAAAGAAAGAAAAAAGTCCTTGCAGATGTAATTAAGTTAAAGATCTTGAGATAGGGAGATTGTCCTGGATTAACTACATGGACCCTTAATGCCATAGCATGTATCTTTATTAGAAGGAGGCGGAGAGATTTTTACTAGATGAGAAGGTGATGTGATGATGAAAGCAGAGAGAGAAATCCGAAGATGCTGTGCTGCTGGCTTTGAGGATGGAGGAAGGTGCCACGAGCCAAGGAATGTAGATCTAGAGGCTAGAAAAGTCAGGGAAATGGATTTACCTTAGAACAGCAGTTCTTAACCTTTTTTGTTCCACAGAGCCCTTTGCCAGTCAGGTGAAAACCACAGACCCCTTCCTAGGTCCACACTACACCGTGTGTTATTTAATAAATAGACCACACCTGCACCAACACGTCCCCACAGGAATAATGCTTTTTAGAATTTCAACTCAAGCTCACGGACTCCTTGCTAAGAGCACCTGCCTTAGAGCCTCTGGGAAAATGTGGCCCTGCACACTGGGCTCTGGCCCAGTGAAACTAACTCTGGGCATCTAGCCCCAGAACTGCGGGAGGCTCGACCGCTGCTGCTTTAAGTGCCCACGTTGAGGTGATTACAGCAGCCGCAGGAAACTGACACAACATCCTATGGAAATTTTTTCCTTTAAATGAACTTCTAATTTTAGAATACTTTTGGATTTTAGAAAAGTGCAAAGATGGTACAAGAGGACCTATGTACCTCTCGCCCCATCCCCGATGGCAAACATCTTACGTTATTGCTGTGAGTCACGCCTGAGGGGAGGGGAGCAGTTCATGACTCTTTACAAATCCCCCCCTTTATTCAGTTTTCACTCATTTTTCCCTAATGACATTTTCTGTTCCAGGATCCCATCAAGGACTCCACACTGCATTTAATTATCATGTCTCCTCATCTCCTCTAGACTGATAGTGTTTCTAAGACTTTTGTTGTTGTTTTTCTCAGGTACCAGGGGCCAGATTGAACCTGGGGTCTTATATGTGGGAAGCTGGTGCTCAACCACCATTTTTGTTTTTTAAAGATTTATTTTATTGCAATTTAAACAAAATAAAAATAAAAAGACTTATTTTATTTGTCCATTTTTCCCCACCCCCTCATTTGCATTTGCTGTGTCTGTTGTGTGCTGGTCTTTTTTTTTTCTTTTTAGGAGGCACCAGACCTCCCACATGGGAGGTCCAGTTGCCTGAGCCACCTCTGCTCCCTGCTTTGTTTTGTCTCTCATTATGTTTTCCTCCATGTGTCTCTTGTGGCATCATCTTGTTGTGTCAGCTTGCGGTCTTGCTTGTCTTCTTTAGGAGGCACCAGGAACCAAACCTGGAACTCCCATGTGGCAGTCGGGAGCTCAGTTGCTTGAGCCACATCTGCATCCCTCCCCTGAGTTGGTTTTTACGTTTGTTTTTGCTTGTGGTTTGTTTCCATTTCCTTAGGAGGCACCAGAAACTGAACCCAGGACCTTCCATGTGGGAAACAGGAGCTCAACCACTTGAGCCACATCCTCTCCTCTCCTTGTTTCTTTTTTTTAAAAAAAGATTTAGTTTATTTATTTCTCTCCTCTCACCACCCTCCCCCTGTTGTCTGCTCACTGTGTCATTCGCGGTGTGTTCTTCTGCAACCACTTGTTTTCAGGTGGTGCTGGGAAATGGCACCTCTTTTTTTGTTGCATCAACTTGCTGTGTCCCCTCTCCGTGTCTGCAGCACCACTCGTGGGTGGGCTGTGCTTTTTTCACGCAGGGCGGCTTTCCTTGTGGGGTCACTCCTTGCGTGTGGGGCACACCTATGCAGGGGCACCCCTGCATGGCACTGCACTCCTTGTGTGCAGCAGCACTGCACGTGGGCCAGCTCACCACACGGTGAGCTGATATAAATAAATGACTTCCCTCAGTCATTTATTTATATCAGTATGTACTTGTGGATGTTTATTTTATACTTTGGATTATAATCCAATACTGTATGATCTGTTTTGTTGCTCAAATTGTTCTAGCCATGGCCTTTGTGTACTCTTTCAGATTGACTCCCATGTCCCTTTGGCACACCCCCATCTTTTTGTTTTTTGAGTACTTTCTTTCTTTCTGGCATTGCAGGGTGCTTTAGGCTCATCTTGTACTTTCCCTTCCCCAGCCCTAGAATCAGCCATTTCTCCAAAGATCCCTGCTCTTTTCTAGTAGAGCATGGTATTAGACACCAGGATCTGGGCTTTAGATGCCCTTGTTACTGAGAGACATTGCTTCCAGGTCTCTGAGTAGACAGAGCTAGGAAAGAGACGTGTGTGCACTAACCCCACCTACACACAACTTGTAATGACTTCCACAGCTTTACGAAGCCAAAGAGTTCACACTGCTTCTCCTACTCTAATGTCTTACCAACCACACGTTCTTCTCCGCACTCCTTGCTTTACCATTCTCTCCAACAGTGAGAAAACTGGCTCCCACCACCCACCACCTCTCTGCTTATTCGTTCAGTGTCAGGATACATTACAGCAGTTTCAGACTTGTTACCTGTACCCCCACGAGAAAAACCATTTCCAACCCGAGTGCAGTGTTAATGCACGGTTCACTTTATGGTTAGTCTTACAGTTTCCGGTCACAGCCCGTTTACCAGGGTTTCCTGGGCCAGCACCTTTTCTCCTGGCTCCCTTCAGTCATGCTTTCTCTGTGACACAGTTAGACTCTTCTGTCACAGTCTGTATCTATTCTGGAAACCCCCAAACTTCTGGGTGATTTTTAAATTTAATTTGTATAATTAAGGTTCACCCTTTGTGCTGTGAAGGTCTGTGGGTTTTGACGAATTCATGGCATCATATTTCCACCACCACAGTACTGTACATGTTAGTTCCAGCACGCTAAGCAATTCCCTGTGCTGCCGCTGGCCAAACAACACTCCCTCCCCAATCCCTGATCACCACTGACCTGTTTTCCATTCCTATTATTTGTCATTTTCAGTGTGTCATATTAATGGAATCATACAGTATGTAGGCTTTTTTGTCTGGCTTCTTTCACTTAGGAAAAATGCATTTAATAGAGCAGTGAAATAAGCAAGGCATGTAGGGACAAATGTATGGTGTTACTTATATCAAATATATAGAATTAGTGAATTCTAATTTCAGAGACAGAAAGTAGATTAGTGGTTACCAGAGATTAAGAGGGAAGAGGGGAAGATTTGGATTGGTAGGTATAGAGTGTTTATGAATAAAAACTTATTTAAAAGATTCATCCATGTTGTGTGGCTTAGAGGCTTGCTGCTTTTTATTTCTGAATAATATTCCATGACATGAATTACCACGGTTTATCCATCCGCCTCCTGAAGGACATCCTGGTAGCATCCACTTTTGATGATTATGAATAAAGCTGGTATAAACATTCATGTGCAGGTTTTTGTGTGGATATACATTTTCAAGTCATTTGGGTAAATACGTTGGAGTGTGATTGCTTGGTCATTTGGCAAGTTTAGATTATTTTATTATATGAAACTGCCAAACTGTCTTCCAAAGAGGCTGTGCCATTTTGAATGAGTGAGAGTTATTTTAAGTTATGGAGCTTAAATCCAACTTTTCTGATCTTTCCTTTGTTTCCCAAGCTGGTAGTCAGGAGGCCACACCTTACAGGACAGCAGGCTTTGCAGTCAGGCAGATCTGAGTTTGAATCCCGACTCCACCACTTAAAAACCATGTGACTTGGGACAGGTTAATCTCTCTGAGCCTCACACTGGGGTTTAATTCTTCATATACGCATGAGGTCATGGGTTCGATTCTTCAAGAAGCAGATTTTGAGGAGGGATTCAGCCTGTGGGGTGTTTACTCTGGACGGCCCTTGGGGACACCACCTGTGGAAGGAAGGGAAGGTGGGGGCATCGAGCAGAGGGAGAAGTCGAGCTGACGTGGCCCAGCAGGGTTGCTCTGAAATGGCCGAGCCTTTATAGTCCATCCTCCTGGGACCAGGCATTGTAGGTGGCCACTTAGGGATGCGGGTGCCCTCGGGTGAGGGGCAGCTGAGGTGACCCCAGAAGGGGCTGATAGCCTTTCCTGACAGCACCAAGTCCTTCCATGAAGGAGCATGTGGGTGGCACAGCCCAGCATCCCCACGTAAAGCAGAGTGGACAGAGTCCTGGCTGAGAGCCGGAAGCAGTGGTGCCCCAGTTACAAGCTGCCGCTCCCCAGCTGTGCCTGCAGGTGAGGCCTCACCTGCTCCCACCTGCCTGAGCTCACCCAGATGTAAGGGGACAAAACAGCAGCCCCGACCAAGCCCGTGCAGCACTTGGCAGTTTACCAAGTCATTTTCTGTGCATTAACTCACAACGACCTCATTTTTTTTTTTTAAGATTTATTTATTTATTTAATTTCCCCCCCTCCCCTGGTTGTCTGTTCTTGGTGTCTATTTGCTGCATCTTGTTTCTTTGTCCGCTTCTGTTGTCGTCAGCAGCACGGGAAGTGTGGGCGGCACCATTCCTGGGCAGGCTGCTCTTTCTTTTCCCGCTGAGTGGCTTTCCTCACGGGTGCACTCCTTGCGCGTGGGGCTCCCCCACGCGGGGGACACCCTTGCGTGGCACGGCACTCCTTGCGCGCATCAGCGCTGCGCATGGCCAGCTCCACACGGGTCAAGGTGGCCCGGGGTTTGAACCGCGGACCTCCCATGTGGTAGACGGACGCCCTAACCACTGGGCCAAAGTCCGTTTCCCCACAACGACCTTATGATGATGATAGTAGCCACAAGTTCCAGAGCAGAGCTACTCAAGTGGGCTCCGAGGGCAGGCACTGGCCCACACACTGCTTGTTACTGATGTCTCATGAAATTAGTACAGAAATTGGGAGTAACTTGATAAACGCCTACAGCAATGCAATAGGGTAATTTGTTGTCTGTTGACTCTAATAAAAAATTGGGACCTGTACTATGTTTCTCTTTGTTTTCTCCACTTTCTTATAGTTCATTTAGTGGGTATTTTACAAATATATATGTCCATGACAAATTAGGGGAAAAACCATGCCTGGTTCTTTGCCACTTTTCAACTGGTTGAAGAGAGAAACACTCAGACCAGTTTTCTGGCAGGGAGGAAGAGAAAGACACGCCTAAGCCTTGTTTGAGATGGGCATAAGTCCTCCAGGTCATTTCCTGGCCCTTAGCAAGGGGAAGGGAAGAACTAGGATTTGTTGAATATTTGGCTGTGGATGAACCGATGGCAGGGGAAGACACTGAGACGCGCGGGGGGACGTGGCTTGCACAGCGCCACAAAGCCATGCAGGGAGCAGGTTGGGATGGGAGCTGGCTCTGGGCTCTCAGGCCCCTGCCGTTTCCACTGCCCATGCTGCCCTCATCTAAGCCAGAACCTGGCAGGGTGGGAGTGGGCATATCACAGCTGTCTGGGAAGGCAGCCTTCACGTTAGGGCTGGGATTCTAGAATGTCCTTAAAACTCTCTGACATGTGACCCTCATCTGTGAAAAAGGGGTCACAGTGTCCTTGAGGGATGTACGCAGAGCCTCCTGCCCACTGCCTAGCACCTAGCAGGGACTCTGTATATAGCTGAGGGTGCAGCTCTGCCCTTCCATGGGGTCACTGAGACAAATGCCCAGGTCAGCCCAAGCCATCGTCTCCCCTCTGGCCTGGCCCATGGCCCACTCCATCTCAGAGACCTTCCAGAGCCCTCCACACCCTGGGGGTAAATTCCTGGCTTGTTGGCTGGACATTGAGTTCTATCAGACAATAAGCAAAACCAAGTCAGGACCCTGTCTCCTTGCTCACCCTTCTCTCCAGCACCTGGCCCACAGCACGCGTTCAGAAGTGTTGGCCGAATTCAGGCCTAAGCCTCCAGGAGCCTTTCCCCTGAGCCTCACCCTTGGACCTGAGTCATAAGCACCACCCCAGCGCTGCCCCCAGCTTTGCGCCACAGCAGCTTCTGGGTGGATGCCCTCCCAGCCTCTTTGCCTCCTTCAGACCCTAGCAAAGTGCAGTCCCCATAGGAGGGCAGCCTTGTCCCCTGCCACGTGGCTGCTGCAGTGCTGAGCTGACTGACCCTGTCCCTGTACTCCCGGCCCAGCCAGCCATAAAGTGCTGTTGACGGCCGGGGCCCTGCAGCCCTTTGCTCCCTCTGGGTGATATCTGAGAACTTCTTCCAGGTGGAAGGGGAGCCTGATTTCCAGGGGATGCTAGCCTCCCATCGCTTGGGGCCTCTGACCCTCTCTAGTCACGTAGAACATACCCTGTCCTCCTCTGGCCACCTGCATCTGCGTGTGTGCTGGGGCCAGGGGAACCGTCTTCCCACCCACTGGCGAGGTGGGCTCTGGGGCCAGAGCAGGTGCAGATGGTGCCGCTTACTGCCTGCACCTTCATCTGTCAGCTCCTAGCACTTGGCCTTAATCGAGCAGGCCAACCACTGTAATGAACACTCCCCAGACTCAGGGGCTTGGCACAAGAAAAGGACGTTTGTCGCTTGCATGAAGTCCTATGTGATTGGCTGGCTGGCTCTCTTGGGCAGCCTTCCCTGAGACAGGGCCCTGTCCTTCTATCTTGGGTGGCCAGTGTTTTCAACAGGAGGCATCCAAAGTTGCTGCAAAAGAGAGGCCTCTTGTCCCCAGCCCCTCAAGTACCTCCACTTGCCTCCCTCCATCTCCCTTCCTGGCATCCTCAAGTCTAATGGCCTTTGTAGGCCATCGCAGCAGCCTGGTGGGTCATGCTTAACATGCCTCCCTAGACCCCTTTGCTCTGCTGCTGCTGCCTCCCACCCATGTGTGTACCTCACTCATGGCCTGCTCGGCCTCTGTCCCTTGGGCAAGTGATCTCATGCGGCAGAACAAAGGATTGGAGTAGCCCAGGCTGGCTTCTGAGTGTTAGTCCTCTGTCCCCACAATAACCAGCCTCCAGGCTGGCCCTCAATTAGCCTTGCCTCCTGGTACCCTTGTGCCATCATCCCCTCCCCCAGGCTGCGGGAGTAAGCCTGGAGGGATGTCCTCCAGTCCCTGCCAACAGCCGGCTGCAGCCTCCGGGGAAACCCTGAGCCAGAACCCCTCAACCAAGTCACACCCGGGTTCCAGACCCTCGGAAACTACATGTGATATTACTGTTCCAAGCTGCAGAGTTTTGGGGTAATTTGTTTCACAGCAATAGGTAGCCCACATTTAGGTACCTGGAAATAGGGTGCTGCCATAACAGAAACCTAAAATGAGGGAACGGTTTTGGAAGCAGGCTTTGGGCTTGAGGGGAGTATTAATGCCACAGAGAAACTGTTAATAGAGAACGGATGAGGCTCAGGCGGTTGAGTCCCTGTTCCCACGTGGAAGGTCCCAGGTTCAGTTCCTGATGCCTCCTCAAGCAAAACAAACAAACCAACAAGCAAAACATGAAAAAACCAACTCGGGGAGCCAATGTCAGCTTCCCACATGTGAGGTCCCAGGTTCAATCTCTGGCCTGGAACCCTCAAACAAAATGAAAAACTGTTAATAGAAGCCACATGACTTTGATAAAGCTGCAAGCAAGGGCGAATAGAAGAAAGTGAGAGAAACATTACTGGAAATTAGAGGAAAGGAGATGCTTGTTACTAGCCTCAGACAGTTTAGCCGCACTGTCATGTGCATTAATGTGGGGTAGGAGAGTCCTGAACGGTCTAGAAAAGGAGACCTCCAGGCAGAGTGGAGAAGGTGCTGTCTGGTTTATTCCTGTGGCTTATCATAAAATGGATTATAGTAGAATGAAGCAAAAAGGAACAAGGACTTACTGGTTTTGAAGATTCCCAGCTTCTCCAGATGGCAAACAAGGCTAAAATGAAGAAATGACTTCCAAACAAAGATCAAATCTAAGGCACTCCCAGGAAAACACAGTACAAAAATTAACCCTTTGTTAAAAACACAGCAGGATCAAAAGCAGGGCCTCAGAACACCATTCAGTTAGACAAAAGGCCCTGTAAATAGTGTAAGGGTATGCCTTCCAGATCTTCTCAATCAAAGGGCAGAAGGATAAAGGGCCTTGCCTGCCAGCCTGAGCAGGGGTTTTGGCATTACGGTGTGGCCTGGGGGACCATTTTATTTTAGATTTCTCGGGTGATGCACGTGGGAAGGCTGGAGGCGGGGACCTCAGTGCATATTTACTCATGCGGTGACCACCCAGGGTGCTGCGGAAGGTGCAGTCTGGGGGACCTGGAGGGACCCCTGTCTTAGGAGGATGGGAGAAGGCTTTCCTGAGTGGGTGAAACTCATGAAGGCTGAGTGGGATTTGTCCAGACCAAGGGTGGGGTGGGGGTGGGAGCAGGTGTCCCCAGCAGAGAGAGACCATGGGGGATATAAAGGGCTGCAGGTGGCTCAGTGTGACGGGAGCAGAGTGGCGAGGGAGGCAGGGAGCTGAGGCTGGGGGCACCAGGGCTGACTGAGAGCAGTGGGCCTTGTTGTGGACGTCTGTCCTCCTCCACCTCTGCACGTCCGCTCTCCACGACCTCCACTGAGCTCTTTCTGGGGAGACCTCCCCGTGCAGAAGGTGGCACAGACCTGGCACCCTCTCGCTTCCGACTGGGCACAGGCAGGGGAGCCTTGGCAGGAAATGGAGCAGAGGGAGGAGAGGGAGGTGGGAATGTTCACCCCCGGGGGTCCCCCAGCCCTGCGTCCCTTGGCAGAGCATGGTTCCTCCCTGTGGGTTCCAGTCCCCACGGCCTGCACTTGCCTCCCCAGCCTCAGGGGGGCAGCAGTGCCTCGCCCGCTGCCACAGCCCCGGGTTACTGCCCCCACCCTTTGCCCTGCACACACCCCAGAAAAGCGCTCCTTCATTAAACCTAATGTCATCTGGTGCCTGCTGGGACCAGATTAACACAAACTCTGTCTGGGGAGCGATGGAGGGCCATAGTGGGGTGGAAGTCCAGAGCTTTAGTTATTTCTGTACAGGACTCAGGAATAATTTTTGGGAAGGAAAAATGATTTACTTAAGACTGGCCGGGTTTGGAGCTTCTCATTCCAAAATCCGAGCCCCCAACAAGATCTTTGAGTTCCTTTTATACAGAGAGGAAGGGCCAAAGGGTTCTTTGTGTCAGTGCTCAATAGGCTTGAACTAGCATATGTCTTCCACATCCTCGGTAAGCTTTTAGCATGGACTTCATACTGTCTAGATAAGCTTTAGCACATTTGGTTTGCATTTTCCCTGAATATTTAAAGTGGATAGAGTTTGCATTGATAAACTGTTTCCTGGGACTGGAGCCGTTGCCATGGTCACCAAGGGCAGGACGGCAGCCTCTCACTGTCCCACACCCACAGGTCAGGACACAGACAGCTTAGGTGATCTACGAAGAGACAGCAGCCTCCCACCCATAGCCCCCATCAATAGCAGGTTGTGAGCTGGGGAGTGAGATCTGTTTCAGGTGCTGGCTCTGGCTGCCGCGGGAAGGGTGTCCTGGGCAGAGTGAGACGGGGACCTTGGGATAAACTGGCTTTTTTCACATCCACACAGGAATTCCAGGGCTAGTGTGTGCGGGGCGGGGGGGCTCTGCGGTGAGCTTTCCTGTACAATTTGGTATATTGTCTGTGAACACGGCCACGAGGACCCTTCTGTGTGCCCACGTCCTTCTGAACTATGACTTTGCTGCCCCTCCCCTCTGGAGGGGGCATCTATCCCTCATGCCTCAAATCTGGGCTGCCATTGACTTTGCTTTGGCCGAGGGAGGGACGCAGGGCAGGCTGTGCAGCCTCGGACTCGGGAGGCCTGGCAGCCTTGGCTCTCGTCTTTGCCACGCACTCAGCATCATGTCGAAGGCCGTCAGTCTGGAGGGGCCCAGGGCCCACATGGAGAGGCCCAGCTGTTCCGGCTCCTCCGCCGGTCCCAGCCACAGAGCACCCACCAGCCGAATGCAAGCCCCAGGAGAACCACCCGCCAACCGCAGAACGGCGGAAATAACCCTGGTGGGTTCACCCCTCACTTTGGAGGGGCCTGTTACACGGCAGGAGGTAACTGATGGGAGTGGGGTGGGAGGGCACTTTTTCACCTCCCTGCTTCCTTCAAGGCCCTGCCCTCATGTCCCTTGCCCCAAGTCTCCCCGCAGGCTGGGAATCTCCGCTCCCTCCTCTGGACCCCTACTGCCCGTCACCCCTGCTTCTCCTGCGACACTTACGCCATGCTGCCTATAGGATGACAGGCACCTTCTGGAGACACTGTGCCCATTTGCCATCTGACTGCTACCTTACATCATCCCCTAAAGGAGGCAGTGGCTGACGTTCTCAGGACACGCTCCCCAAACCAGGGGTCAGTTACTGTAATCGTTCTCGGATGATGAGCTTGAGGTTTGGAGGTGACGTGGCTTAGCCCAGGGTCGCTGGAAGGGGTGGAGCCAGGATTCAAACCCTAATGGACACATCTCCAAATGTCACCCATGGTGTAGCTCCTCGCGTGCTCTGCCCTGGAGGGCAAGGCCTCTGCTTCGCTGCTGGGGTGTGAGGGGGATTCACAAGTGCCAGCCTGCCCAGCCATGCCCTGCCCCTCACTGCCCGCTGCCAAAGAGAAGGCCCTGGAAGGTGGAGAGTGGGGCAGGGGCTAGAGGGACGCATGTCCCAAACCCAAAATCCAGACCTCTCATCAGGGCACTCGTGCCCTCTCACCCACCCTGGGGACACTTGCGAGCACACAGACCTCGCATGTGGTTCCATTCCCTGTGCTGGTCTGCCCTGCCTCCTACCAGACGCTTTCCTTCTGCCCCTGAAGGAGAGAGCCAGAGGCGTCAGCTCAGGGCTGAGGACCATGAAGTCACCAGTGTGGGCTCCCCTGGCCCAGCCTGGCCCACCTTCAGGAGGAGTAAGACACAGCCTGGGGCCAGGAGGAGAGGCGGCCCAACCCATTTATTACAGTCACATTTGCTGAGGTCCCTTCTAGTGCCGAGGTCAGGGGCTGAGGTTACCAAGGGTGAGTCAGGGGTGAACCTATGGAGTCAGGCCTGAGAATCAGAGGTCATCTTAGCCAGTCAGGTAAACTGAGGCTCAGGGGAAGGTCATGCAGAAACAATCAGTGATGGAGCTCAGTTCTCCTTACCCACCTTCTGGAACCCTCTGGCTGCCACTCCGTAGCCCAAAGGACTCAGAAACTGGAAGATGCCTCGGGAGAGTGCAGGGGACGTAGTGGCCACCCCCTCCTATCTAGCTTGGGGGAGGAGGACAGTTGCAGGATGGAGGGACTTGTAGGAGAGGGGTTTGGGGGCTGGTTGTTCTTTGTGCTATAACTCAGTGGTAAAGGAAGAAAAACCCAGTCACTCATCTTTTTCCTCTGCCCATTGAGTGACATCACAACAGAGGACAGAGACCTCAGAAATCATTCTCGTCCAGCCCTCTCTCCCACTGCACAGGTGAGCAGACGGAGGCCAAGAAGAGAGAGACTTGCAGAGGTTTCAGAGCAGGCATGCGGATCACAGATGCCAGAGTCTGGCCTGCTCTCCCACATTGCAGGTCTGACTTGGGACCTGGCGTGGGTGGAATATGCAGGAGTCTGGGGGTGGGGGTGGGGGTGTCTCTGGAGATGGTGTGTTCAACAAATGCCACCAGGAAGCCCTCTCAGATGGCAGCAGCTCCAGCTGGGCTCTCTAATGCTCTCCACGGCTGCCGGCCCTGCCTCTGGGGACAGCCCGCCTCTGGCTGGAGGCGCTCAGCAGAACTCCAGGTGCTGCTCAGCGGGGACGTTGTACTTGAGCTTGTGGGTCTCAAAGAGGTTGCACAGCTCCTTGAGGTAGCGCTGGTGCAGCTGATCCACTTCCTCCTTCGAGGGATGCAGCGTCTTCTGCACCTCGATGGGCTTGCCCACTGCAAGGCACAAAAGCGGGCAGCGGCTCAGAGTGGAAACCACCTGGGGCCACACGGGCCCTTGGTGCAGGCACGCACCCCATGGGCATCGCCCCAGGAAAGTGCTCGTACAAAACCCCTTCCACACTCTAGTTTCAGGTAATCAGTTCTAAGAGGTTAGGGCATGACAGCACGGTACTGATAGAACAAGAGCAGCAGCTGACAGTGCCACGTGCTTTACCTGCATTATCTCCTTTAAGCCTTGTGGCACTCCTGGGGGGATGGAATCTGTTATCATTCCTATTTGGCATGTAAGGCCATGAGGCTCAGAGAGATTAAGTAACTTGCTCAAGGCCACGCAGCCAGGAAAAGCACAGGGAAAGCAGGGCTTAGAAGCTCACCAAGTCTGCTGAACTAACAGGGGTGGAAGGAGACCAAGGGCCCTCTCTCTACAGTGTTGGGCAGAGGAGCCTGATATGAATCCTAGAAGCAGAGGTCTCCTGACAGCTCAGAGGGGACGCACTAAAGTCCATGCCCACTGCTCACAGGAAATCCCGCAGGCTCGAATTCGGAGCCTACTGACTGCTACGGGAACCACAATGTACCCAGGCCTGGACCATCCCTCCCTTCACCCACCTTCTCCAATAAGTGCTTTGAGATCCTTGGGTCAGAATTAAAAACCCTCCTTCTCTGGCATAATAAATCCTGATTCAAATCTCAATTTTGCTTTTTCAGAGGCAGTGTTATCTTCTGGAAGTTACTTAACATCTCTGGGCCTCAGCTTGCTATCAATGATATAATAATCCCTGCCGTGCAGGTGGTTAGGAGAAACCGAGACTCTGCATGTAAGTCAGCCAGTGCTGAGCCTGGCACACAGCGGCTCGGTAACCAGCAGGGACTATTGCTCTTTGTGTTACGGTCTTATCCCAGGCTGCCTTGCATTAGGGTTATCTGCCCACGTGTGTGTTTCCCTGGCTAGAAATATACGCTCTTTGAGGACAGAGAGGTGCCTGCCCATCCCCACGTCCCCTTGCAGTGCCCAGCCCAAGCCCCTGTCCCTGCAGCCTACCTCCTCCCAGCTTGGGTCTTAACTCACCCACGGTGGTGATGGGCCGACGGTAGGGCACGAAGCCAAAGCTGTCCTGGAAGACTCCATGGCCGTGGAAGAGTGGGAAGGAGAAGCCCATGACCTGTTGCAGCCGGTTCTGGATCTGGCGCAACCAGGAGCCGGGGGGATTCTTTACCTGGTCATATAGTTCATTCTCCCCAAATGAGAAGATGGGCACCAGAGCTGCCCTGGAGAGAGACAGAAGAGTCAGGGCATGCACGAATCTCCCAAGAAGGCACCTCGCTTCCCTCAGGGACACAGCACCCAGGATCTGGGGCAGAGGACAGAGCCCTGCGCTGGAAATGGGAGGTCTGGGTTCTCTCCCCGATCGGCCATAGCCTCCCTCGCCGACCTTTGGTAGGTTTCTGCCCCTCTCTGGACCACGACCTCTCACTGGCACCATGACAGGTAGACCAGAATACCTCTGGTGATGTTTTCCATCTTCCCAAACTTTCTAGAAAAATCTCCCCTACCCCAGCTGGCTCCTATTCCTCAATGAGGCCTACCCCAAGGTCGAACAGCTTTGGAATGGGCCGCACACCTCATTCTCCCTGATCCAAAATGTCTCAGATCTAGTGTCAGCTTTGGGGAACTCGTTCCTTCCCACCCAGTCCCTCTGACCGCCGAGTCTCCTCTAGTGGAAACTTCTCTGGGCATTTGAAAACGGGCCGGTGCATCTCCCACCAAAACAGAATCTGTGCAGTCGCCCCTCCTCAAGGCGGGTACCCGTGCTCCAGCGCGAGCCTGACGAAGCCCTTGCGGTGTCGCAGCACCAGCGTGTAGGCGCCGGGCCTGGCGTCGAGCATCTCCCGGGCGCCCCCCACCACGATGGCCAGGAGGCTCCCGCCCTCCTTCCTGCTCAGCACGTGCGCGCCGCTCTCCTTGTCTGACGTGACCAGCCCTGGGGGGGAGGAAGGTGCGGCAGCCTCGGGGTGCAGTTCACCAGCAGTGCCCACGGGGCCCCCTGAGGACAGGCCCGAGCCCTGTCCCTCTTTGCAGCTCTCCCGGAGCTCGAGGCCCCGCGCCGCTGCGGGCGCTGCTTCCCTGGCGCCTCCTTCCCACCGCGCATGCGCGGGGAGCGCGCGGCCCCGCGGGCAGCCGGCCCTGCAGCGCCCCTGCCGGGCCCCAGGCTCACCGAAGCTCATGAAGTAGTCCCTCAGGAAGGGGACGCGGAAGAACACGGGCAGAGTCATCAGATACTGCCGGATGCCTGGGAAGAGCGCCGAGAAGCCCGTGCTCTCCGTGCATAGGTTGAGGAAGGCGCCCGCGACCATGATCCCGTGGGGGTGGATGCCCGCGACGTAGTTCCGGGAGGGGTCCAGCTCTGCAGTCTTGACCAGCTGCAGGGACAAGGCCTGGTGAGCCCGCGCTGGCCCCGGGTGGCCGTCCCTGCCCACCACTGCCCGGCTGTGTGGCCTTAGGCCCGTCATCTGTAAAGGTGCGGTATTTGGACCCATCATGCCCGCCGCTCCTGAATTACCAAAGCTAAGGCACAGAATATAGTTTGAAGGCACCAAAGGGCCACACCGGGCGCCACCATGCCCAGCGAGGCCCATGGCAAGAAAACAACATAAGAAAACCTGGCATATACGACCTGTGAGGGAAAGGGATGTGGCTCAACCAGGAGGGCTCCGGTCCACCATATAGGAGGTCCAGGGTTCCATGTCCAGGTGAGAGCAAGCTGACCCGCGTGGCAAGCTGGCCCATGCGGAGTGCTGCCCCATGTGGGAATGCCGCCCCGTGTGGGAGTGCTGCCCCATGTGGGAATGCCACCCCGTGCGGGAGTGCTGCCCTGTGCGAGAGTGCTGCCCCGTGCAGTAGTGTTGCCCCGTGCAGGAGTGCTGCCCCATGCAGGAGTGTCAGCTGATGCAGCAAGATAAAACAACAAGAGGAGAGAAAATAGGAAGACACAGCAGAAGAGGGAGGTGAGGTCGCGCAAGAGAGTAATCACCTTTCACCCACTCCAGAAAATCCCAGTATCAGTTCCTGGTGCCACTTAAAGAGAAGACAAGCAGGCACAGAACACACAGTGAATGGACACAGAGAGCAGACGGGGGCGGGGTATAAATAAATAAATCTTAAAAAAAGAAAAAAAAGACCTGTGAGTGGGAAGAGGATCTGGTTAAGTGATTGAGTTCCCACCTACCACTGACGGGAGGTCCCGGTTGGGTTCCCAGTGCCTCCTAAAGAAGAGGAGCAAGACAGTGAGCTGATGTGCGGGGCTGACAGGGAGTGCTGACACAACAAGAGAAACAAGGAGGAAAGCATAATGAGAGATAAAAAAAGCAGGGAGCAGAAGTGGCTTAAGTGATTTAGGCGCCTCCCTCCCACATGGGAGGTCATGGTTGGGTTCCCGGTGCCTCCTAAAAGAGAAGACCAGCACGCACAAACACAGCAAATGCAAACAAGGGGGTGGGGAGAAATAAATATTAAAAAAAAAAAAAAAAGACCTGTGAGTGAACATTGAGAGGCTATATCAGGAGTGGATTCCTGTTGAAAGAGCAGGTGTCCCAGGAGGCTGGCTCCAGTCCTGCTTCCTCCTCCTCGCAATGCAAGTCTCTCACCCTGCAGCCCTCTGCTTCCCCCCAGCCAGGCCTGCTGCCCTGCCTCCACTCCCTTCCCTGGCCAAGGGGGCTCCAGCACAGCGATGTGCCTGGGTCTGCTCAGGCCTGCAGCATGGAGGGGGCGTGGGGTCCCTGCAGGTGTCGTATTATAGATTGCAGGGGGGGGGAGGAGACCTGCCTGTGGTTAGCAGCTTCTAGCTGAAGGGGATGGGGTGGGGACGGGACTGAGTTAACAAACGCTGCTCACGGCAGGTGACCTGACAGGTGGCAGTGTAGCCGAGTCTGCTATGGCCAGTGGTTGTTCAGGGGACCGTCCCATCCCCACTCGGCCAGGAACTGTGGAGCCCACCCCTCAGAGTGCCCTGTGTTCTGGAAGCCACAGCCAGTTGGAGTTTGAAGAGTCGCCAGGGCTCCTGGCCCAACCCCCACCCCTGGGCAGGAAGCACCCTGATGGCCTGGGCCCTGCAATCTGCTGTCCTTCCCATGATGACTCAGCTTCACCCGTGTGAAAGGTCACTCTGCCGTCAAACTGCAACTTTCAGGAGGTGATTCCTGGAGGGGCCTGGAGGGACCTGGAGGGGCCTGGGAGGTAGCAATGGGGCCTGGGTGCCCCACCTAGGCTTCCCAGCCCAAGGCCCACATGTCCTTGACTGGACTTGGCCTCTGTCCCACTCCCACAGACCCACTGACCCTTCGCAGAAGGGCTGCAGGGCCCAACGCCTCCCCAGACGAGGACAAGCCTCCTCCCCTCATGCACTGGGGGATTTGCTGGGTGTGAAAACATAGACAGAGCAGAGCAATCACTGGGGATTCTCCCTGGGACAAGTGCTGCCTCAGGAATCTACCTGGTGTGGTTTCTCTAAAAACATAAGTCGCTCAGTGCATTGAAACACTTGCTTTTAAGTTCTCATTTTCTGCTGGTAGAAGGGTAATTTTGTACAACCTCCATTTAAGGGAAATTTGTCAGAGTTCATCAAAATTTTTGAAAACCCACAATTGGCCCTTTTAACCCTGCTGCAGAGGAATGAGCTTACAGAATTTTTCACCCTTGTACAAAATCACATTTATGCAAGTTATTCACTGACGTATCCTTTGTTAATATCAAAAACTTGGGGAGGGGAGCAGATGTGCCTCAACCAGTTGGGGACCCACCTGCCATAGGAGAGGTGCCAGGCTCGGGTCCCAGTGCCTCCTAAAGAAATGAGCAGACGCCCTACCCGCTGCAGCGAGCAGACACCTGAATGCGCAGATGCCACAAGCCAGCCCCGCTGCGGCCTGCGGGGAGCGGATGTGGCTCAGGCCGTTGGGCACGCGCCTTTCATATGGGAGGTCCCGGCTTAGGTTCCCTGTGTCTTCTGGAGAAGGCAAGCAAACAATGAGCAGACAGAGGACAGTGCCATCTGGGGAGAGAGGATAAATAAAACAAAAACCCCGGGGGGGAATGGATGTGAGCACCTGCTTCCCAATGGGAGTTCCTAGCTTCAGTTCCCGGTGCCTCCTAAAAACAAAAAAAGCAAGGAAACAAACAAAAAAAACCAACTCAGGGGAGCCAATGTGGCTCAGTGGTTGAGCACCAGCTTCCCACATACAAGGCCTCAGGTTCAATTCCCAGGCTCAGTACCTCAAAAACACACACACACAAACAAACAAAATAAAAAAAAACACACATGGCATCAAGTGCCCATCAACAAGACTTTTTTTTGACTAATTATGAAACACACAGTGGATCACTGTGCATAGAGAAGTGTGAACAGCTCTTCCTGTCCTGATACGAGACGAGGAACACAACAGATCAGCAGGTGAAAGAGCAGGGGGCAGGATAGTGTGTGCAGAATGCCACCAACTGGGCACAGGAGGGAAAAATACATGATCTGCATTTGGACACCCTAAATGCTGCTAGTAGATGCCACAACTGGGGAAGCGACCTGGACAGATGGGACATGAAGTGGGAGGGAGACTTTTGACTGTATATCCTTTTGTCTCTTGTGCATCTTGAACAAGATCGTGTTACCAGGTTGAAGTAAATGAACAATGAAAGAACGAGTGAATGCATGAATGAATGAGTGATTACTTCCTTCATAAAGACAAACGTGTGTAGAGAAAAATGCTGGTGATGTGAGGGCCTGTGTCCAGGCACGGGTGCGAGCATTTGTACACGCATCTGCTCGCGTCCAGGAGTGGGCCCTAGTGGGCCCATGACTGCCCCCCGAGGCCCAGTCTGCACCTCCCCAGATGTGTTCTTTGCTGGTGTCTTCTGCACTACCACCTTCTATCTGTCCCCTGTGCCCCGGTCTATCATCCCAGCACTGTGAGGGCTCAAGATTAGAGCCCACGTACCAGAAGCACCCATGCAGGCCTGGAACAGGGCAGATGCTCTGGAAAGTTGTGGAGTGAAAGAATGAAGGAATGAGCCTGCGGGTGCATGAGGCCAAGGCAGCCTCCTAGGAAGGAGGTGCCTGCTCCTGTCCTGCTGCAACGTGTCACCTGGGCTGCAGGTGAAAGTGCCCTGCTCCAGAGAGGCAGCAGGCCAGGCTCTGCCGCTGGCTCACGACATGGCCTTTGCTAGGCTGATGCCCCATCCATACCTCAGTTTTCCCTCTGTCTCACCAGGACAGTGATAACGCCTCCCTGGCAGGGTCACGGTTGGATTCCAGGGGGATATACAGAGAGAAGGGGAGAGATTTACAAACTGTAAAGTGCAGTGTTCTCTGTCTGGCCCCCTCGGTTCCATTAGAATAGGGGAGTGTGACTAAGCAAAGATGGGCTGATGTCTGGGGCGCACTCTGACTGGGTGCCTGTGCTGTCAGGCTGGTTTGGCACCAGGCAAGGGGGCTGAGCCAAGTTACCAGGCTCCGGATGTTGCTAATTTTTTTACTAATATATTTCGTATACCATATTTTAATTGTGCAATTCAGTGATTTCAGAACATCCAAAAGGTTGTGCAACCTACACTGCTGTGTAATTCCAGAATGCTTTCAACACCTCAAAAAGAAACCCTGTCCCATTAGCAATCACTCCCTGTTCTCCCCTTCTCCCCCAGCCCTGACAACAACTAATCTAATTTAGGCCTCTATAGATGTGCCTCTTCTGGATATTTCCTGTAAATGGAATCCTTTGTGATTTTTTGTGCCTGACTTCTTTCACGCAGCTTAATGTGTTCAGGGGTCGTCCATGAATCAGCACTTCATTTCTTTTGATGGCTGAATACTATTCCATTGTCTACCTGGACCGCAGTTTGTCTGTCTTTTCATCAGTTGATGGACATTTCAGCTATTTCCACTCTTCAGCCACTGTGCGAAGCTGCTCAGGTTACTAAGAACGATTCTCCTGGGGACTGCAGTTTTTAGGATGGGTCCTTCCCTGCACCTGTGCATGGTGGCCCAATGGCTGGAGAGGCCTGGCATCTCCCTGGCACAGGCAGCGACTCCCTGTGTGGCTCTGGGCCAGTGTCCATCCTCCTCGGCCTCTGGGGTGAGGTGTTGGCCCTGCCCTCTCCTCCTTCCTCAGGCCTGCCCTCATCTCACAGACACTCTTCCATCAGCTCTGAGATGCACATGTTTTCATATTTAACATTGTGAAATCAAGAGGCACTGGCTATTCTAACTGGAAGAATTTTTTTCTCACTGTTACATAAAATATTGGAATGTCTTAGCATTGAAGAGATACAGTGCATGCCAGGCCCGGAAATCTGGAAAGCGCGGCAGATGTGGTGGGCACCATGGCACCTACTATGTGCCAGGCACCTTGCATGCAGCGTTGTCCTCCATCAAGCCTGTGAGGCAGTACGGACGTCGCTGCCCCCATTGCACAGATGAGGAATCTGACACCCAACAGTAATGACCTTGCTCATCCGCTGACCTTGTAAAGAGGCAGGGCCAGGAGGTGGGCCCAGGCAGCCTGGCCCCGTGGGCACAGCCAGCCGGCCCAGCCTTGTGGGAGTCCCCAGGTGAAAGGCAGCGGGGCTTAAAGGCACTTCAAGTAAGGGCACCAGTGCCAGGGACGTGACTCATATTGGGAAAACTAAGGCGGCAAAGGGGCAAGGGAGGCGGGTGAGGGCTGGGTGGGCAGAGGCCCAGGTGCAGGGCCCTCAGGCTGCCGTGGAGTTTAGCTTTTGTTCCAGGTGTGCTGGGAGTCACTGCTGGACTGGTCCTGCACCGCATGGAGGAGGGACTGGGGGTGTCGGCAGAAGAGGAGCCAGTGGAAGAGCTGATGGGGCCAGGGAGGAGGAGCTGAGGAGACCACCCCGCCCTCCAGCAGTGGGCCTCAACAGCGGTGACCTTGCCCCCTGCCCCGCAGGGGACATCTGGCAATGTCTGCAAACATTTTTGGTTGTCGCACTTCAGGGTCAGTGCTGCTGGCCTCTAGTGGGTAGAGGGCAGGGGTGAGGCCAGGCCTCCACAGAAGAGAGTTTTCCAGCCCTAAATGGCAACAGTGAAAAGGCTGAGAAGCCCTGCTGGAGAGCCGCCTGGCTGGGGGGGGGACGTGGAAGCCCCCAGTCCCCTCAGGGCAGCCTAGGGCTGCTGGCAGGGGCCTCTGAACCAGCTCCCCCTGCAAAAGGCAGAGGTGGGACTCCTAGGAGGATGGCAGGAGACCGGCCCCAGCTCCCGGGAAGACAGCCCTTCTCCCGCAATGAAGCAGCCGTCTCAGGGAGGGAGCGCCCCATCCTCAGGGCTGTGTAAGCCGGAGTTCCCAGCCCAGGCGAGCAGCTGGCCAAGAGCCCCTCTGACTCAGGCGGAGACCCCTGTGTGCTGAGAGGAGGCCTGGGTGCTGAGGGGGAGCTGAGGGGCCATCCCAGGTGAGGACAGTGGGACAGGGGGACTCAGGGAGGTGCCCTGTGCTGCCCCAAGCCAGCTCTGACCAGAACTATGGGGTCACATTTCCTGACAACCAGGGACACACCCCGGGCAGGGCACTGCAGCCTCCTGAGCCTCCTGTGCAGTGTTTGCTCCGCGATGATGAAATCTCCCCAGCTCTGCTCAGACCTTCAGCATGAGGGGCGGAAGCTCCTCTGACATGGAGCATTGCCCGTTCTCTGCACTAGCTCTTTGGTGGGCCTTCGGGGGCCTTCAGGTGGCTCCAGGCCAGAAGCCGTTTCCTGGTTGGGCCTGAAGTACCACATCAGGGCTGGTGCATAAATCCCATAAGAGCTGGCGGGACGCGGGGTGGGCGGGGGCTGCTCTCTTTTCACAGAGGACGCAGAGGCTCGTGAATGCTGGGGAGCTCATGGCAGAGCTGGGGCTCCCTATCTGCTGCTCACCCCAAGATCCCTGCAGGGCCCGGAGGGTCTCCTGGGAGGTGTGCAGGAAGGGGGTCTGCAGTTGGCAGTGCCGCCCCTGCAGGCACCCAGCAGGGACACGCAAGGTCAATGTGAAAGGCATCTTGCCCTTTGCCGGCCGCTGGGTGCTACTGCCCACCCTCAGCGGGTGGCGATGCAAGGCGTTGAGGGACACAGCGGGCCCACACAACTGCACATGAGGAATTTGTGCAAATGGAGTCCCCTGCTGGAAAAGGCACCGAGCAGCACCAGTTATGCCAGACCTGTAACTGGCAGTGGCTCCAGGTGCAAAGAGAACCCAGACGCTGTCCTTTGGAGGCCACTGGGCTGCCCGAGAGGCTGTCCCCCTGCTCTCTGTCACCTGAGGAGTCCAGTTCTATGGCTTGGGTGTCTTGTCCCTGCAAACCTCTCTCGGCCCATGCCCCGGAGCACCTTCTCCTCTAGTCACGTTGAACACCAGGCTACTGTCAAAACTCCACTGGGACCAGCGCCCAGCCCTTTGCTTGGCCTGGGCCCTTCCCAGACCACCTTTCCATGCCCTGCTTTCCGGGTGAGCTCAGGATTCGGCTGGCAGAGGGAGGGGAGACCTAGGAGCTACAGAGTCCTCCTGGAGGCCCCAACCTGCTTACGCTTTCCCTTGACTGGACTGGAGGGTTTTTCTCTCCCTGGGCCACAGCCACTCCCTCCCCAAGAAACTCTGACCCTCCAGGCACTTCAGGCTGGGAAGGGAGTTCAGAATCTCAAAGCTCTAGGGTCCTGGGGGGGAACCAGGGACTGTGCCCGTGACACACCCAGGGCCCTGCTTGTCTCTGCTGGTGAGACCTGGGAGGGGCCCCTGAGAGGAAGCAGATCCAGGGGGCAGGGAAGACTGCCCCACCCAGACCCCCAGTTCAGCAATGCCCCTGCCCACGGGCTCTGCCCATCAGCATTTACCACCCCCAGGGCCACGGCCATCTCTGCCAGCCACCCTCCCACCCTCGCCTGTGCCCTGCCCTTGCCCTTTGCCCCGCAGGCCCTGCAGTTGTTGCTCAGCCTCTGCTGGTCCTTGTCGGGCCCCAGGCCTCTCAGCAGGCAGCCCAGCCGGAGCCCTGCCCCGCTGAGTTTTCATGTCCTGGGCAGGTTTTAACCTTTACCAGCCGATTTCCTTCGCCCGCTCTCCCACTGGCAGTCCCAGCTTTACCAGCTGGGCCCTGACTCCTGGAGAGACAGGAGAGGCTACTCAGGGGGGCAGGTCAGGGCAGCAGGGCTCCAGCCATCAGAGCCTCCCCGAGCCCCCAGCCACATCCCTGCCTCCTCGAGTCCCCACTGGCTCAGGAAAATAACCGAAGCTGCCAGTTCCTAGGAACATTCCAGGTGCTTTACTTGCACTGTTGCCTTGAGCCCACACAACCCTATGAGGTATGTGGCATCACCCCCGTTTACATGTGAGGAAACAAGCTCACAGAGACAGTGCAACTCACCCAAGGTCACACAGCTAGTATGCAGCAGACGTGGGATTAGCATCCAGTCTGTCTAACTTGAGACCACACCTTACACCTTTCCTTGCCCTGTTTCTGAGGAGGGGCAACCGCCCCTGCCAGGCACCTCTCTCTGTTCCCACTGCCTGCCCATCCTATCCTATCTGGTCAGTAAACCAGCCCTGCCCAGCTGCTTAGAGCCAAGGGCTTGGTCTGTTGGAGTCTGTGAAGGAGCTGAGGGATCGGCTCCCTCAGATTCAACGCTCTCCTCCCCTCAGGTGACCCTCAAGCCCGGGGCCAAGTGGCCATCATGGCCAGGAGGAGCCTCGAGCCAGAGAGCCGGAGACTCAAAGGCACTCAGAGCAGTGGGGGTCCAGTCTGCTTATTGGCTACATGGGGAAACTGAGGCTCAGAATGGGGCACACAGCATACCAGAGTCAGGGCTCTTTTCTCTGCACCTTCACCCACAGTCAATGCACAAACTTTAAAACCAGTAAAAGAACTTGCTGTGTGCTGTTGCTCACAATTTTGTCCCTCTCTGGGCATCAGTCTCCTTGTCTGATGGATATGCGTGGGGCTAGATGGTCTCTTAAGACCTGTGAGTTTATTACCTTCACCTTCCCAACCTGGGCCCTGAGGTTTGCATTTGTATAACACACACGTGCATCACGTTCCACGTGTCACAGAGCGCCTTCGCATCCTGGATGGCCATCAATCTCACACTGGCCCCGCGTGCCCAAGAAGCTGCCCCTCTTCCTGGCCCCACAGCAGTGGAAGTCCAGGCTCCTGCCTGCCAGGCCAGGATTCCCATGGAGATGTGGGGCCCTTGGGCCCTGCCACCCCTCTCCCCACCCGGGCCAGCCTCAGCACTCACCGCGATGGGGAAATAGTCCCTCATGTGCTTCCACAGGATGCAGCGCCTCAGGGCCTCCACGCGCCTGCCCCCCTGCTGCGGCGTGTCTCGGTCCACGCACCACCAGGCCGCATACAGCACAGCGCAGAGCCAGAACCTCGTGTGCAGGAGGCCTATGAAGGCGGCAATGCAGAGCTGGGCTGGGGAGGGAAGCAGGTGGTCAGCGGTCGGAGGTCCCAGGGAGGCAAGTACGGCTGCCCAGGCCACGCCATCCCCACTCGCCCCACACTAGCAGCTCTGTCTGTCCAGCCCGTGGCCCCCGAGGGATGAGAGCAGCTTCCCTTGCCTTCAGGGAGATGGAGGCTCGAGTGGAACCAGCCCTCCTTGTTCCTGGAGCGGGGACTGGAGCCCGGGGAAGCCCAGCTCCAAAGCTCATCCCCCCACAGTACCAGGCTGCCTTGTTCACTCCAGTCTTCCCCTTTCCCTCCTTCCACCTCCCTGTAAAAGATTCTGCAATACTTGAAATACTAACACTGCTTTCGCAGGCAGGAAATGCCTATTCATACACCAGGTGCTCGATAAATGGATGGGGAGTGACTGGCTGGATGAGCTGTCCTACTTTCCATCTTTTGGGACCTCAGACACACAGGAGAGCAGCTTTCTCCTTAACCCTCTGCCCTGTCTTTCCAAAGATAAATCTGGCTCGGTCCTTATTTTAATTAAAGCCCTTCCACAGCTTTCCTGAAACTTCGAGGAGCAGTGCAAGCACCTGAGCCTGGCATTCCCGCTCCCGCGAGCCAACCCTCTCTCCCCTCCTGCTGCAGTAGAAGTGAATGAAGAATATATTTTACTCAGTTTGCAAACTAAGCCCCTTACTGGTTTCGCAGCTCATGGGATGAAACTTGTGTTTTAACACTGTGAATCAAGAGGAATGCACAGAAATGAACGAAGCATGGATTTTGCTTTCTGTGAAAGGAAGCTCCTCAGTGTTCTGATACTCACTGAGCCCCCTCCTGCCTCTGAGCTTGTGCTCACAGTTTCCTCTGCCTGCACTGTCCTTTCCTGGCGAAGGTGAGCAAGGAAGGGGCCAAGCTCCTGGCTGCCCTGCAGGTCAGGGGTGCAGCACAGCTGGGACCAGGCCCAGTGTGGAATTTCTCTCTGCACCAACAATTCTCCCTCCCTTTTTGCAGGCTAATCATGGCTTCATCTCAGGGCCAGGTGATCTGTAAGGCAGCCACTTGATGCCAATGGAGCATCTTCCCCAGAGAACACTGCTCTCTCCCCAATATTGCCTCCACTCAACACCACGTGTCCTCCAAGAAGGCCAGCTTCCAGCTGTGTAGTCCATTTGAAAGCAGGGCAGAAGGGGATTGCCAATCTTGGCATGCTTCCTGGAGGAGGGGGCGTTTAACTCAGTAAAGTTTCATAAGCCAGAGGATGCAGATTGGAGTTCACAGATGTTCGCTTTATGTGGAGCATCTGTGATGTTCCAGGTGCTGCTGGTACAGCAGTGAACAACATACAGAGATCCCTGACCTCATGGAGATGACCATCCAGTGCTGGCTTTACGGCATGTCATTTTTAAATGCTATTGAAAGAATTACTGAAAATTTTAAAAGGGGGGTCTGCATGTAAAACCCAGACATCTGTTGCCTCTTTAAAAATGGGAAGGAATGGCAGCCTCAGGTGGGTGTTCTCACAGGCAGCTCCTTCTGCTCAGCTTCCCTCTTGTGCTCAGGCTGGTGGGTTGTCACTGCCCTAGCCTGTCCTAACCTGGGCAGGAGATGCGAGACTCCCTTTTGTTTGTCTAAAATATTTTATAATAAAACTTCTAAAAGATGAAGTTGTGGAACAATGGGAGCAAAATGCAACCATTTTTATGAAAAAGGAAAAGAACATTTCCACATGCCTGGAAGATGGATGGACTCCCATATTTGGGAGGAAGGGGACAGGATGCCGGGGAACAAGGGACAAGGATGAGAGGGACTGGGCTTTTGCCACTTACATTCAAGTTGACTTGTTTTTATTTTTTGCATTAAAATATTGAAATGTAAAAAAAAACACAAATAAAGAATCCCACCTAGAGCATCTATCCCCTCCAGTAAAATAAATAGTTTGCACAGGCTCTGGCAGGGAGGAGGCTGGCTGGTCCTGCACCAGCCTATCCAGGGAACTGCAGGTACCTTTGGCTGGCACAGACTGAATAATCAGAAGTCTACAGGGGCAACTGTGGTCATCTTGCACCTGCACTGCACAGATTGCTACCCACAGCTGCAGTTCCATCCCCACCCCAGGCAGGGGAGAAAGGGACATGAAGCTTTATCAGTATCTCTGGGCAACTACAGTCTAGGCCTGCATGATTTGGATTATTCCACACAGTTGTGACTCTGTTCCTACCTCTGGTGAAGGAGAAAGTTGGGAGAAGCTGCACTGGTCTCTGGGGCAATGAGGGCAGCTTGAGCCTCCACAGTTTATAGCACCAATTACATCCTTGGCTCCAATTGCAAAACCAGCAAGGGAGAAAGGGCAGGAAGCCCTAAACTAAAGAGAAAAACTGCACCCAGAATAAATACGCTAGTAAGCCAGATGCCAAGACACCAACAAAAAATTACAATCCACACCAAGAAACAGGAAGCTATGGCCCAGTTAAAGGAATAAGATAAACCTCCAGATGACATAAAGGAGTTAAGACAACTAATCACAGATGTTTAAACAAATCTCCTTAATAATTTCAATATGATGACTAAAGAGATAAAGGATATTAAGAAGATACTGGGTGAACACAAAGAAGAATTTGAAAGCAGACATAGAAAAATAGCAGATTTTATGGGAAAGTTGCAATAAATGAAATTTTAAAAACACTGGAATCATATGATAGCAGATTTGAGGAGGAAGAAGAAAGGATTAGTGAGCTTGAAGAAATGGCCTTTGAAAGTGAACACACAAAAGAATACATGAGGAAAAGAATGGAAAAAATCGAACAAGTTCTCAGGGAACTAAATGACAGCAAAAGACATGCAAACAGACATGTCATGCTTGTCCCAGAAGGAGAAGAGAAAAGGGGAAGAAGGAATATTTGAAAAGATAATGGTAGAAAATTTCTCAGCCCCATTGAAGGACATAGATATCCATGTCCATGAAGCACAACATACTCCCATCTGAAAAAAGCTGAATAGATCAACTCCAAGATATACTATTCAGAATATCAAATACCAAAAACAAAGAGAGAGTTCTGAGAATGGCAAGAGAAAAGCAATGCATAACATATAAAGGCAGGAAGCGGACTTGGACAATTGGTTAGGGCATCCGTCTACCACATGGGAGGTCCGCAGTTCAAACCCCGGGCCTTCTTGACCCATGTGGAACTGGCCTGTGCGCAAGTGCTGATGCACGCAAGGAGTGCCGGGCCACGCAGGGATGTCCCCTGTGTGGGGGAGCCCCATGTGTAAGGAGTGTGCCCCATAAGGAGACCTGCCCAGCACAAAAGAGAAGTCCAGCCTGCCTAAGAATGGCACTGTGCACACGGAGAGATGACACAAGAGGACACAACAAAAAGGAACACAGATTCCCATGCTGCTGACAACAACAGAAGTGGAGAAAGAAGATGCACCAAATAGACACAGAGAACATACAACCGGGGTGGGTCATGGGGGGTGGGGGTCGGGGGTGGGGAGGAAGGGGAGAGAAATAAATAAGTAAAATAAATCTTAAAAAACAAAACAAAACATATAAGGGCTACCCAATAAGTATAAGTGCTGATTTCTCACCAGAAACCATGGTGGCAAGAAAACAGTGATCTGATACATTTAAGATACTACAAGAGAAAAATTTCCAGCCAAGAATCTTATATCCAGCAAGACTGTTTTTCAAAAATGAGGGTGAGATTAGAATATTCACAGGTAAACAGAAACTGAGAGAATTTCTAAGCAAGAGAACAGATTTTCAGGAAAGACTAAAGGGTGTACTAGAGCCTGAAAAGAAAAGACAGGAGAGAGAGACCTGGAAGAGTCTAGAAATGAAGATTATATCAGTAAAGGTAACTAAAAGTGTCAAAAGAGTGGTGAAAAGGAAATAGGACAGATAAAACTCAAATAGTCAGGAATAACTAACCAACAATGTAAAGCACTTGTATTCAGAAAACTGCAATTCAGTATTAAAAGAAATCCAAAAAGGCCTAAATAACTGGAAGAACATTCCATGCTCATGGATTGGAAGACTGAATATCATTAATGTCACTTCTACTCAAATTGATATACAGATTCAATACAACCCCATTAAAAATTCCACCAACATTTTTTTAAAAAATTGTAAACATGATTATCAAATTTATTTGGAAGGGTAAGGAGTGCTGAATAGCCAGAAACATCATAAAAAGAAAAAGTTAACCCTCCTCTCCAGACTTTAAATCATCTTACCTAGCTATAGTGGTAAAAATAGCATAGTACTGGCATAAAGACAGACATATAGACCAACGGAACCAAACTGATGGTTCAGAAACAGACCTTCTCAGGCATGGCCAAGTGATTTCAGATGAGCCTGTCAAACCCACCCAGCTAAGGCAGAACAGTCCATTCAGCAAAATGGTGCTGAAAGAACTGGATATCCATAGCCGAAAAAAGGAAAGAGGACCCCTGTCTCACACCTTATCCAAAAATTAACTCAAACTGGATAAAAACCTAAAAATAAAAGCAAGAACCATAAAACTTCTAGAAGAAATTATAGGAAAATATCTCCAAGACCTGGTGGTAGGTGGTGGATTCTTAAAGCAGATAAGAGAAGGGCTCAGATAGACTAGTGATGTTTAACGTATGTAGCCGTTTTAATTAGCTTTTCTGTAAAAGTGTGGAAACATATAGAGTGGATGGTAGCACATAGTGAGCAAATTAGTTTATAAATGGCGATGTGGCTGAAAATGGTAGTCTAGAGATGTAAATGCCAATTGACAGACCCAGAAAATCAACCATGGCGTGTGTCCCCCTAACTCCCCAAGCCTTCTCCTCCCCTGAATTTGGTGGGGACAGCCGGCTGCGCAGGGCCGTGAATGCAGCCTGGCCTCCTGCCTCCCTCGCCATCCACCTGCGGTCCCCGGGCCTGGGGGCCTGGGGACGGGATGTTCTGACTGTCTCTTGGACCGGGACACTCCTCCCACCCCACGACAGCCTCTCCAGACCTGGGTGGGCAAACTTTCTCTTAAAGGGCCAGATAGTAAATATTTTAGACTGCAGCCCAAGAGGGAAATTCGAGGCTATTATTTGGGTACATAAGTAGTCACTTAAAAGGTAAGTATTTAAAAATATAAGAAACACTGTTGTCGGACCTGGATTTGACCTCTGGTCTGTAATTTGCTGACCCTGAGCTGGACTGGGACTGCCCCCCCACACCCCAAACACGGCGGAGAGCTCGCCAGCAGCCATGGGGGCCTTGAACACACTGATTGGACCTTGTCACTCCCCTGCCTAAAGGCCTACCCAGGCTTCCCTTTGCCCTCGGAATAAAGGGTGAGGTACAACCCCACACCGGGCACGAGTGGGCCCACAACCCTTTCTTCAGCAGTCGTTCTTCTGGTTCCCAGGCCCAAGGCTGATTTCATCCCTCCATGCCACTCCTGGGAGTCCAGGCTCCTGGGGTAGCAGGGCTAGGCACGTGCCAAGGGCCTGCGGTAGGGTGGTGGGGGAGTGAGCATGCAGACACACTCCTGTTCTCAACAACGGCACAAGCCCAGCTGAGCACGAGGTTCCTCGTTGCCGGTGATCCCAGCAGAGCCACGGGGCTCTGGTCCCCGGTGCCCTTTGTCCCGAGGTGCTCAGGAGCCAGCAGAATTTGCAGGCTGCCCTGGGCGTGGCCCTTGCCGTGCTCTCTCCTCCCACCTCCACGCCCACCTTCTCCCAAGCCCCTCGGCCCCTCTCCCCTTTCCCCGCCTCCTTTGCTTTCCTTTCTTTGGCAGTAGGAGGAGCCCAGGACTCCAGACGGGCAAGCCAGGGCATTTAAGACATTTCAGTTCCCTGCACACCTTGCAATGGGGATAACGGACTGAGGGGTATGAAAAATGTTTACTGGGGAGTGGTTTGAGCACCTGCTTCCCATGTACAAAGTCCCAGGTTCAGTACTTCCTTTAGAAAGAAAAAAATCCTTAAAAAAAAAAAAAGAGAGAAGAGTTTACCAACCCCTGGGGCAGTGAAACCGACCAATCAGAAGGGATTCCGGCCTGGCCAGGGCAGGGTTCACAGGGCGCTTTGCCAAGGGGAATCCCTTAGCGGCAGGGCGGGGAGTGGGCGGTCAGGGCCAAACCGCAGGGACTGCGTCGGCATCCTGCCTACAGACTGAACACCAGCCCTGGGCGGCGGCCCGGTCACCTGTCACCTGCCGTGGGGGACACCGCATCCCGCGTTCCCGGGGCCTGCCTCTTCCCAACGCTCACTGCAGCAGCGCAGGAGTTTGGGAATGCCGCCCTACGCGGTCACACTCGGTGTGTTTATCCTGGGTGGGGTGCAGGGGGCGCGCCCCTCCCCTCCTGTGCCCTCATGGCCCAGGGTCCCGGCCAGGTCTGTGCTGCGCCAAAGCGCGCGTTTCCTTTCGCCTGCCCCGCAGCCCTTGAGGCCGCGACTGTGCCCCCTTCTGCAGGTGACCGAGGGGGGCCTGGGCAGGTCAGGCAGGGGGCCAGGCCACGGCGGGCGCGTTGCCCAGCCCGAGGTTGCCCCAGCCCACCCCTCCCAGCCCTTCCTTTCCTCCCTGTCCTGTTCTTTCCCCCTTCCTCCCTCTTTCCCACCTGCCTCCAGTCCTAGTTCCCTCCTCTGTGCGGGAGGAAGGAAGCCTGTCCCCCCTCTTCCTGCCCCCCCTTAGCCCCCTGAGGCTCCTGGATCTTTTCCACTATCAGCTCTATCCTCCCTCACACCAGCCCGCAGCCTGGGTCTCTGCCCAAGAATCAAGGGACAATCGGCAGCCCAGGGAAGTTAAGTGACCTGCCCAAAGCCAGGGCAGCAGCCTCAGTGCCTACCCACCCAGCTCTCCAGGGCCACTGGGCAGGGGCTGTGGGCACAGCCAAGTCCCTTCGGGGCGAGCATCTTCCAGTGGCACCCTGCGCCCCCGCCTCTGGTCTCCCCCCACCCCGGCCACGGCCACGGTCTCCCACCACCGCACCCCCAGCCCCACCCCACCCAGCTGCCTTACGCAAGACCAGGAAGGAGAAGACCCACAGCAGGATGCCAAACGTCTGCAGCCTGCGCTCCCACGGCATGGCAAGGGGCGCGAACTCCACCATCCTGGCCCTCTGCCTGGCTCTGGGGCTTCTCGGAGCGCTGCTGGGGCCAGAGCACCCACGGGCTCTGGGCACTGCCCAAGGATGTGCAAGCCCAGGGCGCCGCACTGCGCCCAGCTCCTGGGCTCCCTGCCTCTGCCCTGGGAGGGAACGGTTTCTTAGAAGAAACGTTGAATCCTGCCTCCCCTGGGGCCCAGCTGGAGGTGGCAGGAAGCAGAGATTGTGCAGCCTTTATCAGCGGCAGGGCCGCCTCCGCAGCGCTTTATCTCCAGGTCCCCAGGCTCTGGGCGCTCGGATCGTGCCCTTTCTTCCACCTGGACTGCTTGGCTCTGGATCTCATTCCAATCTAACCTGCTCAGTGACCTGGTTCCAGCAATGGTCCGAGGGCCTCCTCCCTCTCCTCATGTCCATGGCTCCTCCCTCCACCGGGCCCTGCTCAGTGGTCCACAATGGCTGCAGGAGCTCCACTCTGGAATCCCACCTCACCGCGTCCGCCGCCTTCTGCCCCAGTTCTCGGTTCCCGGGCACAGCAAACCTCTGGGAAGTGCCGTCTCTATTTGACATTGTCCTGTCTTAGCCTCCCATTTCGTCCTCCCTGCTCAACACTTTCACATCCACGGTTCTGAGAACCTGCCCTTGACAAGTCCACGAGGACCGCCACATCACCAAATCCACACTCAGTTCTCCGATCTTGCCTAGACCTCTCAGCAGCCTTAGGCAGGTTTGCTCAGGCCTTCTGTGGAACCACTGGGCCTGTGGCTGCCACCCCATCCTGGCTTCCTTCTACCCAGCCAGTGCTCTGCTTGGCTCCCTCAGAGCCTTTCCTGAATGAGAGGCCCCTCCGCTCCCTCCGTCCTTGGCCTCCTCCCCTCCCCTCTCACCCAGTCTAGAGCCCTGTCATCTCCATGGGGAGGACTCCCAAATCAGCACCTCCCTTCGGTGGTGACTCGAGCACCTGGGTGACTGCGGGACATCCTCAAGTGGCTGCCTACTGGGGGCCCCATCCTAGCGTGTCTAAACCTGGACGTGATCTTTGCACAGCTCCAGTCACTGCTGATGCTTGATTCCTCTCCCCACATCCGCCCCCGCCCCGCCCAGGCCTGCTCTTCCCTGCTCGTCCCCATCTCGGTAAAGGGCATCGCCTGTTTACCTGCTTATTCAGACCAAAAATTGGGAGTCACTGTTTTCTGTGCCTCTCCTACTGCTTCTTTTCTGGGGAAAGAAATAACATCACAGATAATAACATCAGAGCCACTGGTTGAAGGAGGCCCCACAAACTTGTGTCCAGTTCCAAAATCTCCGCCATGCCAGTGGACTTCTGTGCTGTGAGACCCCCTCTTCCATTGTGATTCTGAAGCAAGGAAGCGATTCCTGAGAGAGGAGAGGTTTACCTAGTGGTTTCACCCTTATGCTTTCACTCCCAATTGCAGCGACGCTACATTAGCTTGGTCCTACGAGCAGATTTTCCATTTCTTCATTTTCACCTTCTTGATTAGGCTCATCCATTTGCAAATCTGCACCACCACAGCACCTCACTGAAACCCTCGCCTGAAGGTCACCCCAAAAACTGATTCATCTCCTGGTGCCAAGGGCCAGGCTGCTGCTGGTTCGCAGTGGGGCCCTTGAGGCTCCGGTGAGAGAGGTCAGGCCTCAGGGCTCAGCCCTGCTCCATCCCCTGGAGCCCCCGCGAAGGCAGGGCCCAGCAGTGCTGACAGCAGGGCCACAGCCCCCCGGCTGCCGAGGCTGCCCTCTGGGCCAGCAGGGGCGCAGCACAGGTGAGCCAAGCGCAGGTGGGGGGCTGCTGCTGGTGGCTGAGCCACTGGCACTGGGGGGGGTGCTCTCCTGGGGGGCGCCCCGCTGGCCGGGGGGGCCGTGCATGATGTCCCGCTGCAGCTTCCACACTATGGCGGGGCAGCTCGGCTTCTAGAAGGGGCAAGTCTCTCTCCGACTTCTAACAGGTCATCACATCCAATTGGTTCTTTCTCCTAAATCTCCTTTAAAATGCAGACTTGATTGAAGTACATCCTGTGCACAGAAAACTGCACAACTTGTAAGCGCAGAGTGATGCATTTTCACTAAGTGAGCAGACTCAGGTGCCGCCACCCTGACCGGTAGACCCATCACCAGCCTCCCACAGGCCCCGCCTCTGCAGGGAGCCACCAACCCTTCTGCTTCCCAACTTTGCAAAATTCAAGTCATATTGTATCTACTCTCTTGAGACCAGCTTCTTTGGCTTGAGATTATATTTTTGAGATGTACGTGTTGCGTGTTTCTGTAGAGTGTCTCTTCTCATTGATGTATGGGATTTCACTGGGTGAACATACAACAATTTAGTGCCCCATTTTACTGCTGAGCATTTAGGTTGCCACCAGCTTTGGGGTATTTTCCAGTGTGCTGCTATGAAAAATCTTGTCCACGTCTTTTTTTAAAAAAGATTTATTTTTTATTGATTTCTCTCCCCTTCCCCCCCCCAATAGTCTGCTCTGTATGTCGATTTGCTGTGTGTTCCTCTGCGTCCGCCTGGATTCTTGTCAGTGGCACAGGGAATCTGTGTTTCTTTCTGTTGCGTCGTCTTGCTGTGTCAGTTCTCCATGTGGGTAGCGCCATTCTTGAGCAGGCTACACTTTTTTCACGCTGGGTGGCTCTCCTTACAGGGCACACTCCTTGCACGTGGGGTTCCCCTACACGGGGACACCCTGCATGGCATGGCACTCCTGGCGCGCATCAGCACTGCACTTGGGCCAGCTCCACACGGGTCAAGGAGGCCCGGGTTTTGAACCATGGACCTCTCATGTGGTAGACGGACGCCCTAACCACTGGGCCAAGTCCACTTCCCCCTCCCAATGTTTTTTGTTTTTGTTTTTGTTTTTGTCTTTATTTATTTTTTTAAGGTTATGTTTAAAAAATATGAGGTCCCCATATGCCCCCCACCCCCTCCTCCCACTCCTCCCTCCATAACAACAACCTCCTCCATCATCATGAGATATTCATTGCATTTGGTGAATACATCTCTGAGCACCACTGCACCTCATGGTCAATGGTCCACATCATAGCCCACACTCTCCCACAGTCCATCCAGTGGGCCATGGGAAATCATACAATGTCCAGTAACTGTCCCCGCAGCACCACCCAGGACAACTCCAAGTCCTGAAAATGCCCCCACATCACATCTCTTCCTCCCACTCCCTACCCCCAGCAGCCACCATGGACACTTTCTCCACACCAATGCCACATTTTCTTCCATTACTAATCACCATAGTTCATGAATAGAATATCAGTAAGTCCACTCTAATCCATACTCTATTCCTCCATCCTGTGGACCTTAGAATGGTTGTGTCCACTCCACATCCATATTAAGAGGGGGCATGTTTTAACCATTTTAGTGAATGTTTAGTGGCACTTCACTGTGGTTCTAATATTTTCCTGGTGACTAATCGGGTTGAGCACATTTTACTGTTTATTGGCCATCTGGATACCATTTGTGTGTGTGTGTGTGAAATTCTTCTTTGCTGATTTAAATATTTCACGAGGTGACAAGGTGCTGTCCATCCCACAGCCAGCCTCTTCTAGAGCAGCTTCATTACTGTTCTCTCATTCTAGTCCCCATCCTCCTTCCCATAATTGCCATGTGGCCTGAGACCCTCCCTCCCCTCTCTCCCTCCCTCCCTTTCTACATGGACTCAGATGAGATGAATAAAATTGGATTAAGTGGAATCCTTAGTTTGGGGCACACTTTAATCATTGTCCATGAATGACCTGCTTTTTCTAATTTTTCATTTAGACAGTTTTGTCAATATAATAAGCCCCTGTGAACAAACCACTCAACACAAAGACCAGATCCTTGATAAGGTTCTCTCCCTATGAATGCCCTACCTCCCCCACAAAGGAAAGAGTGTTCTGAATCCTGAATTCATTATTCTTTTGTTTCCTTTGGTTTTTTAAAAACTTTTTATTTTGAAATACTTTCAGACTTACAGGAGTTCCCATATATACCCTTATCTCTGCAGTGTACCCCATTTCCCCAGATAACCAGATCCACCAATTTGAATATTATGCCACTTCTTTCTTTCTTTCTTTCTTTCTTTCTTTCTTTCTTTCTTTCTTTCTTTCTTTCTTTCTTTCTTTCTTTCTTTCTTTCTTTCTTCTTTCTTTCTTTTCTTTCTTTCTTTCTTGTCTATCAATCTACCCATCTATCTAGCCATATCAACCTATCCATTTTCTGAACACTTCAGTGTACGTTGCCTACATCATGTTCCTTGAACACTTAATAATGCCATACACATGACCTAAGAACAAGGATATTCACTTACGTAACCTTTTTTTTTTTCCATGACTCTGGCCAACTCTATTTTTGGCTCCAGGTCAGGTCTCCCCAATGGCTTCTCAGCCCATCACGTCCAGGAGCTTTCTGAAGAGTCAGCATCAAGCAGACCTCTTCCTCAGAGGCCTGTCATCCCCCCAGTCCTTGGCCTCTTCTGGTATCACCCTCTCCTGTCATCTGGGCGCCAGTTCCCGTTCAGTGGCCCCCATCAGGAGCTCAAAGCAAAGCTACCAATTTGAAGGGCCCTCAGGCCCGGTGGGAACCACGTAGACAGAAGCCTTGTAGAACACAGCACCTTTGGGAACCAAGTGGGCAGAAGCCTTGTAGAACACAGCACCTTTGGGAACCACGTGGGCAGAAGCCTTGTAGAACTCAGCACCCTTGGGAACGACGTGGACAGAAGCCTTGTAGAATGCAGCACCTTTGGGAACCACATGGACAGAAGCCTTGTAGAACTCAGCACTTTTGTGAACCACGTGGGCAGAAACCTTGTAGAACTCAGCACCCTTGGGAACCACGTGGACAGAAGCCTTGTAGACACAACACCCTTGCGAACCACATGGACAGAAGCCTTGTAGACACAACACCCTTGGGAACCATGTGGACAGAAGCCTTGTAGCACTCAGCACATTTGGGAACCACGTGGACAGAAGCCTTGTAGACACAACACCCTTGCGAACCACGTGGACAGAAGCCTTGTAGACACAACACCCTTGGGAACCATGTGGACAAAAGCCTTGTAGAACTCAGCACCCTTGGGAACCATGTGGACAGAAGCCTTTTAGAACTCAGCACCCTTGGGAACCATGTAGACAGAAGCCTTGTAGAACTCAGCACCCTTGGGAACCACGTGGACAGAAGCCTTGTAGAACTCAGCACCCTTGGGAGCCACGTGGACAGACATCTTGTAGAACTCAGCACCCTTGGGAACCATGCGGACAGAAGCCTTGTAGACACAACACCCTTGGGAACCACATGGACAGAAGCCTTGTAGAACTCAGCACCCTTGGGAACCACGTGGACAGAAGCCTTGTAGAACTCAGCACCCTTGGGAACCATGTGGACAGAAGCCTTGTAGAACTCAGCACCCTTGGGAACCACGTGGACAGAAGCCTTGCAGAACTCAGCACTTTTGGGAACCACGTGGATAGAAGCCTTGTAGAACTCAGCATTCTTGGGAAACACATGGACAGAAGCCTTGTAGAACTCAGCACCCTTGGGAACCACGTGGACAGAAGCCTTGTAGAACTCAGCACCCTTGGGAACCACGTGGACAGAAGCCTTGTAGAACTCAGCACCCTTGGGAACCACGTGGACAGACATCTTGTAGAACTCAGCACCCTTGGGAACCATGCGGACAGAAGCTTTGTAGACACAACACCCTTGGGAACCACATGGACAGAAGCCTTGTAGAATTCAGCACCTTTGGGAACCACGTGGACAGAAGCCTTGTAGAACTCAGCACCCTTGGGAACCACATGGACAGAAGCCTTGCAGAACTCAGCAATTTTGGGAACCACGTGGATAGAAGCCTTGTAGAACTCAGCATTCTTGGGAACCACATGGACAGAAGTCTTGTAGAACTCAGCACCCTTGGGAACCACGTGGTCAGAAGCCTTGTAGAACTCAGCATTCTTGGGAACCACATGGACAGAAGTCTTGTAGAACTCAGCACCCTTGGGAACCACGTGGACAGATGTCTTGTAGAACACAGCACCCTTGGGCAGCTCAGTGACCAGATCCACAGCCTGGCAGCTGGAGGGATTGGCGGGCGGACTTCCTTTGCATAGCGGACCACCCCCTCCTCCAGGGCACAAGGGCACTTCCTCTCCCCAAGTCCAACGTGGGCTCCTGGGGGCCAGCCAGCCTGGCACTGAGTCCCGAGGACATTGCCAGCATGAACGCAGTGACCCTCCCCTTTGTTGATGCCACAGTGTTTGCTGGTGACTTACCACTGAGGTTTCTGGAGCTGCCACCCGTCTTCTTGGATGTGTATCTGACAGCAAGACCTGCACCTGAGGGACATTCAGCAGGGTTGTCACAGCCATCTGCATCCTCAGCGCTGGTGCCACCAATGCCACCCCCTGCCCCACTGCCCCTGGAACCTGAACTCTGATATCTGTCTCTATAAACTTGCATGTTCTCAGATATTTTCTTGGTAGTTTCCGCTGGGGCTTAAATTGAACATTCTAAATCTGTAACACTCTCGCTTGCTGAGACACTAACTTCACTTCAGTACAATACACAAACTATATTCCTACAACCCTCTGTCCCCCACCTTTATGTAGTTCTTGTCACAAATTGCATGTTTATACATTATGAGTCCCAAACCACTGATTTACCATTGCATTTTATGCATTTGCCTTTTAGATCCTCTAGAGAGCACAAAGTGGAATTACAAATCCAAACTACAAAAGTGCTGGCCCTTATATTTATTTACCCATGTTATTACATTTACCAGAGATCTTTATTTTTCTCGTGTGGTTTCGATCTGTTGTCTAGTATCCTTTCCTTTTAAACTGAAGAACTCTTTTTGGGAGAGTTAAGTTTTGATGGAAGAAACAAAAGAGGGTAAGGGGGGAGGGGAGGGCGTGGGGTGGGAAAGGGAGAAGAGACTGGAGAGAAGGGCGGGGAGGAGAGAGCCAGCAAGCCCCAGCTGTGGGGAGGTGCTCCCTCTGGTGGTCACTCTGAGAAACTGCGGGCAAGGTAGACCATCTCAGGGCCATGCTGGTGAGGGCCCGGGAGAAGGCTGGGTAATGGGCAGAGCTCTGAAGGGGACTCAGAGAGAGGACCAAAGGATCTGTTTCTGCTGGCGTTGGCTGGAGAAGAGCTAAGCCTGCCCCTCCCCTGGCCATCCCAGGATGGAAAAATCTGAGCCTTTCTAGGACTGTATCACCTATGGAGCCTCTACCTGTGTGCCAGGTGCTTAGCTGAGTGCTTTGGAGTAGGGTCCTATGAGGAGGAGTTATCTTACTCCACAGTGGGGGAAACAAACTCAGCTGATCAATTGCTCAAGCTCACCACAGTAATGGACCATTTGGAACCCACCTAAGACCTGGCCCTCTTCTCTCTTCACACCCTCTCCTTGGATGATCTTGCTCATGATGTGCTTTTAAAAACTGTCTGTGGGGAAGCAGATGTGGCTCAAGTGATTGAGCTCCCACCTACCACATGGGAGGTCCTGGGTTCAGTTCCCAGTGCCTCCTGGAGAAGACGAGCAAGACAGTGAGCTGGCATGACAGGCAGGTGCAGCAAGCTGATGCAACAAGGAGACACAAAGAGGAAAGACGATAAGAGATAACAAAGCAGGGAGCTGAGGTGGCTCAAGCTCACATGGGAGGACCCAGGTACAGTTCCCCATGCCTCCTAAAGAGAAGACAAGCGAACATAGAGAGCACATAGCAAATGGACACAGAGAGCAGACAGGAAATGTAAACAAAAGGTGGGGGCGGTGGAATAAAGAAATGAAATAAATCTAAAAAATAAATTGAAAAAGCTATCTTTGTACATGATTCCCAAGTTTGTGCTCCCAACCTTTATCTCCCCTCTGGGCTTCAGGCTGCCATCTTGGCATCTGCATTTGGATATCTTGAAGGCATCTCAAACCTAACACCCACATCCCCAACACCATATTCTTTAACCTCTCCCCAGTATTCCCCTTCTTGGAAAGTGCCACTATCATCCTCCCACTTGATTGAGGCAGAAACCCCAGAGACACTCGAGATTCCTCCCATGCCTAAATCTTCCCCCATCAGCAAGTCCTGTCACTTCTAGTTCCAAAATCTGTCTTGAATGCACCCTCTTCTTCCCTTCCTCTGCAGTGACCAATGCGATCGTCTCTATACCAGTGTTCCTACTTCTCCTGCTGATTTATTTATCCAACAAACTCTGTGGAATGTGTGCACACTGTTTACCAGGCCCGGCTGTGGACACTGGGGCCACAGGAGGAACAAGACTTGCCCTGTGGCTTCTACAGCCTACTCTCCAAACAAGGCCCTTTTGCTTTTTCTTATTTCTTAAAACCATTCAACTTCTCCGCTTAACCTGTGCATGAGGACTTCCAAACTCTTTACCACAGCCCAGAGGGGCCTGAGGGCCTGCACTCCCCAGCACCCTCATCCACCCCTGCCCGCTCCTCCATGATCTCTGTGCTGTGGCCACTCTGCCCTCTCAGCTCCTCACACACACCCTCCACTTCCGGCCTGACTCCCGCTCTCCCTGCCCCCTGCAGAGCTCTCTCCCCAGCCTTCACACTGCTGACTCCCCCCCCTCTAGGTCTTGAGTCCAAAGACACCTCTGCTGAGGAGCTTCTCTGATCACTCTTCTCCCTCTCCATTCAGCCCCACCCTTCCCTTAATGCGCAAGTGTTGACATCAAGACTCTTTCACCTACATCAATTACAGTAGATGGTAAGCTCCCTACAGCAGGACGCATGATGATCTCATGCCCCATTATCAGCCCCTAGCTTGCTGGAAGTGTGCTTGTTGAATAAAGGAAGGAAGCGCCTGCTACTCTGAGGCTTCCTTTCTTCAGACTAAAACCCCCTGCAGGCACCTGATCGATGCAGCCTAAACTGCATTCCCTGGAACACTGCTACCTCAGAGGGGTCCATCCTGAATTAAGTGTGGGGAGTCACAGTACACAGCATAGTAAAGGCTCTGAGGAGTCCTGCTGTGGAAAGCCCTTTCGCTGTTTAGCCCAGCCATTCCCAGCTTTGCCTAATTCCTGAAATACAATTTAATGGGAAGTGAGACAATCTCTAAGCTTAGGGACGGTGGATGGATTCCACCCAGAAGTCCCTGAAGAGTCAGCCTGGAGTAGTGATTGAAAGTCTGGGCCTTGGACCAAACAGGGCACAGTGGCTGCGTGGGGCTTCCGACACCCTGGTGTGTGCTGGGCCTCCGTGGTAGCTGAAAGTGGTCTCAAGTATGCCCGTGTCCAGTCCCCAGAATCTGGGAAGGTTCCCCTCTATGGCAAAGGGACTGTGCAGGTGTGGTTAAGTTAAGGGTCCTGAGATGGTGGCCCCAAGGTCATCACAGCCGTCCTTCCAAGGAGAAGCAAGGTCACAGGAGGGGAAGTGGTGATGGAAGCGGGGATTCGAGGGACGGGCTTTGAAGATGCGGGAGGGTTGCTGGGCACACAGGAGCTGCTGAAAAGGGCAAGGAAACGGATCCACCCCTCAGAGCCACAACAGAGGGCGGCCACCCAGGGCTCGCGGCAGGGGCTCGGTGGACGGAATAAACAAATGGCGCATGAGGCTAAAGCCCAAAGTGGACTACTCTGCCCATGGGCCTCCCGTGGCACAGACACTGCCATGGCCACGCCGGGTGGGCCCCACCCGGGCCTTCTCCTCGGGCCACCCTGTAAAGCCAGCTCGCCGGCTGGGGCCCGGGCAGTTCCTTTGGACATCCCACGGGCCCTTCGAGCCACTGTGTCCCACACCGACATCCTCGGGCACCCACACTGGCTCCCATTGACCCCGCCCAGCTCCTGCCCACCCAGGGCCCAGCAGTCACCCGGGGCTCTTCCCCCTCATTCACCCTCCATATCCGGGTGTTTAGAAAGTCGTCGTTTTACCTTGGGCGCACCTCTCAACCCACCTGCTTTCCTCTGTCTCCACGGGCCCTGCTCGGGTGGAGCCCACCTTTGCCTCTCACCCAGGCCCTGCCTCAGCCTCGCCCCCTGCACCCCCCTCCACACAACAGCAGCTGGGGGGCAGTTTCTAAGCCAGAGTCTGAGGGTGGTGCTCTCCCTGCTCAGGCAGGGGTGATGACAGGTGGCTGTCTGGTCCCTGTGTGTAGCCAGGGCAGGGGGCCACCTTGCCCCTCACTCCTCCCCAGTCTCTCCTGAGAGCCCACGGGGACGGATGCAAGCGGCCGCCCAGCCACGTCCCAGTTGCACGGGGACACCAGCTGCAGCCTCCTTCCTCGGCTAGGACTGGGGGCGCTGCCCTGCAAGGGGGGGCTCCCAAGGCCTGCCCAGGCCCAGGCTCGCCCTGGTCACCACAGCCTCCTAAACTGCTCCTGCGTTAAATAGCACTTACCGCAGCACAGGTTTTGAAAGTTAGAGTTTTGTGAGTGGAACTTTACATTCACTCTAATTAAATCAGAATTGATCTGGGTTGCCCTTGACTCGCTGACATTATATTGCATTTGCAGGCCTTTAATTAGACATGCATTAGTTTTGATGCCATTTCTCCACTCACATTTTGGAGTCAACGCATGTTTCTTCTCAGGGCTTAACTATTTGTGTAAGCTCTTGAGAATCTCATTGGTCCTGTGCCACAAAATGACTCAAACGTCCCTGGGTCTCTACAAAAAGGCGTGCCCCCCTAAAGAGTTCAGGGCTGAGTTCCCACCAGAGCTGAGTGCCTGGGGGGTGTGGGGCATGGTGCCTGGCTCCTGGTGTCCGCAGGCATCAAGGCCACACCTGCTGGGTCATGGGGGGAAGCAGGCTTCCGGGGGGAGACCCCTGTTCTGAGTGTACCCCCACTCCCCCCACCGCTGCCTCTCCTACATACCCCTCCCTACGCCACATGCTGCTGACTCAGGCCTACCTCGCTTAAGATTCGGTTTATCAAAGAAGGAACAGCCCAGACCTGCCTCAGTGGAGAGAGTCAGAGCCGTCCGCTCTCCCACATCGGGCTCCCTTTCAGCAGCCCGTTTCCCCAGCACTGCAACCACCTGGGGATGCAGAATGGAAAGAGCGGAGCTTTGGGTCAGAGAGGCTTAGATTCTTATGCCAGCTTGACTAGCAATTAGTTCCATAATTTGGGGCAAGGCACTTCCCCTTTCTGAACCTCAATTTCCTCACCTGCAGAATGAGGTAAATCACAGCGATTCGTGGGTTACTGTCAGCATCAAGTATGAAGCCACCAGCACAACGCGCGGCCGTCAGAAGGCCCTTGAGAAAGAGTGGGTTCCTTCCTCCAGCCATTTCTGATCCACAGCCCCATCAGTTACTGAGTTTGGCCAACCCCCACTTGGCTCCCTCCCCCATCCCCCTTTTTTCATTTATTTCTTATGGTCCTTGTCAGCAGAGCTCCAGGAACCCCTCTTACCAATCCCACACAAGAAAGCCCCTGCAAGGTGCATTTGCCTGGCAACTGACGTGTGTGGGCACCGTACAGGGTGCTTGAGCAGGCGACACTCCTTGAGGACTGCTTGATAGAAACGTCTAGCTTTTCCCACAGACTCTGCTCCCACTTCCTGCCCAGGATTCCCAGTACTCTGCCACTCCACAGAGGTGCAGAAGGAAGAAAGTGGAATCTGGCAGCGGACTTGGCCCAGTGGTTAGGGCATCCGTCTACCACATGGGAGGTCCACAGTTCAAACCCTGGGCCTCCTTGACCGGTGTACAGCTGGCCACGTGCAGTGCTGATGCATGCAAGGAATGCCCTGTGATGCAGGGGTGTCCCCTGTGTAGGGGAGCCCCATGTGCAAGGAGTGCACCCCCTAAGGAGAGCCACCCAGTGCGAAAGAAAGTGCAGCCTGCCCAGGAATGGCGCTGCACACACGGAGAGCTGACACAGCAAGATGACTCAACAAAAAGAAACACAGATTCCCGTGCCGCTGACAACAACAGAAGCGGACAAAGAAGATGCAGCAAATAGACATAGAGAACAGACAACTGGGGTTGGGGGGGGAAGGGGAGAGAAATAAATAAATAAATCTTTTTTTAAAAAAAAGGAAGTGGAATCTCTTGGCCAAGTTCCAAGCCATAGTCCCCATATTCATCAAAAGCAAATTGTGTCTAATTGAAAACTACTCCTAACCCGGCACTTGACCCAGTAGGAAGGCATGTATTAAAAAAAAAAAAAAAGCAATTACTTAATTTCAGCACTCATCATAAAAGATTCCGCGTCAGCAAACCAGTACCATGGATGGCAGCTAATGCCTTTCCCTGAAGAAAGTGGACAGCTGTCGGCCAGCTTCCCTCCAAACCACAGTCAGACCACAGGCAGATGGTGGCACACCCTTCTCTTCTCCACCCAAACTCCATATGCTTTCTTATTAGTTTTATTTGTTTATTATTATTTTTTGCTTTGTTTTGGGGGAGGTTTTGAATCACAGGAGGGACACAACGGTGGCAGGGGAGGACCGCTGGTGGGGGTGTCGGTGATGAGGGGTGTGCAGGGAGGGGTACACCTGGGGCACACCTCTGTGGTACATGAATATGCTCAGGTGGCCGTGGGGCATTGTCCTGGTGGGTGGAGACCCACACAATAACCAAAAGAACACTGAATTTCCACCCTGGGAAGTCTGCCACATTCTTTAATGGGACAGCAAGAATCCCTAGAGCACATGGGCAGTGCCTAGAGAAGGAGGGCAGAGCAATATGCCAGGCCCGTGGTATTGATGATTATGCTATGAAACTTTTCTTTTGAAATTGAAACTTTGCTTAGTATTATATTTTGCCTAAGAGTTACCTCCTGAAAATCTCCTTGTTGCTCAAATGTGGCTTCTCTCTATGCCAAACTCAGCATATAAACTCACTCCCTTCTCCCTGGTGTGGGGTGTGACTCCCAGGAACGAGTCTCCCTGGTACAGAGGAATTATTACCAAGTGCCAACTAGTGATGCACTTAGAAAAAGACCTTGATCAAAAGGGGGAAATAGTAAATACAAATGAATTTCTATGGCTAAGAGATTTCAAAGTGAGTCAGGACATCATTCCAGAGGTTACCTTTACATACCTCTCAGCAGGATCTCGTTGACTGCCACAGTAGACAGGGCCTCAGACAGCGGAGCTCCCGAGGGCTCTAGACACATCGGGACATATAAGCAGGGCAGACAGTCTCAGGAACCGGGCACCCGACAGGGGGCCTTACTTTGGAGTATGTGCTTCCAAGGGTAACAGAGTTAGCTCAGTATAATTCCCCTCCACACGGCTCTTCCGTCCCTTTTATTTGAACATATAATTAGCACTATACATACTAAATATATATCCCAGAGACTTAAATTTTCCATCTATTCTTACACCAGTTGAGCCCTGAATCTTAGCAGAGTTCCCACACCTCTTCTCTAGGTCACTGGACTTGCTGAAGACAATTAACAAAAGGATGATGATAGACAATGCACATCCTCAAAAAAACAGAGAGCATCTACAAGTGCAACAAGACAGTTCTATCCGTCTGCCTCACGGGATCTAAGCCTCCTCTCAGTCAGAAGAAGAGTGGGTATCACCATCCCCAAATCCTCAAGATGGAGGAATAAACAAACATAAGGGGAGAATGCAACTATGGACTAAAATAAACATTATTATTCTAGCAATGAAAGAACTTGTATCAGTGATACAAAGGCAGTGGTCACCAGACACTCTGAGGGGAGGGAGGGAGAAGAACAAGTATGACATGGGGTATTTTTAGGACATTGGGCTTGACCTGCATTACATTGCAATGATGGATACAGGCTATCATAACTTTTGTCAAAACCTATAAAATTATCAGTGCAAAATGTAAACTCTAGCCCATAGTTAGCAGCGATGCTTCAATATGTGCTCATGAATTGTAACTAATGTGCTTACTACACTAATGCAGGATGTTGTTAATGGAGAGTGTGGGGGGAGGAGGGGTATACAGGAATCCTCTATATTTTTGAAGTAACATTTATGTAATACAAAGCTTATTTTTTAAAAAAGATTAAGAAAAACAAAACAGGGAAGTGGACTTGGCCCAGTGGTTAGGTCGTCCACCTACCACATGGGAGGTCCGTGGTTCAAACCCCTGGCCTCCTTGACCCGTGTGGAGCTGGCCCATGTGTAGTGCCAATGTGTGCAAGGAGTGCTGTGCTGGGTAGGGGAGCCCCATGCGCAAGGAGTGTGCCCCATAAGGAGAGCTGCCCAGCGCGAAAGAAAGTGCAGCCTGCCCAGGAATGGCACCACACACATGGAGAGCTGACAGATCAAGATGATGCAACAAAAAGAAACACGGATTCCTGGTGCTGCTGATAAGGATAGAAGCAGTCACAGAAGAACACACGGCAAGTGGGCACAGAGAGCAGACAATTGTGGGACAGGGAGGGGAGGGGAGAGGGAAAAAAATCTTAAAAAAAGAAAAAGAAAAAGAAAACAAAAAACATCATGAGGCATTCTCACATCAAGGGGAAATACCTCAGGAAATCCCAGAAGTGAACACTGCTCAGCAATGGGAAGCAGTCTCTAATGTGCCCTCCCATCACCACTGTCATCGCCACCAACCTCCATCTACAGGCACCTGCTCTGCATCAGGCAGGACCTAACTTACAACATCGCTATGAGGGTATCTCTATTTCCCCAGGGAGGAAACTGAGGCCCACCCTCATCTTTTCAACTATGATCTATATAATGCCTTTGTGGCTCCCTCATAGCAGTAGTTATCCTGCTCTGTTGTGACTTTTGTCCACTCCTTTCCTATCTCCTCCCGACTTAGACTCCTTGGGGACAGAGCCTGTGCCCATTGGCCAATATTTCCCCAGGTGCATCACAGGGCTTGGCTCATGGTTTGCTCATGCATGCATGGATGACTGGATGAAGCAAGAGGCAGACAGATGGATGGATGGATTGGTAGATGGACGAGTGGGTGGGTGCATTAGTAGGAGGTTAAGGATGACTCTGGAATCTACGTTCCTAACTCTGACCTCTCCACTTCCCTTCACGTTGACATCCCCAAATGCCAACGCAAACTTGACACGTGGCCCCTCTGCTGTCATCTGAAATTAAACCTGTACACCCTGAGCTCCACCCTCACCAATTCCTTCTGATCTTCTTCCCGACAGTGGCTTAGCCATTCCTCCCAGTGTCCCCTCCACGGGTGCTCTGATTCACTCAGTTCAGCACTGGGTTTTACTGCTTCCTGTGTGTTAATGCAGTCTCAGGGAATGGAAACAGAGTACCGAAGACAGCCGGGTCCTGGGGCCCTCGAAGGGGTTTACCATCAAGAGCAGAGCTGAGGAAGGAAGAAAACAACAAGCAAAAAATTAAGACAAGTACAGAGCACGGTAAGTGACTCATAAAGGAAATAAACAGAATGAAGGACGGAACTCAGGGGCCTTGATGGTCAGGGAGGGCTTGTTGGAAGATATAATATTAAACAAGGCCTGAAGGGTGAGAAGAGTCCCGTCGGGAGCTGAAGGAAGAACATTCTCGGCAGAGAGAGAGCAAGTGCAGGGTCCCCCAGGCAGAAAGTGCCTGTGTGTTTCAGAACAGAAAGGGGGCCAGGGACCGCGACCAGCAGAGCGGGCAGAGCGTTCCCTGGGGGAGGGGCTTCTGGCACAGGGTGGAGAGTGTTTTCTTTTCGGCGTATGTCCAAGAAGCTTAAATCTTTGGGCTGTCCATGTGCCAGCTGGGCCTTGAATCTCAATAGAGTTGCAACACCTACTCTCCAGTTCATCGCACTCACCCAGGACAGCTAGCAAGGTGGTGATGATGAACAATGACCATTCCAAAGAACAGAGAGACTCTGCAGCTGCAAGCAAGATCGTCCCATTCAGGGGCCTGTGGGATCAAAGCCTCCCCTCAGTTAGAGGCAGAGAGGGCATCACAGTCCTAGAATCCTCAGAATCCCTGTATTCCAGCAATGGAAGAACTTTTATCATTGATGTGAAAGCAGTGGCCACTGGAGGTTCTGAAGGGAGGGAAAGGGAAAAATACCTGTAATATGGGGACATATTCAGGACATTGGAGTTGCCCTGCATGATGTTGCAATGATGGATCAGGCCATTATACATTTTGTCATAACTTACAAAATTGCATGGGACAGAGTGTAAACTACAATAGAGATTATAATCCCCGGTTGGTGGCAACGCTTTAATAAGTGCTCATCAACTGTAATGAATGTACCATGCTAACGAGGTATGTTGTTAATGGGGAAAGTGTGGGAGGGGGAGGGAGGGGGACATACGGGCATCCCCTAAGTTTTTTATGTAGCGTGTATGTAATCTAAAGTTTCTTTAAATAAATTTTTAAAGGGGGGTGCTCAGTTCGGTTGGAGAGCAGTGAACCGTGGGGCCTGTGTGAGAGGAGGGGTGGGCAGCCCCCAGCCAGGCCTCAGGGGCCCTGAGCATGGGAAGCAGCGGCCTTTCTTCCCAGAGCAGCAGGAAGCCCTGAGGAGTTTCAAGCAGGGGCACCGCCGGCCCCTCTGGCAGGGAGGCAAGGAGCCCCCTCCCAAAGAGCCAGGAGCAGCGACTCGCACGACTTCAGGGAAGGCAGAAGTCCCGTTCCAGTTAAGCCTTGCAAAGCACAGAGAAGGAGAGCTTCCGTTTCTTTTTCTAAAGTCACTGTTACACATTGGCCAGCGTGCCAAAAAGGAGCGGCACAGAGGAAACTGCAGTTCAAGCTTACGTATGAAATCAATGTAAAAAAGTCTTAAAATTGTAAGAAGTAGAATTGAGAGGGATTTTAAGAGAACAATACACCACAGCCAAAATAGTATTATACCAAAAGAAGGCAAGAATGGTTTACTAGTAATAGCCTATTAATATAATTAACTGTGTTGACAGATCAAAGTGGAAAAGACAAGATCATCTTTGAAAAGACATTTGATAAGTTCTCCATCTATTCCTGATCTTTAAAAATTTATTAGTAAAATAGGAAGAGATGGATAATTTCTAAATTATTTATATAAAGTCAGTGGTGAAATACTGGGAACATTCCTCTTAAAGTTAGGAAGAAATAATTCTAGAAGTACAGTAGGAGCAATTGGAGAAGAGAAATAAATGAGAGATATAAAAATAAAGAAGGCCAAACTGTCATTTTTGTGAACCATAAATTCAAGATAATCTATAAACTATTAAAACTAATTAGAGAGTTTAGTATGGTTGTTGAATAGGGGTCAGTACATGCAAAACTTCAGCAATCCTCTTGTTTATCATTATAATTAAAAATGCAAATTTTACAATATGTTATTTCAAAGAAGCATATGAAAAGATGTACAACATCACTCGCCGTTAGGAAAAAGCAAATTAAAACCATGATGAGATAGCACTACACACCTACAATCATGGCTAAAATAAAAAGTATGAGAATTGCAAGCAGGGACTTGAACAGAATCTTGAACACCAATGTTCATAGCAGTATTATTGAGAATAGCCAGGGAAGCGGATGTGGCTCAACTGATAGAGCATCTGCCTACCATATGGAGGGTCCAGGGCTCAATACCCAGGGCCTCCTGACCTGTGTGGAGCTGGCCCATGCGCAGTGCTGATGCGTACAAGGAGTGTCGTGCCACACAGGGATGTACCCCCACGTAGGGATGCCCCATGCACAGGAGTGTGCCCCATAGGGAGAGCTACCCCGCATGAAAAAATCACAGCCCGCCCAGGAATGGCACTGCACACACAGAGAACTGACGCAGCAAGATGACACAATGAAAAAGAGACGCAGTTTCCTGGTGCCGCCTGATAATGCAAGCAGATGCAGAAGAACAGGTAGTGAATGGACACAGAGAGCAGACAGTGGGGGGGGGGGGAAGGAGAGAGAAATAAAAAAAAAAAGAGGAAGTGGATGTGGCTCAGCTGATAGAGTGTCAGCCTACCATATGGAGTGTCCCCATTACACAGTTTCCAGGTGCTGCATGACAAGAATGCCAGCAGACACAGAAGAACTCATAGCAAGTGGACACAGAGAACAGACAATGGGGGGGGAAGGGGAGATAAATAAATAAAATAAATCTTTAAAAAAACAAAACAAACAAGAACCTGCCCACAGCCATAGAGGAGGTAGCAGCACTGGATTTGTGCTCAGTTCTTTTTTCTTTTAGGAGGTACCTGGGATTGAACCCAGGACCTCATACATGGGAATCAGGTGCTCAACCACTTGAGCTACATACACTCCTCTGAGCTGAGTCCTCAAGTGCAGCAATTCCTGGCTCTTTTCCCTCCTCCTCCCCACTTTTCAACCCCCAGGATGCAAGCCACGGCCAGTCACTAGGGAAGGGCCCTGGAATGCTGCTGGACCCTCTTCTTAAACTCTGCTTTTCTTCCCCTTGGCCCGATTCTGGGCAAATGGAGCATCTCGCTGGGCAGGGGACAGAGGCTCAGGAGAGCAGAGGGCTGCCAGGGCTCCTCCCAGGTGAGAACGTGCTGTGCTGATATCGTGGAGAGCCGCCTTTCCTCTCTGAGCTCAATTTCCCATCCATCAGTCCACAGAGTGGAGGAATAGACTATGGATTAGAGTGGACTTACTGATACTCTATTCTGAACTATTGTAATTAGTAATGGAAGTAAAGGTAGCATTGAGATGGAGAAAGTGGCCATGGTAGCTGCTGAGGGTGGGGAGTGGGAAGAAGAGATGTGATGTGGGGGCGTTTTCGGGACTTGGAGCTTTCCTGGGTGGTGCTGCAGGGACAGTTACTGGACATTGTATGTCCTCCCATGGCCCACTGGGTGGACTGGGGGAGAGTGTAAACTATAATGGGGACCATTGACCTTGTGGTGCAGCAGTGCTCAGAGATGTGCTCACCAAGTGCAACGAATGTCTCATGATGATGGAGGAGGTTGTTGTTATGGTAGGAGTGGGGTGAGGGGGGTGGGGGGTATATGGGGACCTCATATGTTTTGAACGTAACATTAAAAAATAAATAAAGACAAAAAATTATAAAAAATAAAATAAACTTCCCATCCATCAAATGAGGGCACTGGGCCGCCTCAGAGTTTCACAAGTTTTTCGCTGAGCACTTGCTGCGAGGCATATGTATCAGGGTGAAGTACCCAGACTCAGGAGCCAGGCTGCCAGGGCTTGAATCCTGCTCTGCCCCTCACTGGCAAGTTACTTACCTTCCTGTGCCTCAGTGTCCTCATCTGTAAAGTGGAGATGCTCGTTTTCCTTACCTCACAGGGATGTCATGAGGATTCAAGGCATCAACTACATGTAAAGGGCTTGGCACAGAGTGTGGGACAGTGGGTGCTACAAAGACATTTGCTGTTACTATTTTTACACTTACAGGCAGAAGAGAGAGGACTAATGTCCTGCCCCCCAGGGTCCCAGGAATATAACTTTCAAGTCCAAAATGTATCTGAAAACTTCTCTTCCACTAAGTTTTTGTACAACTTTTATATGGATAGATCCATATTTGCATAATCTAAATCAATCCTTTTAAGCACATATTAATTAACACAGACACTCCAGCAAGATCCCCTCTGTGTCCCTGTGACTCTGGGGTGCAATGGCATCCCCAGGTGTGTCCTCCTGCCCTGCTTGGGGAAGACGGAAGTAGATGCTTCCGGGTCCTCCTGGCGCTGAGGGCTTGAGGTTCTGGGAATCCTCCCCAGCAGGCTCCAGGCAGCTGCTCTGCTGCAGACTGAGATGACGCCCCCGTGGTAGCACCCAGGCCGTCCACTAGAGACGGCACAGGGATGCGACGGCCAAGGGGCCGCCTGAGCCCCGTGAGTGCTTGGCCTGGCAGTGCAGGCGGAAGCCCTGCTCCAGCTGTTCCTGCACCAGCCTCCCACGCCATTATTAGTGTCATTTTTCAGATGAGAAAACTTAAGTCCAGAAAGTGAAATGACTTATCCAAGTGACAAAGCCACTAGGTGCTTAATCAGCACCTCGGAGCCTAATGGCAGAGTTGCCCTGCAGGCCCTGAGGAGAGCGTAACCCCACATTCAAACTGGCTTAACAGCGAGTGTGGGCTTTGGAAGGCAGAATCCAGCAGCCAACCCACCCCAGCCCCGTTCTGAGATGAAGTGGCTTGAGCCAGATGGACAGGGCGGCCGGCTCCCTGCTGCTTCCCTGGCTGATTTTAACTCATGTTTACCTTGCCTTTCTAGCACATGGTGAGCAGAGCAGATATAATCTTCTGTGTTTGGAAAACAGGATAATGGGAGTCGGGAGCAGGTGGGAAGGGACTGTGCCCGGGCTGAGAAGAAACTGCTAAAATCTTTAAATATCCCTAGAACTTTATTTTTTTCATTTGCTTTTGGCTCCCTGCAGTGTTCTGGTGTTTAGATTTGGTTGCCACGAGTGGACTGTTCTTAGCTGCCTAGTTCTTCCCCTCCCTTTTAGTTTTCCCCCTTCCTTTTGCACAAACCCCAGCATGGAGTCTGCACTTCTTGCCTCTCCCAAGCAAAACCCACGCAGGCTGAAGTGCACGCGGATGCCCCAGGCGGCGCTCCCTGATAAAACCTCAGCGATACTCAATCTCTGCTTAACCCTCCTTCACTTGGGATCAACCCCTGAAGTAACTCTGGCCCGGGCTCCCTTCTAAGGCAGGGCAGGCATCTTTCCTTATGTGTGGAGAAGCATCCTTGCCCCTCCTGTGCAGGACGGGATGGCCTGCGTGTGTGATGAGTGCACTCGGCCACCCGTGGCATTAAATCAATCAGTGCAAAACGAGGACGCCCAGGACCCGGCTATCAAGCCTCCCTCCCCGTGGCGGAGAGCTTCGGGTGGGGTGGGTGAGGTTTCCCTTCGGCTGCTCTTTCCCAGTTTCTCTACAATTCAGCAGGCATTTTGCTGATCTCCTGGGAACGGGTGGGGAGGTGGGGGTGGGGAGGCAGCCAGGTGGAGGTTTTGTTTTCCTTGGATAAGAGTTTCATTCACGTGGCAATGCACTTCTCTGTCACTTTTTCAGTAGGAGAGGCAGAGGAAGCCGGGCTCAGACTTCCCTGGGCACTTGGCAGCATTTCTGTCCAGGTGTAACCTGGAGAGTTTAAGCAAGCATTATTAGACGGTAGTAAAAAATAACCAACAGTGTGTGGCCGTCTTCTGCCGTACTTGCCCTTATTTCGCATTGTTTAGTGAACCCGGGTCTGTTTGTGTTCTCTGCCTCCTAAACTGAACTCCCCTTAAGGACGGGCCGAACACGCAACAGCCCCGGCTTGGGTGCGTTGCTGGAATCATAGTTGAAAACGTGATCTGGTTAAAGAGCTCTGCAGGCGTTTGGCAGGATGAAGTAAGCTCCCACGGGACTCCCCACCTCCTTGCTGCACTCCACAGTGGCGCTCTGTAGCCCAGGGTAGGTTGGTCTGGTAAGGAGAGAATCCCAGCTGACTTCCACTGGGATGTACACACGCCCTTCCATCTGATCTCGCCCGGCCTTTCTCGGGGTTGCGCGCACAGGCCCGGGGTTCACCTGCCCGAGCATTGCGGGAGGCGGGGCGCTGGGGGGTGCGGGGGTGTGGGCGGAGGATGCGGCGGGGAGAGCTGTTACCCCGACGAAGAATCCAGCAAATACACCGCCTTATGCTTCCCGCGCGACACGGCTGGAAACCGGGTCAGCACCAGGGCAGATTCTCCGGAGTTCCCGCGTGGAACCTCAGGGCTGCGGACGCGCCGGCGGCGGGGCCGGGAGTCCCCCAAGGCCACCCTCCGCGGAGTCTCCGGCCCGACGACGCTCTGGGGAAGTGGGGGGACTTGGGGCGAGGCTCGCGTGTGGAGGCGAGGAACCCGGGTGCGGGCGATCCGGTTTTATCCGCAGCTCTAGGGGGTCTCTGCGCCGGGCCGCTCCGCAGTCAGCGGGGCTGGGAAGAGGGGCGCTGATTCCCGGGCGGGGGGACATGTGTGCGTGCGTGCGGGTGTGTGCGTGGGTGACATGATGGGGCCTCGTGCCCCCCAACGCGGGAATCCCGGGTCCGCGACGACCTTAACGGCCAAGGCTGTGCAGGCCGGGTGGGGTGCGGCTGCTGCGAGCCCCGGCTCCCAGACCTCTCGAGTTCTTACCCCAAACTACCAAGCTCCACCCGCGGCCGCCTCCCCCGGGGGCAGGTGCAGGCAGGTGTCGCTGTCCTCCGCTGCGCCCCCACCCCGCCCGACTGGCTCGGTCTCCCTGCAGGGCACGCTCGCAAAGTCCGGGCCCGCGCAGGTCCACATCTGGTGGTCCTGAAGGTCGAGAAGGTCCCTGGTCCTTCCGCGCTCGCATCCGAGAAGGCCGGGCTGGGGAATCGGAACCCGGAAGCTGTTTCAAGGTTCAGACCCAGTTCTGCCCAGGCCTCGGCCCGAGTCCCGGAGGGGATCCCGCGGGCCCACTCTGACTGCGCCAGTGCTTCCAGGCGGGTCCCTTCCGGAGCCGCCCTGGGCGCAGAACCCCCTAGAAAGGTGGCGGTGAGTTTTCCCTAATCGCTGGCCGCTTGCGGGGTGAACCCCGGCCCCGACCGGCCCGGCCTGGGCGGACCCTTCTTTCTTCCCTCTTTCTTCCCTCTGCCCGGTTCCTTATCTTTCCACCCTCCTGTGCTTTTCACTAGGAATCTCCCTGTCGGTTTCAATCGCTTTGCGGTTAAAATATAAAAATCCTAACCGACCCCGTCCTACCGCTCGCCATCACCTCGGAATCGGGTTCCCAGTGAGCCCCGAGGCGTTTCTGCGTGTGAACTTGCGTGGCGTGTGCGGGGCCTGGCGACGCCCAAGCCGGCGAGCTGCCTTCAGTGTTTGCGTGAACGGGCTGGCTTCCCGCGGTCCCCGTCACCAGGTCCCGCCAGGCGGGTAACGGTGGAGCGTCACGGCGTGTGACTTCGGGCACCTGTCCCACCGGGAGTCTGGCCGCTCCTGTCCCCGCCCCACCCCGCGCCCTGCTTGAGAAGGAGAGGGCGGGCGCCGGAGGGTCGTTTCCTTGAAGCTCCAGAAGCCCAGCCCGCCGTTGGAGAGAAAGGCTGCGCCCGTGCCCGGCTCCCCTCGGGCGGGCGGCTGCCGGGACCCGACCCCCCGGCGCCCCGCCGCGCCGACCCCGGGGTCCTAGCGGAGGGAGAGATGCCCGCGCGGTGGAGTCACGTCGCTGCTTGGCACCATTGGCTCATGCTGGAACACGCAGCGGCTAGTGCTCACCTCCGGCCGCGGGTCGGGGCGGCTGCGGGCCTGACCTGGAGAGGGCGGGCGGGTGCGTGGGAGCCGGGGGCGCGGGGCGGCTCCTCCCGCCTCTGCATCACCAGGCCTCCCCCCGCCCCGAGCCAGCCACGCCCCTCCTCCAGGCCGCCTTCCTGGGTTGGGCAGCTTTGGGCTGGTTGGGGGGAGGGGGGAGGACTGTTAATAACATGACGTCAGCCGGGGCCTGGTAACCCGGAGTAAGGGGCGCCTGTCAGGCCCGGGCTATAAAAGGGGTGATGCCCCGCGCTCCGAGCCGCAGCCCCACGCAGCGAGGGCGCGCAGCACCGCGCTCTTCCCGCGCCGCCGCCGGAGCGCACCAGGCGGGCAGCGCGGGCCGTGCCTCCTCGGCCATCGGCGGCGGGACAGACAGCCGCCCGCCCCCGCGCTCCCGCCCCGCGCGCCCGCGGAGCCCCGCCGCCCCGAGCGGAGCCGCAGGTGAGCGCCCGCAGCCAGCGCCGAGAGCCCGGCGCGCCCCTGCCTCCGCGCGCCCTGGGAACCTGTGCCCACCCCGCCGCCCACCTCTGCCCCGCGGCCCCAGCCTCGGCTTGGGAAGACGCTGGCGGGACTTTTCCCAGCCACGGCCGCTTCTCGGAGCTTCCGAAAGTTTCTGGAAAAGTGACAGAACTTTCTCTTTGGACTTGAGGGGAGAGAGGTTCCTGGCGACGCGGAGGGCGGGCGCCCGCGCCGCAGCCGACCTCGGGGCGCCGCGGCTCTCGGGCCTCGGGGTTCACCTCCCCGGCTGGCTGCTGGCGAGGGCAGGTGGGTGCGCGGGGGAGCCGAGGCGCCTCGGGTCCCCGGCGGCTCCATCCCTCGCTGCGTGCCGGGCCCCGCCGCTGCGGGCTGACCCTTTCCGGGCTCGGGAGACGCGCGCGGGCGCCAGGGCTTCGCGGGAGCGCGTCCGCAGGCGACGAGCGGATGAACGGGAAGGGCGAGCCGGCCGGGCCCGGGCGCAGCCGCTGGGGGTGGCCCTGAGCACCCCGGGGCGCTGGGTGGCAGGACCGCGCGCGGAGCGGGAAGGCAAAGTTAGTCGGGATGCGTTTGGAGGTGGCGCGCGCTCCTGTCGCTGTCCGGGGAGGAAGGCGGAGCGGGCTCCCGGGACAGGCTCGGGTCGGGCTCCCTGGGCCTGGGACTTCCTGTCCCAAGTCTCTCGCACGCGCTTCCCTCGTACCGGTGCCCTCGCTCTGGGATTTCCTCTAGGATCCGCGTATTTCTCGGCCGTGTTCCCATGGAGCCCACCGCGGGGAAGCGACTGTGTGGGGCCGGCTGTTCAGATAATTGAGGGAAGGGCTTTATGGTCCAGTGGCCACGACCCTGCGAGCTTGCACTGCATTTGCTGTCCTCGAAGCCCCGTATCTCCAGCTGGGAAAGGTGGGTAGTAACACTCTGCCGCCCCCTCTGCCTGTCGCCAGTACGACGTGCTGTTGGAGCGATAGCCACTCAGGTCCTTTCTACCCGAAGATGTTCAGGTTCCAGAGGGGTGTCAGGGAAGGAAAGGGGACCGGTGAGGGGACTAGAATTGGGGGTCTCTATCTGCTGGCACTGGCCAGTCTCAGGCAGGGGGGAAAGGGGACGTCTCTGTAGGGCATCTCTTCCCTTCTCACTTTTCTTCCACTGGACTGGTTCTGCACTCATCTGCTCCTTCTCTCCTTCCCCACCTCTCTCCATTTCCATCCCCCATCTACTCAATTCCCTCCCCCTTAACCGGTTTCTTTTACCTAATTTCATTGCCTAAATCACATATGCTTTCTTACGAATAAAGAAGTGCTAAATCCCTGATGGAGCCAAAGAAACAAATCATAACTGAGAGCTAGAAAATCTGGGTAGTGTCCCGACGCAGCGTATTTCAGTGTGGGTGAAAGGCGCCTCACCTGTTTGGGGCTTCTGTCTCCCCAACTTGAAATGAAGGAGAAATTGGAATTACTGTCTCCCTTGTTTTGCATTTATCACTTGTTGTAGAGTAATGCTACGCCTTATAGGCTCTTACTTTGATGCTGTCCTAGACTGAGGGGGGCTGAGGGGGTGGGGGTGTATCTGGGGGGCTTGCACTTGTTACCTGGGTGGTTTCAGAGACAGCATGGAAGGTGGCACAGGCCCCCAGTGGCACAAGATACAGCCAGGGCCAAGTGCGGCTGAGGGAGCCTTCGACCCTTCCCCTCCTGAGTCTGCTCTCCCCCCTCCCTTGCAGCCTCTGTTAAGCTCCCTGGCTTTCCATGGTCCTTAGTGCTGCCCAAGTCTCCCCTGTGGTGGGCACAGGTGACGAGGTTGTGACCCCTCACCTACCTGGCCAGGGGCTCTGTTCCCTGGTTGCCTCGTTGGTGGATCCTCACCATGTGGGCCCCTGTTATGGGTGAAAGGAAAGACTGTAGTTAGTCGGTCAGCCTGGGCTGGGCCACTCACCAGCTTTATGGCCTCGGGCCTCAGTTTTTGGATCTGGCCTAGGATCTGACCTAGACGACTGTAGGATAGACACCGGGATTCCTTCCTTTTACAAGGGGCTGAGCTTGCTACAGAGTCAGTGGCTTCAAGTGCTGCCTGGGCAGGGGAGGAGGGCAGGGGAGGAAGGATGTAGCGGGGCCACCGCAGAAACTTTTCAAGGGAGAACTGGTTTACTGGGTGAGAAAGGGGTTCTCTCTCAAGTAGGAAACACGAGGGAAACGTGCGGATGGTGGGGCGGGGTGAGATTAACCTGGTGTGCCAGGAACCCGGAGGACAATCGAAGAGCAAAAGAGGCTGTGAACTAACCAGGATTTCTTGAAGGTCCCAGTTAATTCTTGACTAATGGGACTAAATTGCATTGAAACCAAAAGAATGTGTTCCCCTAAGTGGGGAAAGTGGAACCCCAGTAATAACAGCTGTCAGTGTGCGGGTGTGAATCCACCTTCACAGATCTCACATGAGCCTCACACCGGCCTGGAGGGAGCTGGGCCAGGTGGTACTGGTCTGTTTTACACTTGAGGAGACTGAGGCCCAGGAGGGGGAGCCCCTGTGGGTGGGCACTGGGTTTGCGTGGTGGTGAGAGGCCGCCAGCATCTCTGGTCCTGACGCCTTACTCCCCCAGCCTTGGAGGGGCCTGGGAGAAGGGCCGGGCTACGGGGCATGTGCAGGCCCAGCATCCGCTTCCCAGAGCTGTTAGAGGTTTCATGTGGCGCTTAGTGGAAAGGGATGGGCATTGACAGTGAAAATTCAAAGTAGCTGTAGCCACTAGGAAATAAAATTTGGGAGCTGGATTTCCAGTTAAAGAAATGCAGGAGTAAAGTGTCACTTTCTGAAAAATGATGAAACTGCCAATGATATGACACCATTTCTGATTGGAGATAATGAAGTGGAAGTAAATGCAGGTTCTTGGTGGCAGGTTTGAGCAACTTTAAGATCAATGTAGAAAGTCAGCATAATTGAAATTCTTGAACAGCTAATTTCAGTGTGAAGTGGGATAGTGTTTTGATATATTAGCTGATTTTCCTTTTCATTCCCTGCAATTCCTTAAAAAAAAAAAAGTCAATTCAGAAAATCTAAGATTCCCAAACATTGCTTTTTTTCTTCAATGTGGGGGATGTTGGAGGGCCTCAATTTTCTGAAAAACTGTCTGGATATTTAACCTGTTTTCCATGTGAAGATATAATCTGAGTTTGGGCTGATTCATATTTTAAGAGAAAAGAAGTAACTAGAAAGTATCCCAAGAGGCTACACTTTGGCCTAGTGCAGAGAAAGCCCAAATCTTAGATAAAAGTGCTTTATTTTCTGACGGGCTTTTTAACAGTTTTACAATCCATTTCTGTCTCTAAGCAATCATACCCGATGCTTCTCACAAAAACATTGCATATGTGGATATTCTTCAGTTTCTTTCATCAGGACTACAGACTACACTGAGAAGGGGGGAAACTATCCTAAATAGTAAACCCCAAGCCCAGATAGTGTTTCAGTACTCTTAGCTGGGAGAAATGGAACTGTACTCGACTGCAGGGGAGCTACGCATGTGGAAGGCAGCCAGCCAGGCCTCCAAGCACAGGCCAGCCCCGTGGTAGCTTGAATTCCATCTCTGCACTCTTTGGTTTTTCATAAAGTGGGGATGGGAAGGAACACATGAAAGCAGAGAAGAGTCATAAGACCCTGGCTTTAGAAGGCTAGTTTCTCGGAGGAATTTACCACCTAGCAGGGAGGGGTATCCCCCAGCATCCTAAGATTATAGGATTAAACTGGTAGAAGAACTTCAACTGACTCAACAAGAGGCTTGGGGAGAGAACTGCAGGTATTTTCTGGGTTACCTGAATGGTCACTGGCATTCACTGGCCTGGGATTCTTGCCTCCCTCAGTGTATCTCAGATCTTAAGGGGAGTTCGAGGTCAGACATTCTCTTTGGAAGCTGTGGAGATCAAAGAGGGTGACCGGCCACCCTCCCGCCCGGAGCCACCAGCCTGTGTCAGGGAGGCGGCGCTACCTGGAGAGATCCCTGGGAGCGCCAGTGACAACACTCCTCCTGTTGGCAGAGGCTTTCCAGAGCACACTCACGTGCTAGTTCAGCTCCTCCCCACCTCTCTGGGAAAATCGGATGGCTGCTGTTAGCCCTCGTTAGCAGAGGAAAAAGAGAAGCCAGTGAAGGGCAGGATCCTGGGTGCTTGGACACATAGTGAAGAAAATTAAATCTTGAGCTCAACTGGTTCAAATGTGTCCCCTCACCTTGCATTCCTACAGCCTTGTTTAGTTGCTGAATCTTTTGAATTTGGGAGGGAGAAAGAAAGCACCGCACAAAATTTTCCCATTTTATTTTGGCACCAACCTGCACATATCCCCGCAGGGTGGGCCTGCCCCCTGTGGAGACAATGGGGTGCCTGGAGGGGGGCAGGGAGGATGGTGGCCCTGCCCTGAGGGGGCAGCTGGGGAGGACAACAAAGGGGTTTGTGACTCTGACAGCTCACAAAGGGCTGCAGAGGATAAATACGTTGCGCAGGGGGTGTGGGCTGAGAGCGCTTACTGCTCCCGCCAGGACTGCTGAGAGCCTGTCAGGAGCTCAACCTACAACTTGGAAGAGGTCTGGTCTGGGGTGCAGACTCCCCAGGCGTACCCCCCGCTGGCCCAGACCCTCCTCTCTGGGGGCTCTGAGGCAGACGGGGCTTCTGGAGTGAGCAGTGCTGACCGGCTGGGGAGCCACCACGGTGACCCAGCGCTGCTGCCCCCGCACGTGCCAGCTGACCAGGGCAGCTCCAGCGACCCGCCTGGCCAGCGCTGCCTGCACAACCCCAGCTCGCCCTGGCAGCGGCTCCTGTTACCGTATATCACGGCGCAGAGCGGCTCCGCCATGGGCATGTTCAACACAGGGAAGCTCAGTGCCACCTGCGCAAGGGAGAATACGGCATCTTCAAGGACACGCCCATCTGAGAGCGGCTTTATCCAGATCTCCAAAAGGGGGGGGGGTGATTGACATGCACAACCACGTGCAGATGGCGACCGTGGGCATCGCCGCACCAGCCCCTCCTCCCGCTCCCTGACTCATGCTGCTGTCCCGCCCGGCCACCAGCTGCCAGGACCACGTCGGACAGGGCCAGGCCACCCAGGGAAGAGGCCGCAAGGCTGCTGAGAACTTGGAGCTTACCAGGCTCCTGCCCTTGGCGTTTGTAAGGATCTCCGTTCACGACTGGCAGAAACAGCAGCTGCACCTGAAGTTTGCCCCCGGCCGATCTTGCTTACTGCAGCTGTGTCCTCCCTTCCATGCCAGGGAGACCTCTTTTCCCACTGGGAAGAGCTCATCCATCTCCTGGGCCCACCAGGGGACAGTCACTGCACAGGAGCCAGCTCACCACACAGGTCAGGAGGCCCTGGGGGTCGAACCCCCGACCTTCCATGTGGTAGACGGATGCTCTATCAGCTGAGCCATGTCTGCTTCCCAGCCAATGGCCTTTATATAATAAGTGTTGTGCATTCATCACAAAAAATTTTAGAACAATTTCATTACTCCAAAAAGAAAACTCCATACCCCACTAACAGTCACCTCTCAATACCTCTACATTTCCAGCCCTACATAACCACTAATCTAATTCCATCTTTGAAAATTGATTTATATTTACATTTTATATAAGTGGAGTCATACAATATGTAGTACTTTCTGTCTGGTTTCTTTCACTTAGCAGTTATTTTTTTTCTTCTGCCTGTTGGTAACATCTTGTAACATTAACATACATTTGTTGTTTCAAAGAAAATGCCTTATATATGCAAATCACCCATATTCATATTTCACATGAGGCTTCAATATGCTATACGGTCCCACGTTAAATTTTCTAGCTTTCCTCCTAGTAATATACATAACTTTAGACTTTCCCTTTCAACCACTGTAATACCCATACAGTAGTACTGCTCATTACAAAAGCTATGATGTGCTTTCACCTTTTCTACTCATTTCCAAAGATTAACAGCCTTTTTCCTAATGCTTCACAGATTGACCCTCAGCTTTCCATACCTAAACTCCTTCTATTTTCTGGTTACCCATATTCTAGTTATTACCTTTATGAGTTTACAAAATGTATTAAGTTCATAGTAGCGCAACCATTCAGTATTTGTCCTTTTGCGTCTGGCTTGCTTCACTTAACTTCATGTCCTCCAGGTTCATCCCTGTTGTCATATACTTCACGACTTCATTTCTTCTTTCCACTGCATAATATTTCATCGTGTGAACACACCACAGTTTGTTTATCCATTCATCTATTGATGGACACCTGGGTTGTTTCCATCTTTTGCCCCTGGTGAATAACGCCGCTGTGAACACTGGTGACCAGATGTCTGTTCGTGTCACGCTCTCGGTTCTTCTGGGTATATACCCAGTAGTGGTACTGCAGGGTCACGTGCAAGTCTCTACTCAACTCCTTTAGGAACTGCCAACCAGTCCCCCACAGTGGCTCTGCCAAGAAATGAATGGATCTTAAATTGTGCAACAAGAACCGAATCCCTGTAATTTTATCATATTGCACATTTGATTCTTTGTTTCACTCCACCTCCATTTATCTGTGACCTACATCTACCAAAAACTTGGAAGTTAGACTCCAAAGGCAGAGCAAAGACAGCTAAGAACCCTCTCACACCCCTGTAAGGGAAACTCTTGTTTCTTTATACTTAGGCAACCACTTTTCCTTATACTTTGATATCATCTTCACAAATGAACAAAACATAAACTAGACTGTGATACCAATACTGATTTGCTTGTGTTTAAGATAGAGAGGCAGGGAGGGGGGATTTGAGAAGTGAAATGGCTCGACTCTATTTGGTTAGAAAAGCTGGGAATGGTTGATTGGGCCAACACTATAGCGCTGAAGAATAAGCTCTTTTGCCCCAAAGAGACAAGCTCGTGCTCCTCCTACACAAATGACCATCTAAGGGAGCAGCTGAGCAGGAGGTCAGGCATCCATCACAGGGCCAGGGAAGCACGGGGCTCTGGCTCCCATGGGAGAAATGGAAATCCTGAAAAACTGTCATTTATCTCATAAAGGAATTTGCCCATAAATTATCTCATAAAGTCAAGATAGAGTGGGGAAAAAAAAGTGGCTCAATGCTGAAATGTAGGAAATTCAATATTGTTACTCAAGTCATTCCAAGCATAGACCCACAGGGCTGGGAGGAGTTGCAAAGGCCAGCGAGCCCCGCCTTTTACCGAGGAGGAGCAGGGCCCAAGGGAGGCAGGAGACTTAGCCCAGGGCTTGCAGAGGAGACCAGTATGAGGACCCATCTCTCCCCAGCTGTGTGGGGGAGCGGCCGCTGTCCCCCAAGTTCTCCTGACCCAAGGCTCTGGGTGGGGAGCAGGTGGTGTGGAAAGGCAGCAGCACACTGAAACACATCACACCTGTGCACACTCACACACACACCCCGAGCCTACAGACATCAGCTCACGCCTATTCAAAAGAAGGACAGGAAGTGGGAAGAGAAAGTAAGAGCCGAGAGCCTTATCTGGTGCAGTTCAAAATTTTGGAGATAATAGCTTTGTAGCTCTTCGCTAGTCATTCAAATTCACTCAACAGAAATGTCCTGGGTGCTTTCCGTGTTTCCTAAGGACTAAGGATTCAAATACGGAAGGACAATCCCTCACTTGAGCACACAGAGAAGGGAGGAGAGGAGTAGGTAGAGGGCGAGCAGGTTTGGTGTCACATGCCAATATTACAGTTAATTGGATAGTTGATGTTTAGAAAGCAAAGATTTAAAAATCATTGTACTGAACAGGATCTTCAATTTTCCAGTTTATAAAACACTTATGAATATTATATTTCTGTGCCATCTCCCAATGAATCTAACATTAAGAAACTCAAGTCAGTTGAACAAGGAATATAATTAGTTCTCTGCATAATTAGATAACATAAATATGTATGAGAGAGCTTTTCACTAGGTCAGCTGAAGTGTTAGCTTATGCTTCTGAATACTGATGGGGCTACGGAAAGGAATGAGTCACAGTTGTTAGCTATTAAGATCAAGTGGCTATCAATTTACTCTTAGATACAAGTTGACAAGTGAACTATCTTTATTGTTTTATGTGATTTTTAAAATATGGCCCAGAAACTAAGAACTTCTCATGCAGAAAATACAAGCTTCAAACAACTGACAATTCCATTCCTAATGTACAGATTTTTCTAAGTTTGCTAAATTTGAAAAAACTTTAAAAAAGAAAAACCCAAACATCTATGATGTAGTCTCACAAAAATTATTTCTAAATGTGTGACAGCTCTATTTACAGGAATTCATCATTCATTACTTCAGATATTGCGGGCAGCGGCGGGCCTCTGGGAGGGTCGGCGGTTGGCCGGGCGGGCTCTCCGGACGGGGGCTGCCTCGCGGTCGAAGGAGAGGAGGGGGTTCGGCACGAAGCCGTTGGGCCCTCGCTCTCTCTGCTCAGGCACGGGGGACGCGCGGTGCAAGCAAGAACACCACAGAGACAAGGTCTAGGCACAAGTCTACTTTATTGTTGAAGGGGACATGGTTTTATAGGGTCTAGGGATACATAAAGGGACTTGATTGGTGTCGGCGGGTGCTGTCGCTTGCGTAGGCGGTTACCGGACAGTAGGTGGTTACTGGACAGTAGGCGGTTACTGGACAGTAAGCTGGCTAAGAGGTTAGGAGCAAGGGAGGGGAAGGGGAAAGTGTGGGCTGTCTAGATAATGGCTAGGCGGAAGACGGAGAAGGGGAGAAGGAGGGGCAGCGCCGGCTGCCAATACTGGGTGGGAAGGAGACGGGGACAAGATATCATTGTTTATACATCATATCAAGTTTGAGGAAAACATTTTCCCTTTTTAAAAAGAGTTAACAATTAGCATTAGTCATGAAAAATAAAGAGCTTGTTAGATATCTTTTTATAGCAGTGCTAACTGTAGATTTACTTGTGAAGTCGTATTTTTTCACTGAATCTTCATTTCATATACAGTAATCTATTTTGGACTGGAATAAAAATGTTAGCATGGATGCTATTAAGCTACCATGGCATGTTCTAGACTTTGATTCCAAGAATTTCTAGACTTTATTGAAGATAGTGGAAATCCTAATATAGTAATAACTAGCCTATAAGAGGCAGACAGGCAGTTTATTACTTAGAAAAATTAGTCAATAAGTTTTCTGGAAAAGAGCAGTTAATACTGTATAAACAGAAGTCTACTTTTAAAGTTTTAAATTTGAGGGTGCCAGAGGGACTTAGCTATATTCATGTGAATAAACATATCCTAGTAGGTACAAAAGAATCACACAAAAATTTATCTTCCTAAAGGTTAGTTCAAAAGCTGTTTAAAAATGTATCTCTTTCCAATGCTTATTCAGTGAGTGAGCATTAGGTTGAACAATGCAAATACTGAAAGGGTTAGAAAAATTATACTTTATTTTCCATGAAGAACTATCATCAATGGAAAGTATAGCAAATAAAAGGAGAGGGGGTGACTTTGTCAAAATTGAGAACTATGCAGGTGATATGATAAATTCTTAACCATGGCTGAGGGTGATATGGGATATATAACTAAAATCCTGGTAGTTGTCCAATCTTATTAGTTGTTAATTGTATGCAATCTCAGTTATTACTGTAAGTCTTGTTGTAGGAAATAAATGCTTATGGAAGATTGCCTGAAGGATGAGATATGCTGAATTTTACCTGTAGAATACAGGGCCATCAGAAAGTTTTCTCTCTAGATTATATTCAGAGCAAGATTAATGGGTGGGCCAGAAGATCCAATATATAGGCGCTAAAACATTAATGGAAATGTAACGCATTAGAGAAAAATATGCATTTACTGATATTCTTCTTAAGAATGGGATGAGGCATGAGACCCCAAATGGGCACACTCCAGTGACAACAGTTGCTAAATGGTCTCCTAAGGAGGCAAGCCCAGTTAGGGCAATTTTATTCTGCTCAAGGGAGCAAGTGTGGGTGCAAGAGCCTTTCTCCTTCTCACTTCCTGTGCAGTCCAAAAGGGAGCAAAGAATTAATAACCCACCCAGCCATTCACATGCCCTTGGGCCACCTCTTGGAGTGATAGATAACTAGTCCTTGCAGAATTGCCTTTTCTTAAAAATGTTTTAGTGTCATAAGTCACACTACAAGAAACAGTTGCATGAAGCACAATATTCTACTGTAAGGATGAAGTGAAGAGCAAAGGATCCTTTTCATAAGGTCCACAGGTCTTTTGCAAAAAAAAAAATGGCTTCATTTCTATCTTAAGGACATTACACAACTTGCAACTGAGCTTATTTTCCTCTTTGCTTTGGATGCTAGGAAGCTTAAGAGCCAGACTCACAATCCAGTTCTTGAAACTATATGGGCAGAGAGTATGCATTCTTCTCCTCTTACCTCTAATTTTTATTTTCTTACTCAGTTTTTCTCTTTTACTGTACTACTTCAACTTTTTACTTCAATCTTCTATATTATATTTTTGAAAGTTAGCATGATTTCTTTGTAGCACAAGTTGAAGCTCCCATTTTTGGCAATGCATGCCTTCCTCTTTTTTAATTTATTCCCTTGATTTGTAGAGCACTCCCCCTCCCCCCCCCCTTCCATAGCTTCCTGGGAAAGAGCAAATGAGAAGTAATTTTTCTGAAATCTTGCTTGTTTGAAATCGTCTTTATTCTAGCCTCATGCTTGATAGTTTGGTTGGGCATAGAAGTCCTTTTCTATATTCATTAGGCAAGAAATTGTCAACTTTTGTTTCATTATTTATGTTCATAGTTCAGCTGCTCTAATACCATGGTGCTGGTCCAATTACTTAACAATTTTAGAAAATCAGAGCAGGCAAATTTGAATCACAGTTTTCTGAACCTTATTACTATATAATACATACAAATTAACACTATGAAAATAAGCTTTTGCATTATTTATTTTTCTAAAACATTCAGACCCCAATTTTCTTTTATGCTGTTTGCATAACTTCCTCACTCTTTTCCCTTTTATAGTGTAGTTAGCATATGATGAAGTGGCTTATACTCTAGTTTGTAGGACAATATTGCTAACTTTTTATGATGCTTCCCCCTTCAGTTTATTCATTCATTCAATAAACCTCTCTCCCTTTCTCAATTTTCCCATCCTGTTTCTTCCTGTTGCCACTGTTTCTTCCTTCTTTCCTCCCTCTGGGAAAATCCAGTATGAAAATCTGTACTTACCCAAAAGACAAATCAGGAGCATAATTATTGCCTTTGAGCCTACATGCCAAAAGACTAGTCCCTCCTCTACTGTGGACAGCTGTGGTATCCTATTTAAAAATAACTTCCCACGGCAGACTTGGCCCAGTGGTTAGGGCATCCGCCTACCACATGGGAGGTCCAGGGTTCAAACCCTGGGCCTCCTTGACCCGTGTGGAGCTGGCCCATGCCCAGTGCTGATAAGTGCAAGGAGTTCCCTGCCATGCAGGGGTGTCCCCCACATAGGGGAGCCCCAAGCGCAAGGAGTGCGCCCCGGAAGGAGAGCTGCCCAGCGCAAAAGAAAGTGCAGCCTGCCCAGGAATGGCCCTGCACACACGGAGAGCTGACACAGCAAGATGATGCAACAAAATGAAACACAGACGCAGCAAATAGACAGAGAACAGACACAGCAAGATGATGCAACAAAATGAAACACAGATGCAGCAAATAGACACAGAGAACAGACAATCGGGGTGGGGGGCAGGAAGGGGAGAGAAATAAATAAATAAACAAATCTTAAAAATAAAATTTAAAAAAGTAAATTCTGACAATTTTAAGGGTAAAAAGTAGGGAAAACTATGAAGAGTTTTGAACAGCATTTCAAAGGGTGGTGAGAACAGGGTGTAGTAAGAGACATTTAATTATCCTCTCAAAACCTAGAGTACCTCCCTGTCATTAGGGTTTCCCCCTCCCTTTTCCTCTCCCTTTACCTCATGTAAATGCCACTTTCTCTACTTCTTTCTCTTTCTACTTTGTCTCCTTTCTCTCTTCCTCACTTATATGGTCACAACACAGACTTGAAATATTCTGTATTTTCGTATTTGCAACATTTTCTTTAGCCTTTACTTTTAGCTTTCTAATATGGGTGTATGGAACCATTTATCAGTCTCTCTTTTTTAAAGGGCTATTTACTGCCACGTGGTCCTCACTTTAAGTTTTCCCGTGGAACAGCAGGCGTGGAGGAACAGCAGACGCGGATGGAAAGTTCCCGCGGCCCAGCTCCTCATGCAGCTCCTCGCGTGTCACTTAGTCTGGCTCGTGTGGGAGGAGCTGAGCCCCGCGGCAGCGAGGGAGAAGCGCCGGGGCGGCTGGGGCGGGAGGGCTGCGCTCCCCAGCCTGGAGGAGCTCTTGTGCGAGCCCGAGGGGGCGCCGCGTGGAGGAGCCGAGGTGGGGGGCCTGGGCGCTGCCCGCCGCGGCCCAGCAGGGGAGCTGCGCGATGCACGCCGCGCTCCCCTCGCCCCATCCTCTGCTCTCCTGCTAGTGCCTCCGGTGGGCGAGCTCAACCAGAAACCGGGGGGAAGTGAGCCCGGGGCTGCGTCCTCAGAGCTCAGCCTCCCGGGCCCAGCCGGGACGAGAGGGGAGGAGGTTCCCAGAGCAGCCAGCAGGGGGCGCTAGGGAAAAGCCCTGGAGTCAGGGAGCGGCTGTGCCACCTGCAGGGCCAGCGCCGCCAGCTTCCAGACGGGCTTGTCTGCGCGCTGAGAAGGGGCAGCCAGCGTGGGAGGGTGGACCGACCCTCATCGTCCGTCTTCGGGGTCTCCCATATCCAATCTAGCCTATTACTTCCAAATTCATTGTCTGAAACATGGCTTTCAGTATTCCTCTTCAATCACAAAAACATTCCTGTGACTTCCCATACCTAAAATTCAGCCTAGTGGGATATTAAAGGTCTTTTAGAATCTGATCCCAAGTCTCTCCCAAACATTGCTTACTTAATTAAAATTACATTTACGGGGAGCGGATGTGACTCAAGGGTTGAGCTCCTCGTTCCCACACAGGTGGTCTCAGGACAGGTCCCTGGTGCCGCCTAAAAAAAAAACAAAACTAAACCGGAATGGATGTGGCTCAGGCAGTTGGGCACCTGCCTTCCACATGGGAGGTCCTGGGTTTCGGCATCTGGTGCCTCCTAAGAAGACAAACTATGAGCAAGCATTGAGCAAAAACAATGAGCAGACAATGAGAAAAAACAACAAGCAGACAATGAGCAAGACAATAAGCAAACAATGAGCAGACAGTGAGCGAAAAACAACTGAACAAGCAGGGAACAGATGTGGCTCAAGTAGTTGGGTGCCCCCTCCCACATGGGAGGTCCTGGGTTCGGTTCTTGGTGCCTTCTAAAGAAGAAACAGACAACGAGCAAAAACAACAAGCAGACAACAAGCTATGAGCAAACAGACAAGGGAGCCATCTGGGGTTGGGGTGGGAACAAAAAACAAAACAAAAACAAACAACAAGCAAGCAAACTAAAAAACCAACTCAGGGGAGCCTATGTGGCTCGTAGTTGAGTACCAGCTTCCCACATATGAGGTAGGGGATTCAATCCCCCACCCCAGTACCTCAAAAAGACAAAAACAACAACAACAAAAAAATGTTTATGAACTATGGCATTGTTCTATGCACCGGAGATATGGCAGTGTATGACACAAAGACTGTGCCCTCATGGTGCTTTTATACTAGTGGAAGAATACAAAAAAAAACACAAAATATGTAATGTTAGGTAGTAACACATGTATGGAGGAAAAGAAAGCAGGTAAAGGCATGAGGATGATGGGAAGTGCTGTTTAATGTAGACAGGGCAGGCTTCTCTGAGAATATATTTAAGCTGTCTTGAATAATATGCGAGTGCCAACCATACCATTTCTGTGGGAAGATCATTCTAGGCAGAAGAAATGCAGGACAAAGTCCCTGAGATGCAAAGAAGACTTATGTGTTCTAGGAGCAATGAGGATAGTTTAGTTAGAACACAGTAACTGAAGAGGAAAGTCATAAGGGATTAAGGCAGAGGAAGAGGCTGGAACATACAGGAATTTGTGGAGCAGGGTAAGGACTTTGGGTTTTATCTTGAACATGATGGGAAACCACCAGAGAGTTTTGAACAAGAAGTGACATGATTTATGTACTTTTAAAAATCTCTCTAGATGCTGCATGAAGAACTAACAGCAGCAAGGCAAGCCTGGAAGAAGGTTATGCAGAAATCTAGACCTGAGAGGATGGTGTCTTTGTGGCTAGGATGGAAGCAGTGGAGATGGAGAGAAAAGGCAGGATTCTGGGTATATCTTGCAGGGAGAGTAAAGAAGGCTGGCTGGATGCTCTGTGGAGTGTGAGGCAGAGGAGCTGAGGATGACTGACTCCTGGAGTTTTAGTCTGAGCAGCTAGTGACTGTTGGTATCAGTTACTAAGGTTGAGTAGACTGGGGGATGGCAGGTTTGGGGAAAAGGGCCAAGAGGTTTTTTTTGGACATTGTAGGGGATTGAATCATGTATCCAACAAAAGACTTATTTAAGTCTTCACATTTCTGTGGCTATGACCATTTAAAAATAGGCCCTTTGAAGATCTTATTAGTTAGGGTGTGGACTTCTTTGTGAGTAGGACCTGCAGTGATGAGGCCAAATTGAATGAATCCCTATGACTCGAGTCCTTACAAGGCAGAGGATACCCGAACAGTCAGAGAAGCCAGAAGTAGGAGAAGCCAGAGAGAGATCGCCATGTACAGAGGGTGGCCAGAAAGCTCCCACCAGGCTACAGCAGACTTCAGAGAAAGTATGGTGATAACCACATTTTGATTTTGGACTTCTAGCATCCAAATTCGTGAGCCAATAACTTCTTGCTGTCTAAGCCAATCAGTGTTTGGAATTTGTCACAGCAGCCCTGGAAAACTAAGACAGTATTTGGTACTGAGAAGTAGGGTGCAGCTATTACAAATACATGAAAATGTGGAAGTGGTTTTGGAACTGGGGAATGGCAGAGCCTGGAGGAATTTTGAGGCACCTGATAGAAAAAAAGTTGCTCTGAATAGAGCTGTAGAGGAAGTTTTAAAAAATCATTTTAGAGCATGCAGATATATTATCATGGATAGAACCTTGGTAGAAATACGGATGTCAGCAGTGCTTCTGGTGGGGCCTTAGGAGGCGGTCAATGTGTTATTGGAAACTGGAGGAAAGGCAATCCTTGTTATAAAGCAGCAGAGAACTTGGATGAGTTATGTCCTAGTGTTGGACTGAAAATGGAACTTGTAAGCAATGAATTTGCATATTTAGCTGAGGAGATTTCCAAGTAAAGTGTAGGAGGCAGAATGAGAGGAAAGGGATAAACTGAAGATTGAACTGTTAAGCACAAGGAACTCAGCAAGTGATGATTTGGGAAATTCTAGCCTATCCGGATAGTGCGCCCTGAGACGAGGACCAGAAGCAGTTCTAATAGGTTTCCCCCAGAGTTTCTGGCAGGTGTGTCCCCAGAGAACAGGGCTCGTGTAAGGGTGTGGTGGAACAGGCCTTTCCTAAGGAGATCAGGTGGATGACTCATGGCCCCATCACCCATCTCAGAGGAAGGAGAGTTGGAAATGCAGTTTTCCAGGAAGGGTATGTGGAAGATCCTTTTGTCTGATGGCTTGGACCCACTTAAACTGCACAGGAAACTGAGAGTTTTTGAGAATTTTGTATGAGCAGACATGCTGCTGAAAGGGACAGAGATGGGATGAATTGAAAGAAGAATGACTTCAAGGGCAGAATTGTGGAGACAGGTCCAGGCAGAACAGATTTCCTCAGGTAAGGCACTCTGTCCTCACATACCTTATCACATTTCATACAACAATTCTATTAGGTAGGTACTATTATCATCCTTATTTTAGTTGGGAAAAGTGAGGCAAGGAGTAGGGGTTGGGGATGGAATTATATGCCTCACAAATGACATGTTCAAGTCTTAATCCATGTTCCTTTGGGTCTGAGCCCATTTGTAAATAGGACCCTTTAAGATACTGTTATTAGTTAAGGTGTGTCTTATTTGTGCATAGGATCTTCAAAGATCCTATTTAGAGGAAGCCAAATTGAATCAGGTTGGCCTTAATCCATATGACTGGCATCCTTATAAGGCAGAGGAAACTTGGACACAGAGAAGCCACATAGAAATCACCAAGGGACAGATGGTTACCAGGAAGCTATCCCAAGAATGTGAAAGTCTTTGGAGAAAACATGGCCTTGCCAACACCTTGATTTTGGACTTCTAGCCTCCAAAGCCATGAGTCAGTCAATTCCTGTTGCTTAATCCAATTAATGTGGGGTATTTGTCAGACCAGTCCTGGAAAACTAAGACAGCCGTGTTAACTGTGAGATGCTTGTTAGCTATCTAAGTGGGAATGCCAAGTTGGCAGAGTCTGGATTCACAGAAAAAAAGACCAGCGACATGAACTTCGGAATTGTCAATGTGAATCATGTGAGTAGAATAAATAACCTAAGAAACAAAGACAGAGGAGAGGTCAGAAGAATCAGTCTTGGGCACTTCAACATTTAGAGACCAGTAGAGTATTAGCAAAGAGAATGACTAAGGAGCATAACGTGGTAAGGGGAAAACCAAGACAGTATGGTGTGCAGGATGCCTGGTGAAGAAAGTGTCTCAAGAAGGAGGGAGTAATCAAAAGTGTCAAATGCTGTTGAGACATCCAAAATGATGAAGACTAAGAATAGTTTTCTCAATTTGGCAATGCGGAAGTTATTAGTGACCTTATCAAGTGCAATTTCAGTGGAGAGATGGGGACAGAAGCCCAATTGGAGAGGTTTGAGGAGTAAAGGAGGCAAGGATGAGAAGACAAGGAGAATCCTTCGACACTCCTCCTGAGAATTGTTCCTATAAAGGGATGCTGAGAAAGGGAGGGTAGCTGGGGAGGACCTGAAATCTAGGGAGAGTTTTGCTTTAACTAAGGTGGTTGATAATTGTTTTTGTTTCCTAGGCTGCTGTCTTAGTCAGGATTCTCTAAGGAAACAGAATTGACAGGAGATACCTGTAAATAGTTTGAGATTTTATAAAATTGTCTCATGAGACCATGAGGATGCGCAAGTCCAAATTCTGTAGGGCAGGCTGCAAGCCAGGGACTCTGCTAAGGTCCTTGATGAGTTCCCCAGGAGATGCTGGCTGTCTCAAGTCGTGATGGGAATTCTCTCCCTGAATGCCGAAATCATTTCTCCTTTTAAGGCTCAAACTGATTGGATGAGACAGCATTCGTTGTGGAAGGCAATCTCCTCAGCTGATTGTAGATGTAATCAGCCATAGATGCCATCAACTCACTGATGAGTAAAGTCTATGATATGCCCTTGTATTACAATTAGCCCAGGGCTTGCTTGACCAGACAACTGGGCACCATGACCTGGTCAAGTTGACATATTACCCTGATCATCATAGTCCACCCCTTGTCAACTTGGCAGCCATACACATCGTCTTAAACCATACTTAGAGATACTTAATTTATAATAAAAACAATAACAGATACTTACACACACACACATATACATTAATATTTCTGCCTAATGTTACTCAACCGTCCTGCATACAATTGTAAGTGCACTAAATCCCTGTAGAATAGGGAAACGGACTTTGGCCCAGTGGTTAGGGCGTCCGTCTACCACATGGGAGGCCCACGGTTCAAGCCCCAGCCTCCTTGACCCGTGTGGAGCTGGCCCATGCGCAGTGCTGATGCGCGCAAGGAGTGCCGTGCCACACAGGGGTGTCCCCCGCGTAGGGAAGCCCCACGCACAAGGAGTGCACCCATATGGAGAGCCGCCCAGCGTGAATGAGGGAGCAGCCTGCCGAGGAATGGCGCCGCCCACACTTCCTGTGCCGCTGACGACAACAGAAGCGGACAAAGAAACAAGACGCAGCAAAAAGACACAGAAAACAGACAACCGGGGGAGGGGAGGGGAATTAAATAAATAAAAATAAATCTTTAAAAAAAAAATAATAAATAAATAAATAAATAAATCCCTGTAGAATAGGGTACAATCCTTGGGTAATATTCACTCTTAAACTTGATATCCTCTAATACTAAGATGTGAAACTAATACAACTTATGTCATATGATAAGGGGGAAAGATAGGGAATAAAACAAATATATTCATTTTATGTATATGTAAAAACATTCATAACAAGGTAAGGACGACTTTTTTTTAAAAGTAGAAACTGATTCATTTCCTGGAACCTTATTTCCACTTCCTGTTGGAGGCTGTGAAGATCAGCTTCTGCCCCCTCGGGCTGTTCCTGCCCACTGGGGGCCTGAGCAGCGGGGGCTGCAGTTCAGGCTTCAGGCGCAGGGGAAGCACCCAGGCTGCAGCGGGGAATGGGGAGCAGGCACGGAGGGCACCTGCTCGCCTTCAGACCAGTCTGCGGCCTTGGGCTGAGGGGCAGTGACTTCAGGAGCAGGAGTGGCCCATTCACCCAGAAGCTCCTCAGCCTTTTCAGCACGGCCTGCTCTTTCTTTTCAATCTCTTCAGGATCTCTGTTGAAGAAGAGATCAGACATGATCAACCATGGGTGCTCATGGGAGATGGGGCCATGCATGTGCAGAACTTGCCAGGGCAGCATCCACCACCTCACACTCCTGGGTAAGCACCTTTGCTGTTGCGTGTGGTGATGGCTTCCACCTAGGGCAGAGGAGAATCTACGTCACACAAAGCAACGGTGGGCAGGTGAGTGTAGGACACCTCCGCGAGAGGCTGGTGGTCAGCCTGGCATTGGTCACCACCAGAAGACGTGGCTCCTGGAAGGCTGCCTGAATCTGGCTGGTGAAGGTTCCAGGAGTGAAGCGCCCAGCAATAGGGGTAGCTCCAGTGGTGGCAGCAACCTTCAGCACGGCCCGCTGGACAGTATTCCTGGAAGATATGACACTGACACCAGCAGGGTTTTCAATGGCAGCAATGACATGAACCACCAGCTGAAGCTTCTCCCAGGCCGTCTTCAGATTTAGGATGCAGGTGCCATCACTTTTCCCTTTGAGATATGCTGTTCCACTTGGAAGTCAGAGTTGGTGCCCCCTAAGTGGGTTCTGCCCCAAGGAATTTGAGGACATCTGTGACGGCTTGCTCGGTCGGTAGAGGTGGGGTCTGGCTGCGGACGAGGGGTCAGTCCAGCTCTGGACGAGGGGTCGGTCCCGCTTGGGACGAGGGGTCGGTCCCACCTGGGACGAGGGATCGGTCCGGCAGCAGACGAGGGATCGGTCTCACAAGGGGTTGCACGGTTCGGCTGACGGGGTCGCCCGGCGAAGCTGGCGACGAAGGGGTCGCCCGGTGAAGCTGGTGACGAAGGGGTTGCCCGGAGAAGCAGGCGATGAACTGGGGACAAGGGAGGCCAGGCCCTTGTCGGGGGCTCTCAGGACTGGAGGGCGCACGGCAGAAGAACTACCGTGGAGACAAGGTAAACACGCAAGTCCACTTTACTGAGGGAGAGGCAACAGTTTTATAGGGGCTGGGGAAGGCTGTTTGGTTGAAGCCACGCCCTGTTCTGATTGGTTGCTGGCGAAAGGTCAGTGGGCGGTACTGGATGGGGGAGGGGTGGTGGTTAGGGATTGGCTGTCGCTGTTGCTGGGGGAAGGGGCAGGGTTTAGGGATTGGTGGCTGCTGTTGCTGGGGTGGAGGGCAGACTTGAGTTTCCCGCCCACGCCTGGCTATTGCTGCTGTCCGGGGAAGGGAAAAGGGCGGGCTGGATTTTTCCGCCCACACCTGGCTGTTGCTGCTGTGGGTGCCGCCCCACAAGGCATCGGGTGGCGCCATCTGGGAGGAGGGGTGGCCGCGGAAGCATGGCTGCCGAGAAGGGGAGACCCGAGGGCACTCTGCGCCCATGCCGAGCTTCCTTCAGGGGTGGCGGTGGGCCTGACCAACCACCCTATTATGGGGCAGCGGAATTAGGCCTACCGCGGCCGCTCCCCTGCCAGGCCAGCAAACCACACTTCAGCCCGAGGGGTGACCGCATTTCCCCCTTCTTTTCAAATAAGGGCCAGGATGGCAGCAGCAACAAGTAGCCGAGGCCCAAGAGGCAGTAAGCAATGAGGGAAGCGGGGCTGAAGAGGGAGGTGAGTATGACGGGGATACAAATGTACAATTTGGGGGGCAGTATCTTGCTGCTGCAAGCAAGGGTGGCCAATGTCCAATTCTTGTTGATCTCGGCGGCTATAAGATCCATCTGTTGTTAAAAGTCCAGGATGACAGCGCGTTACAGGTAGTTGATCTCTTCTTGGCGGCAAAGAGCGGTAGAGGCAGACTGTGTGATGGTCTGGAGGATCGCAGCGGTGAGGACAAGTCGCGTCAGGGCACCAGCGACGGTGGTGGCGGCAGCGTCGGGAGTGGTGGAGACGTAGGCGAGGACAATAAGAAGGCCAAAGTCTTCACGGGCGCGAGAGAGGCCGATGTTAATGGGGCGGGCCGACATGGGGCGGCCCAATCTGCAACGCAGTAGGGGTTCAAGCGAAAAAAGGAGGGGGGCGGGGGACGAGAAAGGACGCTTTGGATGGCTGAGAAGAGGAGTGAGGTCGAGACAGGAGGAAGCTCCGCAAGCTGCGGGCCGGGGAAAGCGGGTTGCGGGCCATTTAGCGGGGCTGGTGAGAGGGGTTAGCTTGGCCAGAGGTGGCGAGGGAGAGCATAAGGAGAAGGAGAGAGACTATGTTAATTGGCTCGGCAGCATGGCGAGGGTTGCAGCATCTGCACTGACGGTAGAGTGCGAGCAGTGAACGGACTTCAGGGTTGGATGGTTGCCTCTCGGGGTGGAGGGTGAGCTGGCTCAGTTGGTGCTGGATCACTCGCATCTGGCGCTGTGCCCTGCGGGACATCCGCTGCTGAGGTGGCGGGTTTGACGTATCTCCCGGGGACCCAGATTGGCTGAGCGGCATCCTGCGGGAAGACAAAAGCGAAACCTCGGCCCTGGGTAAGAAGGGGGCACGGGCCACGCCACTGACCTGTTTGAGGGTCCTTCCAAAGGACCAGGGGGGCCTGTGTGGGGCGATACGAGGGGCCCCAATGCCTATGGACTGCCGAGAGACCATCCTTATCAAAGGTCAAGAGATTTAGATGGATTAGGACAGCGGTGATGATGTCTCCGGGAGGAGCGTGAGGGAGGATTTCCCTCTGTTTTTCAATTTCTTGTTTCAGATGGCGATGGGAGCTCTCCACAATGGCCTGTCCTTGTGGGTTATATGGGATACCAAAATGGTGGGCGATTTGGTAGAGCTGAAGGAACCTCGCAAAGGATTCACTGTGATAAGCAGGGCCGTTATCCGTCTTTAGGTCCCAGGGGACCCCCATGAAGAGAATCCCTTGCCGAAGGGCCTTAATGCAGTGCTTAGCAGTCTCCCCAGGCAAGGGGACTTCATAGCACATGTGGGAGAAGGTGTCAATTATAACGTGCAAGAACTTAAGGCGTCCAAAGGACGGGACATGCGTGACATCCATCTGCCACCTGGAATTAGGCCTAAGGCTGCGGGGATTCACCCCCTGCGGTTGCAGAGGCCCCAGAGGCAGGAAGGGGGCACAGGTTTTGCATGTCCGCACTAGGTGCTTACAAGTCTCAATTGGCAACTCAGGCAAAAGGTGGTGGAGTGAGGCGGCAGAAAAGTGAAACCTCGAATGTAAGGACTTAGCCTGATTGATAGCATCTCCAACCGAATCAAGGGCAAGGGCAGAGACCGTCTGATCCGCGGTGTCGTTGCCTGCCGCTAGGGGGCCAGGCAACCCGGAGTGGCTCCGGATATGAGCAATATACCAGGGTGCCATGCGTTTTTCAAGAAGGGTCTTAAGGGCATCCAGTGCCTCATCAATAGGAGAGGAGGTCGGGAAGAATGTAGCTAATGCCAAGACCCTGCAGACTTGCAGAGAATAGAGGCTATCTGTAAAGATGTTAACAGGTTCACAGGGGAAGGCGCGAAGTGCTTCTACAATAGCCAAAAGCTCTCCCGTCTGGACGGAGTGTAGGTTAAGATGTGTAAAGACTTTCGGCTCTGCGACTCCATCCAGGTACACAACCATGGAGTACTTAGTTCTAGACGCATCCGTGAAAATAGTGACGGACCTCGGAAAGGGGGAGGAAGACGGGAAGGGGAAAAAAGGACTTCGGAAGGGAAATTTGGACATGCCTTGGAGTAGGCGGTGACTAGGGAAATGGCAATTGAAATCGCCTGCAAATCCCTCACACAGCACCTGCATTTGCTCATTATCCCTAATGAGGGAGGTGGTTTCTTTCGCATTAAGCAGCCAAACAATTACGGCAGGCTGAGTTTCAAACGTATGGACGGACAGCTGCTCTAAATCGGCTGCGAGAGCGATCCATAGTCTTACTGCGGGGCAGATCTTTTGCATCTTGCTTTTAGAAGGATGGAGAGAGGGGGCAAGATGGCGGCTGAGTGAACATCCCTGTTAGAGTCTTCTGCAGGGAATCGGCTGGGCGGCGTTGGAGACTCTTTGGGACCGGATTGTTTCGGGATTTTTGCTGGTCCGGAGGTGTCTGGACATCGATTTGGAGGGAAGGTAACAGAGAGGATTCGTCTGTGAAATATACACGGAGATCCCAGCTACCTGTAGAGGATTCCCTTCTTGGGTAGGCGGAGACGAGGCATCTAGCCCCGCTCGGTGGGGCTGGGCCAGGCCGGGCCGCGCTGCGCCGGCGGTGAGCGGGGCCGGGCGGGGCCGAGCCAGGCCGAGCCGGGCCGCGGTAGCGTTTGGAGCCGGGCGGGGCCGGTGCAGGCCCCGGCTGCGGGCCGCGGTAGCGCTTGGAGCCGGGCGGGGCCGGTGCAGGCCCCGGCTGCGGGCCGCGGTAGCGCTTGGAGCCGGGCGGGGCCGGTGCAGGCCCCGGCTGCGGGCCGAGGTAGCGCTTGGAGCCGGGCGGGGCCGGTGCAGGCCCCGGCTGCGGGCCGCGGTAGCGTTTGGAGCCGGGCGGGCCCGGGTCAGGCCGCGGCGGATACGGAGCCGGGTAGGGCCGGTCCAGGCCGCGGTGGCGGGAGGTGGACGCCGGAGCCGGCTGGGCCGCTGTAGCGAGTGGAGCTGGGCGGAGCCAGGCCAGGCCAAGGCGGCGTGAGGAGCCGGGCAGAGCCGGTCCAAGCCTCCGCGGCGGGCGGAGCCGGGCCTGCGGAGGGGTTTCTGTTTTTTGTTTGTTTGTTTGTTTGTTTGTTTTTTGTTTTTTTGTTTTTTTTTAATTTTACTTAATTTTTTTTTTTTTTTTTTGAGCATCTGCAGTACTGGGGAGTTCGTGGGCCCTGGGCGGCCTATTGGGGGTTTGTGGGAAGGGAGGTGCTTGCAGACCCATTTGGGCAGACAGACGGGGGGTTTTAGGGCAAAGCGGGGGGAAGTTGTTGTTTTAGATAGTGTTGCAATTGTGACACGTGTATACCTGTATCTCTCTTCCCCCTATCCGTTCCCCACCGTTTGCCCATCCTCTTTTTCTTTCTTCCTTTCTTCTTGCCTTTCTTTTTTCTTTATTATAATTAGTTTGTTTTTTTTTTTTCTTTTTTCGGTTTTCTCTTTCCCTCTTGTCCCTCATCTTCCACTTATTTTTACTTTAATTCAAGTATACAATAGGTGCTACAGGGAACACCTCACATTTGCTGGGTTTTCCCATCCTCCACTGCCTCATTTCTGTGTGAACTGATTTAGGCTACCTACACTATCCCCCTTCCCCTGCATCTTGATATCCACTATCATCTACTGTCTCTCCTATATTCCACCCCCCACCTCCCGTTCTTTGATCCACAAAGTGTCTAACTCTTAATTTCTAATACCTTTGTTCTGTTTTCTGTCTATTATCCACTCTTGAAACTATTACCTTTCTTTTCTTTTTCCCTCTCTCATGAAAACAATAGCTGTGTAGTTCATACCATATTCCTCCCAAATTCAGTCATCAACTTCATAAAAGGTACTCTACCTACAGCTATAACTCTATACAATCTACATGAATCTAACCTCCATCCTTCCAGATCTCATATTCCTGCTTTATTAACATACATCACCAATACAACTTTACACTTTTCCCTTGCTTACACAATTGCCTTTCCCCAACACTAATACTTTCCTCTAAAGTGAACTTAACCAACAACAAGTAACTAGAATAAGAAGAAAAAAGTGACAAAGAGAAGATATAACACCTGTGCAAAAATAACAACTAATTAACCTCCAAGAGCAGACAAAGAAGCTAAGGAACTGATTAAATTCGTCAAAATAAAGAGATGACCAGAAAGCAACAAAAATCTACGAGCCAAACCAATAATCAGGAAAACATGGCTGAATCCAATCAACAAACCAATAATCACGAAGGGGAGCAAAACTTGGCACAAGCAATGAAAGATCTCAGAACATTTATCACCGACAAATTTGATGCAGTAATGAAAGAGGTTAACGACATGAAGACATCACTTGGAGGGGAAATTGCAGACATACGCAAAAACATAACAGATATGATGGGAATGAACACCACAGTTCAAGAAATCAAAAATACACTTGCAGCAAATATCAGCAGACTAGAAGAGACAGAGCAGAGAATTAGTGATGTGGAAGACAGTACATCAGAAATCAAACAGATAGTAGAAGGGGTCAATAAGAAGATAGAAAAAATCCAATTAGGATTTAGGGACCTGAATGACAATGCAAAACGCTCAAACATATGTATTATAGGCATTCCAGAAGGTGAAGAGAAGGGAAAGGGGTCAGAAAGAGTGTTGCAGGAAATAATGGCTGAAAACTTCCCAAATCTACTGAAAGAGACAGATGTACATATCCAAGAAGCACAGCGCACTCCACAAGTCATAAACCCCAACAGGCCCACCCCAAGACATATACTTGTCAAATTATCCAATGCTCAAGACAAAGAGAAAATCCTAAAAGCAGCAAGAGAAAAGAAAACCATCACATACAAGGGAAGCTCAATTAGATTAAGTGCTGATTTCTCTTCTGAAACCATGGAGGCAAGAAGACAGTGGTATGATATAGTCAAGGTACTAAAGGAAAAAAATTTCCAACCAAGAATACTCTATCCAGCTAAACTAGCATTCAAACATGATGGAGAGTTCAAAATATTCGCAGACAAACAGAAACTGAAAGAGTATACCAACAAGAAACCTCCCCTTCAAGAAATTCTAAAGGGAGTTCTGCAGGAAGAAAGGAAAAAACAGGAAAGGCAAAGTTGGAGGAGAGTATAAGACCAACAACAACAACAAAAAAGACAAAAAAAAATATATACAAACAAAATATGACAAACACAAATCCAATCAAAATATGGCTAACACAAATAATTCCTTGATAGTAATAACACTGAATGTCAATGGATTAAACTCACCTATCAAAAGATTCAGACTGGGACACTGGATAAGGAAATATGACCCATCCATATGCTGTCTACAAGAGACACATCTTAGACCCAGAGACGCATGGAGATTGAAAGTGAAAGGCTGGAAAACAATCATACAAGCTAACAATAACCAAAAAAAGGCAGGAGTAGCTATATTAATATCAGACAAAATAGACTTTAAATGTGAAACAATTGTGAGAGACAAAGAAGGATACTACATTTTAGTCAAAGGGAAAATCTGTCAAGAAGATCGAACAATCATAAATATCTATGCCCCTAACAAGGGTGCCTCTAAATACGTCAGGCAAACGCTGGAAAAACTAAGTGAAAGAATAGATACATCTACAATTATAGTGGGGGATTTTAATACACCACTATCAACTCTGGACAGAACATCTCAAAAGAGAATCACCAAAGAAACAAAACATCTGAATAGTATATTAGAGGAGCTCGATCTAATAGACATATATAGATCGCTACACCCAAACACAGCAGGATATACATTTTTCTCAAGCGCACATGGATCATTCTCCAAGATAGATCATATGCTAGGCCACAAAGAAAGGCTGAACGAATTCAGAAAGATTGAAATCATACAAAACATTATCTCTGACCACAGTGGAGTCAAGCTGGAGATTTGCAAGGGAAAGAAGCCCAGATTTCACACCACGATTTGGAAATTAAACAACACACTCTTAGAAAAACAGTGGGTCAAAGAGGAAATCTCAAAAGAAATCAATGACTACCTTGAAACAAATGATAATGATAACACAACATACCAAAATTTATGGGATGCAGCAAAAGCAGTACTGAGAGGGAAGTTTATAGCCATAAATTCATATATCAAAAAAGAAGAAAGAGCAAAAATTGAAGAACTAACTGCACATTTGAAGGAATTAGAAAAACAACAACAAAGTAACCCAACAGGAAGAAGAAGGAAGGAAATAACAAAGATAAGAGCAGAACTAAATGAAATAGAAAATAAGAAAGCACTTGAACAGATAAACAAGACCAAGAGCTGGTTTTTTGAGAAGATTAACAAAATTGACAAACCTTTAGCAACACTAACAAAGAAAAAAAGAGAGAAGATGCAAATACACAAAATAAGAAATGAGAAAGGCGATATCACCACTGACCCCACAGAAATAAAGACTATCATAAGAGGATATTTTGAAAAACTATATTCCAACAAAAATGACAATCTAGAGGAAATGGACAAATTCCTAGAAACACATAAACAGCCCATATTGACAAAAGAAGAAATTGATGATCTTAACAAACCAATCACAAGCAGAGAGATAGAATCAGTTATTAAAAATCTCCCAACTAAGAAGAGCCCAGGGCCAGATGGCTTCACAGGTGAATTCTATAAAACATTCCGGAAAGAACTGACACCAATCCTGCTGAAACTATTCCAAACCATCGAAACAGAAAGAACATTACCCAACTCCTTCTATGATGCCAACATTACCCTAGTACCAAAGCCAAACAAAGACATCACAAGAAAGGAAAATTACAGACCAATTTCTCTAATGAACCTAGACGCAAAAATACTTAACAAAATACTTGCTAATCGTATTCAACAACACATTAAACGAATTATACACCACGACCAAGTGGGATTCATCCCAGGTATGCAAGGATGGTTCAACATAAGAAAATCAATCAACGTAATACACCATATAAACAGATTGAAGGAAAAAAATCACATGATTATATCTATTGATGCAGAAAAAGCATTTGACAAAATACAGCACCCTTTCTTGATAAAAACACTCCAAATGATTGGAATACAAGGAAATTTTCTGAACATGATAAAGAGTATATATGAAAAACCTAAAGCCAATATTGTTTACAATGGAGAAATCCTAGACTCCTTCCCTCTAAACTCAGGAACAAGACAAGGATGCCCACTGTCGCCGCTCCTATTTAACATTGTCTTAGAAGTACTTGCTCGAGCACTGAGGCAAGAACCAGAAATAAAAGGCATTCAAATTGGAAAGGAAGAAGTCAAAATTTCATTATTTGCAGATGACATGATCCTATACATAGAAAACCCTGAGAGATCTACAACGAAGATTCTAGAACTCATAAATGAGTTTAGTAAAGTCGCAGGTTATAAGATCAATGCGCAAAAATCAGTAGCATTTCTGTACACCAATAATGAGCAAGATCAGGAGGAAATCAAGAAACAAATACCATTCACAATAGTAAATAAAAAAATCAAATACTTAGGAATAAATTTAACTAAAGAGGTAAAGAACTTATACACTGAGAACTATACAAGATTGTTCAAGGAAATCAAAGAAGACCTAAATAAATGGAAGACTATTCCTTGTTCATGGATAGGAAGACTGAACATTATTAAGATGTCTATCCTACCAAAATTGATCTACACATTCAATGCAATCCCAATAAAAATCAATGCAGCCTTCTTTAAGGAACTAGAAAAACTAACTATGAAATTTATTTGGAAAGGAAAGAGACCCCGAATAGCCAAAGACATACTGAAAAAGAAAAACGAAATTGGAGGAATCACACTACCTGACTTCAAAACATACTATAAAGCTACGGTGGTGAAAACAGCATGGTATTGGCATAAGGAGAGACATATAGACCAATGGAATCGAATTGAAAGCTCTGATATAGAACCTCACATATACAACCACATAATATTTGATAAAGCCACCAAACCCTCTCAACTGGGAGAGAGTGGCCTATTCAACAAATGGTGTCTGGAGAACTGGATAGCCATATGTAGAAGAATGAAAGAGGATTACCATCTCACACCTTATACAAAGATCAACTCAAGATGGATCAAAGACCTAAATATAAGAGCCAAGACCATAAAAACCTTAGAAAGCAGTGTAGGGAAACATCTACAGGACCTTGTAATAGGTAATGGATTTATGAATATCTCACCAAAAGCACGAGCAGCAAAAGAACTAATAGATAAATGGGACTTCCTCAAAATTAAAGCCTTCTGCACCTCAAAGGAGTTTGTCAAGAAAGTAAAAAGGGAGCCCACACAGTGGGAGAAAATATTTGGCAATCATATATCTGATAAGAAACTTATAACTTGCATATATAAAGAACTCCTACATCTTGAAAATAAAAAGATAAACAATCCATTTAAAAAATGGGAAAAAGACTTAAACAGACACTTCTCTGAAGAAGAAATACAAATGGCAAGAAAGCACATGAAAAAATGTTCCAAATCTCTAGCTATCAGGGAAATGCAAATCAAAACCACAATGAGATACCATCTTACACCCATAAGATTGGCAGCTATGAAAAAAACAGAAGAATACAAGTGCTGGAGAGGATGTGAAGGAAGGGGAACACTCATCCACTGCTGGTGGGAATGCAGAAGGATCCAACCATTCTGGAGAACAGTATGGCGGTTTCTCAAAAAACTAGCCATAGATTTGCCATATGACCCAGCAATACCACTGCTGGGAATATACCCAGCAGAACTGAAAACAAAAACACAAACCAATATATGTACACCAATGTTCATAGCAGCATTGTTCACTATTGCCAAAAGTTGGAATCAACCCAAATGCCCATCAACAGACGAGTGGATCAATAAAATGTGGTATATACACACAATGGAATACTACTCGGCTGTAAGAACAAACACACTACAAACACATGTGATAACATGGATGAATCTTGAGAACCTTATGTTGAGTGAAGCAACCCAGACATTGAAGGACAAATACTACATGACCCCAATGATATGAAATAAACAAGCTGCCCTAGATAGCAAGAGACTGAACGATAGGCTTGCAGGAAATCGGAGGGTGGAGGAAGGATATGAGCCGATGTCTGCAGGGGTGGAATTTAAGACGAGATGGTGGTAAGTATGAACACAAAGAAGAGATAAAAGGGGGGCAAGGGGTTGCCTTTGTTTGGGGCTTTGCGGGTTTGAGGGTGGCTGGGGAGGGACGGGTGGGTAACGTTGCCCAAAAGTGGGGGGAGGAAGGGGTAGCATATGAACCAGGAGAGGGTCAGGTGTTGGTGGAGAGTAAAATGCCGAGAAAATCATATCAAAATATAATAAAGAGGGTTACCTGTTTAGAATGCTCGGAGGGGAGGGTCTGATGCAGGACGGGCTCCTGGGGAATGTCTAAATGCTCATTCTGCCAGAGTGGGTGACACCATGGGGTAGAAACCCAAGTAGTGAGAGTGGGGGTGGACCCACATCCTGGGGAGGACTAATGCCATCCAATAGAGGGAACTGTATCCCTCGAGAGAAAGGGTGGCTCCCAGGGCATTGGGGCAGTTGAGCAAGTTAGGCCCTGAACACTATTCCATCTATCTCTGGAAGTGGCTCCTCAGGAAACGGAGGTTGGCTATCACTGAGGGCACCAAGGTGGAAGGGACAATGGACGTTAAAGGTGTGGAACCAAAGTAAATGGGGGGTAAGAGAGGAGTTTCTTGAGAGTACACAAGGATGGATATAAAACATGTAATATTACACCATAACATATAGGAGATGACAGACTGATAATGTAAACCATAATGTAAAACATAGGATAACTAAAAATGTAAAGAAATGTGTATCCTAAAGTATGCACCATAATGTAAACACAGATGTCACCTTGTTAGAAAGCTAATGTCTCAGACTCTGTACATCACTTTAAGCAAATATGATATGAATAGGGCGTAAGAGTATCACTGTGGAAGGGAAAAGGTTTTCTGGTGGATGTGTGGGAGTGCTGTATATTATATATATACATTGCTGTGGTCTAGGACTCCTGTGAAGAAAAGCTGAATAATTAGGGGGGGGGGGAAAAAAAAAAAAAAAAAGAAAAAATAGGATGTGGAATTTTTTCAAGTCAACATTCTTTATCTAAGTTCTTTATCTAACTTTATCCAAGTTCTTTATCTATCCTTTAAACTCATCGCTATATGCCATTCCCTAGTAAGGGACCATGACATTATATTGGGCTTCAAATTTCGGGGAGTTCTGGATCACAGAGTGTTTCAACAATGGCAATGGAGGGATACTGGTATGGGATACCAATGACAGGTGATATATGACTGACAGGGAGCTGTACAGAACATATGTCCAGGGTGCATGGTAATGTTTGGATATACTCATAGTGGCAACAATTAAAAACCACAGTAGGTGGGGTACTGGGTTCCTGGCCAGTGGTGCTCTGTCGTGGTCCCTAGGGGAGCAGCGACAGTCTCCCAGGTACAGTGGTGGGGACCGGGAGGGAGTGAGGGTTCAACAGTGAGCCCCTGATACTAATGACTATGCTTGTGAGCTGATAAACCCAAAATAATAACAAGGCCTAGAGCAACTTTGTGCCTGGGAATTTCCTTCTGTCAGCCTTCATGTTACTCAAATGTGGCCAGTCTCGAAGCCAAACTCAGCATGTAAATGCAATGCCTTCCCCCCAGCGTGGGACATGACACCCGGCGATGAGCCTCCCTGGCAACGAGGGACCACTATCAACTACCAACTGATGATGCAACTGGAAAATGACCTTATACGGAAGGTTCAATGCGGATCAGCAGAATATCCATGTCTACATAAAATACCATGACTTTAAAATGCTGTTTGACCTAAAGTAAGGGGGAAATGGAAAGGAGAAATGAGTTTATATGGCTACGAGTTTCTAAAAAAGAGTCTGGAGGCTGGCAGAAGGTTTGCCCTCATGCACAACTGAGCAGAGTCAGAGAGACAGATAAAGCAGATACAACCCCCAGATATTGGTTCCTTTGAGGGCTAAAGAGACCCATGGGAGTTATGGTCATGGCCGATGGGGTTAACTACCAGGGCAGATGGCCCCTCTTTGGAAATGGTGTTTATGTGTGATGAATCTGGACTCAGATGGGATCTCCCTTCATAAGACTTTCATGCTAATGTGCTGGAGGTGCAGTTAATGTTGGGGTTTAAGATATATTTAGGGGATTTGAATCTCTGGACTGACAATGTGATAGCCAGATCCTGAGCCTCAACAGACTCCAGCACCTACAATCTGATTTATTGGACTTACCACACTCAGCTAAGATGGAGGTGAAGAAGGACAACCACCACACCATGGAGCCTAGAGTGATTACAACTGAAAATGGGAGGATTGCATCCAGCATCCAGGTGGAATCTGAGCCTCCTCTTGACATAAAGGTGCAATGGACACAACCAATCCAGTGTCCACATAGAAGAGGTGGCATTGGATTGGGAAAAGTGGACATAATGGACAAAGGGTATGGGGAAAGGCAGGAAGAGGTGAGAGGTGGAGGCGTCTTCGGGACATGGAGCTGCCCTGGATGGTGCTTCAGAGGTAATCACCGGACATTGTAAATCCTCACAGGGCCTACATGATGGAATAGAGGAGAGTATGGGCCATGATGTGAACCAATGTATATGAGGTGCAGAGGTGCCCAAAGATGTACTTACCAAATCCAATGGATGTGTCATGATGATGGGAACGAGTGTTGTTGGGGGGGCGGAGAGGGGGGGTGGGGGGGTGGGGTTGAATGGGACCTCACATATATATTTTTAATGTAATATTATTACAAAGTCAATAAAAAATAAAAAAATTAATAAAAAAAAAAAAAAAAAAAAAGAAGGATGGAGCCAGAGGAGGGGCCCGTCCTGCCAAAGAACTCCAGTGGGTGTTCCCTTGGTGGGGAGGACCAACGCCTGGAGAGGCCGCTGGGGATCGAACCGCTGGAGGCAGCAGTTATTAAGGGCCTTATCTACAGCGGCAATGGCGGCTCGAGCTTCGGGTGTGATGGCTATCTTTGCGGACACGGCAGAGGGGGGTTTATGACTGGTTTGTAAGAGAGCAAATAATGGCTGGAGCTGTGCCATGGTAACAGACAGAGCCGGACGGACCCAATTGATATTCCCACAGAGCTGCTGGAGCTCTGTGAGGGTGACTCGGTCTGGCACATTTAGTCGCACAGCCATTGGGGTTACACGCTGGGAGATATGGAACCCCAGGAAGGTTAAGGGGGGTTCAAATTTGACCTTGTCATTCTGGATTGTTAAGCCAATGGCGGACAGATTATGCCGAAGTTGAGAGAGGACATACTGCAGCTTCTCATGGGTCTCACATGCGACCAGGACATCATCCATATAGTGAATGAGGTAGCCCAGATCTCGCAAGGGGGTGACTGCCGCGTTCACATACAGCTGGCAGATGGCCGGGCTATTGCGCATGCCTTGTGGAAGGACTTTCCACTGATACCTATCGGCTGCCCCTCGGTGGTTGGGGACAGGAACAGTAAAGGCAAAGCGCGGGCGGTCCTTTTGGTGAAGCGGAATGGAAAAAAAGCAGTCCTTAATATCTAGAGTAGCCACAAAAAAGTGTTTAGGAATGGCCACTGGGTGAGGGAGTCCCGGTTGGGGAGTTCCCATGGGGAGGATATGCTTATTAATCTCCCTCAAATCATGTAGGAGGCGGTATTTGCCAGTGGCCTTCTTTTTAATAATAAAAACGGGCGAATTGTAGGGACTTGTGGACGGTTCTATATGTCCAGCTTCAAGCTGCTCTCGAACCAACTCACGAAGAGCTTGGAGTTTGTGGGATGGCAAGGGCCACTGCTCCACCCAAATAGGCTCCTCTGTACCCCACCGCAGAGAAGTGGGTGTGGGAGGTGTTAATTGAGCAGTGGCGCAAACTATTGGGGGGGCTGAGTGGTTAACTGAACACCACACTCCTCCAGGACATCTCGCCCCCAAAGTATAGTATCAAGGGTGCTAAGGAAGAGGGGCTGGAATGTGCCCACACGTCCCTCACCGTCCTCCCAGGCAATAGGGTGACTGGCGCGAAGGGAGGTAGAGGAGCCAGTGGCCCCTTGGATGGAAGGGCCTTCTTGAACAGACCACTGGGCAGTGAAATGAGCAGGGAAACAAGAGACCTCTGCACCCGAGTCGAGGGTCCCAGAATACCAGCGGTGGTGAATCTTAAACCTCATGGTAGGCCTGGTGGACATGATGGGGACTGTCCACATCAGGGCTTTGGAAGGTTGGGACGGGGAGCCTCTTTGGGGTGGGGCTGAGGCCTGCCCCTCCTGGAGTTTAAAGATGGCTGTTGCCGCTGCAGGGAAGGCTGCATACGGCAGTCGCGAGCCCAATGGTACCCCCGGCCGCAGCGGGGGCAGGGGGTAGAAGGGCCCCATCGGGGCGGTGGGGGGAGGAACAGGAGGGCCCAGCGGTGCAGAGACTGCCGGGCATTCACAGGCGAAATGTCCTGGCTCGCCACATCTAAAACAAGAGGAGTTAAGTGCCATGGCTGTCGTGACAGCCTTGGCGAAAGAAGCAGCCTGTTGGTCAAGGCCGTTACAGGCAATTACCCAATCGTCTATCGACTTTTCTCTCACGGGAGCGATCGCCTGTCGACAAATGGGGCTGGCCCCTTCAAGGATAATTTCACGGGCGAGGGCGCACTGAGCCTGTTCATCGTGGACCCTGCGCTCACATGCCCGGAGGACTCTGGAAACATAGGTAGAAAAGTCCTCATCCTTGGTCTGTGTGAGCTTAGTGAACTTGTCAGCACTACTGGCAGTGCAGGCGCGAAAGGCCCGTAGGGCGACCTCGCGAATCTGAAGCCAGAAGCCAGCCGGAGCACGGTAGTAGGCCGCAGCCTGGCTAAACTGACTGGTGCCGGTGAAGGCTTCTGGTGGGTGATTAACACCCCTTGCGACGTTGGCCGCAACCTGCTTTTCAGCCTCGGCATGAAAATGGGCACGCCAATTTATAAACTGGCCAGGTGTGAGGATGGCACGGGCCAGTTGGAGCCAATCGAGGGGGATGCACAGAAGGGTGGACATCTCCTCTAACAAATGCTGAGCATAAGGGCTGCCTAACCCGTCCTCCTTAACGGCCTTGCGGAGCTGTTTAACACTTTCCGCATCATGTGGGTACCATGGAAAGGGGCGCTGAGGGGTGGGAGTTATGTTAAGGGGAAAGCAGGTGGTAGGAGGCGGCAGGGAGGTAGGCGGAGGTGCCCCGACGGGGGAGGAATACGGGTCCAAAAATAGGCTAGAGGGGGCCGCGCATGCGGCAGCTTGCCACGGATCAGATGGAGGGGGCTGCCAGGGGGAGGCGGAGCCGGGGGGGCCGCTGGCGCGGAGGGCGCGAGAGGAGCCGTTGCCCATGCGGTGTTACAAAATGTCTGCGGGCCGTCCCCAGCGGTGCTACAAAATGGCGGGGAGGGAGCTTCTGGCCCACCCAGGCAGGAAGTCGTCGGGGGGAGGGAGGGGCAAAGGGACCTCCCCTTTACGAGCGAGGAAGAAGGCAGAAGTTCGCCATCTTCACCGGCGCTCGGCACTGCTAGATTACATTGTTTAGGGGGACAATTTTTTAGCGCGTTATTAAGGCGCTCAACAAGCGACTCAGAGTCAGAATCGGAGTCGGTATCAGAATTCCAATTAGGGTCCCTGTTAAAGTCGCCGTCCTGACAATCACGGCAGCGGCGGTGGCTCGGCAGGGGGGAGTCGATGGTAGGGGCGCCTTGAAGGCAGGAGCGGATGGTAAAAAGCGCCGGTAATAAGCCAGGAGGGAATCTTTTACCTTCCTGCTCCACAGCAGAAGTGACCCTATCTATAAGGCGAGTATAGGTGTCTGGGTCCCAAAGCTGACACGTGGTTAGCCACGGATTAAAGGGGAGAAGAAGGTCCCAGTACACTTGAAGCTGTTTCAAAGAGATCTTACACCGGTGAGTGTCTAGGAGACCGGCAAGAGCCCGAAATTGTGGGGCTTGCTTAGCAGATAGGATGTTACCCATTGCTAATGGCCTTTTGGAGCCAATAAGAAAAGGGGCCCTTACCTTGAGAGCGTGGCGATGGGAGCCGAGGTGCGCGGTGAGACGAGGGGTTGGAGCCGGTGGGGCTCCGACGGTGGTCGTGGGCCAAGAGAAGGCCCCGACGAGGGGAGGGCGGGACGACGAGCAGTGGAGCAAGGCAAAGGGGAGCAAGTGCGGAGGGGAGGAGGCAGAGGTGAAGGCAGGGGTGGAGGTGCTCAGGCACGCGCTCCTGAGAGTTTTATTGGCACCTCTTAATCATAGCGGGTCGGTATAAGCCCCCGACATGGAAGGAGAAAGCCATCCAGCGATTCTCCCAGACCGCCGTGGATCATATGAGGTCACCAAGGTTCAGGAGCAGCAATGCAGAGTGAAAAGATAGGGGTGAGAAAAGAGGAGGGCGTAGGGCTGTGGTAGGGTTACTTCAGACGTGCAAGCGCGTGCTCCCGAGAAATCCAAGGCTCCTCTTAATCATAGCAGGTCGGTATAAGCCCCCGACATGGAAGGAGAAAGCCATCCAGCGATTCTCCCAGACCGCCGTGGATCATATGAGGTAGCCAAGGCTCAGGTAGCAGCAATGTTGCACGAGAGAAGTCCCAAGGTGAGAAGAGAGGAGGGGGTAGGGCTGTGGTAGGATTACTTCAGACGTGCAAGCGCACACTCCCGAGAAATCCAAGGCTCCTCTTAATCATAGCGGGTTGGTATAAGCCCCCGACATGGAAGGAGAAAGCCATCCAGCGATTCTCCCAGACCGCCGTGGATCATATGAGGTAGCCAAGGCTCAGGTAGCAGCAATGTTGCACGAGAGAAGTCCCAAGGTGAGAAGAGAGGAGGGGGTAGGGCTGTGGTAGGATTACTTCAGACGTGCAAGTGCACGCTCCCGAGAAATCCAAGGCTCCTCTTAATCATAGCGGGTCAGTATAAGCCCCCGACATGGAAGGAGAAAGCCATCCAGCGATTCTCCCAGACCGCCGTGGATCGTATGAGGTAGCCAAGGCTCAGGTAGCAGCAATGTTGCATGAGAGAAGTCCCACAGTGAGAAGAGAGGAGGGGGGTGCCGCCAGGTTATGGAGTGAGGCTGTGGTGGGGTTGCCTTGCCCCACGTTGGGCGCCAACTGCGACGGCTTGCTCGGTCGGTAGAGGTGGGGTCTGGCTGCGGATGAGGGGTCGGTCCAGCTCTGGACGAGGGGTCGGTCCCGCTTGGGATGAGGGGTCGGTCCCACCTGGGACGAGGGATCGGTCCGGCAGCAGACGAGGGATCGGTCTCACAAGGGGTTGCGCGGTTCGGCTGACGGGGTCGCCCGGCGAAGCCGGCGACGAAGGGGTCGCCCGGTGAAGCCGGCGATGAAGGGGTCGCCCGGAGAAGCAGGTGACGAACTGGGGACAAGAGAGGCCAGGCCCTTGTCGGGGGCTCTCAGAACTGGAGGGCGCACGGCAGAAGAACTACCGTGGAGACAAGGTAAACACGCAAGTCCACTTTACTGAGGGAGAGGCAACAGTTTTATAGGGGCTGGGGAAGGCTGATTGGTCGAAGCCATGCCCTGTTCTGATTGGTTGCCGGTGAAAGGTCAGTGGGCGGTACTGGATGGGGGAGGGGTGGTGGTTAGGGACTGGCTGTCACTGTTGCTGGGGGAAGGGGCAGGGTTTAGGGATTGGTGGCTGCTGTTGCTGGGGTGGAGGGCAGACTTGAGTTTCCCGCCCACGCCTGGCTATTGCTGCTTTCGGGGGAAGGGAAAAGGGCGGGCTGGATTTTTCCACCCACACCTGGCTGTTGCTGCTGTCGGGGGAGGGGAAAAGGGCGGGCTGGATTTCTCCGCCCACACCTGGCTGTTGCTGCTGTCGGGGGAGGGGAAAAGGGCAGACTGGAATTTTCTGCCCTGCGCCTGCGCAGGGAGAAGGAAGAAGAAGGGTGCCGCCCCACAAGGCATCGGGTGGCGCCATCTGGGAGGAGGGGTGGCCGCGGAAGCATGGCTGCCGAGAAGGGGAGACCCGAGGGCACTCTGCGCCCATGCCGAGCTTCCTTCAGGGGTGGCGGTGGGCCCGACCAACCACCCTATTATGGGGGCAGCAGAATTAGGCCTACCGCGGCCGCTCCCCTGCCAGGCCAGCAAACCACACTTCAGCCCGAGGGGTGACCGCAGACATCCTCTTTCATCATCTATAGGACATCAAGGAATCCGGACATTGTTTAAGTTTCCCTTTGAGTTAAGGCAAAGGGGCAACAGCCATATAGACCCCTCTCTGGGTAGTGCAGAAAGGCAAGGGTGAAATATTTATGGCCATTACAGTCCTTGATTCTGTAACTGGTAATGTGGTTGAAGTTTGTATTTATCACTACCTTCTTCCACTACTCATTCCAAGTTCCCTCTACCCTCAGCAAGCGCTTTGGCTGGCCCTGGTTCTTTGCCTGGTGGGGTGACCTAAGCCTTCATTCCTGAAGATTCTGGGCCTTTTTCAGTCCTGCCTGGATTGGGTCATTGCAGTTTTCCATTGACTTTAATCACAGGGCATGGCAGTACTAAGAGATGCCCTAGGGGGTCTCCTGTATTCCAGGCAAATTCTTTGTCTCCATTGTGTCATTGCAGTCTAATTTCCCCTGGATAGGACCAATCACCCCAGGCAGTACAGTAATTCCCTTCTTTGCCTGTTGGTTCAGAGGCATGAGGAGCCGATAGTGGCCAGGTGGTAGTCTTAACTTCCATTTCAATGGAATCGTATTTCCTGGTGGAAGCATTCCTTCTTTTGGAACTAAGACCTGTAGACCAGCTGAGCTGAAGTTTGCAGGGACAGGAAGCAAAAATTTTCCTAGTTATATTAGTCAGCCAAAGGGATGCTGATGCAAAGTACCAGAAATCTGTTGGCTTTTATAAAGCATATTTATTTGGGGTAAAAGCCTAGAGTTGGCCCTTAAGAATCCAACTCAAGGCTACTTTCTCACCAAGGTCTTTTGCCACATGTTGAAGCAAGATGGTGAGTGATCTCTGCCTGGTCTTTCCTTCCTTTTTCCTCTTAAGGATTCATGGGCCCAGCTTCTTCTAATCTAAGCTGTAGGCTGGCATAGGAGTCATCTCTCAGGGCTTCCTGTATCAGTCTAGCATAGGGCTCAAGTTTCCTTCCCAGCCTTACCAGCTGCTCCACTGCTCTGGACTTTTCAGCTACAAACTCTCAGGTGAATCGCTCATCTCTCCCCAGGCTTTAGCTGTTTGAGCCTTCTCTCCTCTGGTATCTATGAAGCTCTCTCTCTTCCTATTGTGTCTTCTTGAGTGAGTGTCTGTTTCTATCAGCCCACCAAGGGGGCAGGGACTAACCTGAGTCATGCCTTACTGACGTGGTCGAATCAAAGCCCTAAGGTGATTTAATCAAGTAAACGTAAAACCTTTGAATTTAATATAATCAAAGGGTATCACACCCAGAGGAACAGACCAGTTTACAAACATAATCCTTCTCTTTCAGGGGGTTCATCAATAATGGCAAACTGCCACCCCAGTTAATCACTACAGGTAATAGTGAATGGCACTACTCCCATTCCCTATTACCATTCACTATTACCCATTCACCCCTTGATTCCTGGACCCATGAATCCTGGCTATGGAAGAAAGAGCATCATAGAATGGACACTGGTTTAGAGCATACACAGCCTCCTGGAGAACATTGTCCCAGCCCTGCAAGGTACTGCAGCCCAGTTGGTATAGTAATCGAGTCTTCAAAAGGCCGTTCCACTGTTCTATCAATCCAGCTGCTTCAGGATGATGGGGAACATGGTAAGACCAGTGAATTCCATGAATATGTGCCCATTCCTGCACATCCCTTGCTGTGCAGTGGGTTCATTGTTCAGAAGCAATGCTGGGTGGAATGCCATGGCTGTAGATAAGACATTTGGTGAGTCCACAGATGGTAATTTTGGAAGAAACATTGCATGAAGGGAAGGCAAACCCATATCCAGAGTATGAATCTATTCCAGTAAAACAAATCACTGCCCCGTCCATGAAGCAAATGGTCCAATGTAATCAACCTGCCACCTGGTAGCAGGCCGATCACCTTGAGGAATGGTGCCATATCAGGGGCTGAATGTGGGTCTCTGCTGCTGGCTGACTGGGCACTCAGCAGCAGCTGTAACCAGGTGGACCTTGGTGAGGGTAAGTCCATGTTGCTGAGCCCATGCATAATCTCCTCCTACCACCATGGCCACCTTGCACATGAGCCCATTGGGCAATGACAGGAGTGGCTGGGGAAAGAGGCTGAGTGCTAGCCACAGAGCAGGTCATCTTATCCCTTGATTATTAAAATCTTCCTCTGCTGAAGTCACCCTCTGATGAGTATTCACGTGGGACACATATCTTCATATTTTTGATATCCAATCATGTTCCTTCCAAGCCCCTGACCATCCAGCCAAACCATTGGCAAAAGCCCATGAATCCACGTACAAATGCACCTCAGGCCATTTCCTTCCAAGCAAAATTAACAACCCAGTGCACTGCCCTAAGTTCTGCCCACTGGGAGGATTTCTTCTCACCACTGTCCTTCAAGGATGTTCCAGAAAGGGGCTGCTGTGTTGCTGTTGTCCACTTCCAGGTGATACCTGCATGTTGTGCAGAACCATCTGGAAACTGGGCCCAAGTTTTCTCTTCTTCAGTCAATTGATTGTAAGGAACTCAGATGCTTGATGAGGGTGGACTGGAGAGGACTGCTGCTGGCAAGTCCTTGGAAGGGGTGGGCCCCCACAAAGCCCTAATGAGAAGGCATCAGTCTAGAGATGATGTTCAGACTTTGAAATCTAGGGGAGTATGCCCCGCACGTTTTCAGACCTGTTTGGGACCCATGAAGCCTGTTCTCCTGCCAATTTCTCCTTATGGTAATGCAAATGTTTATACTGTGACTGTCCCTCTTTTGTATATTAGAATCAGATAACCCATTTTCTAAGTTTCTAATGTTTACAGACAGAGGGGAACTTTGCCCCAAGACAAATTGTATGCCTCTAACTGATTTTTATGAGATTTTGTACTTAGCATTGCTACTGAAATGATTAAGGTGTTTGAAATATTGTGATATAATGAATGCATTTTGCACATGTAAAGAACGTGCCTTTTGGGATTCAGAGGGTGGAGCATGGCTGTTTGAAGTTCTTTTATGAATCCCCAAGAGAAAAAGATTACGTTCTTAAACTAATCCATTCCTGTAGGTGTCAGACCCTTTTGATTGGACTCCATCAGGGAGGCATGATTCTGTTCTCCTCTGGAGTTCATACAAATGGAGAAAGAGACACAGGGAAAGGGAACCCTGCCATTTTTGACCCTTCAGTGTGCAAGGAGATCTCAAGGATTACTAGCAGACAAAGCTTAAGCACAAAGCCCCCAAGAGACTGGGCCCATGGAGCAGCTCAAGCTTTGCCCACAGCTGAGCTCTGGGAGATGGTAGATACTGGAGGGGAAGGCAGGGACTTTAGCAGTGCTTGGTGGCCATCTTCACCGTGTGGCAGGACCCCAAATAACCAGTCCCTGACTTTGTTGAGGAAACATCCCTGCTGCAGCCTTGATTTAGACATTTCAGAGTCTCAGAACTGAAAGCCTTTACCCCTAATAAATTTCCTGTTATAAAAACCAATCCATTTCTGGTATTTTCCTTTGGCAGCCCTGTAGCAAACTAAGACAGCCGCTTAAAGCAAATACCAGGAAATGAGTTGGCTTACTCAATGGGAATTTATTCACCCATGATGTTGGGGCCAGGAAAATACCCAAATCAAGACATCATCAAGGCAATGCTTTCTTCTAGAAGACTGGTTGCTGGCAATCATTGCCTCCTCTGGCACTTGGCAAGGCACATGGCAACATCTGCTGGTCTCTCCCTTCTCTTCCAGGTTTTGTTGATGTCAGCTTCTTGCTTCCCTGGCTTTCTCTCTCAGGTCTGAATTCATTCTTTATAAAGGAGTCCAGTAATAGGATCAAGACCCATCCTGAACGAGGTGGGCCAAACCTAAACAGAACTAGCCTCATAAAGGACCTACCTATCATGGATGCTCACCCCAGGAATGAATTAACTTTAAGAACGTGTTTTTTCTGGGTTACAAACAGCTTCAAACCACAATGTTAGAGTGTCTGTGGCAGTGATAGAGAAAAAAAATTACTAAAGCAGGAGAGGAGAAAAACACAGGAGCAAAGACTTGGAATAAGCAAGAGTGGATGAGATTCAGTGAGGAAGTGAAAGGATTGTCTTAGAAGGAGAACAGAAGGTCTATTAGAAAATAAAGAAAGGGTATTAGATTTGCTGGTGGGAAGATTATGTCCTGTTGTGTGTCCTTACATTATTGGTTACATTTTGTTTTCATTTCTTTCTTTTAGAGCATTCTAAATCTCTCAGGTAAAGGAAATGAGGCAAACAGAACTTTTTGTTTTTTTGGCAAATGTACTTGGCTTGGATTGAGATTTGAGTTATAAAGAATTTTAAATTGGGCATTATATCTCCCTGCAAGCAAAATCCAGAGTCCTTAAAGACAGATACAAAGTTCTGTAAACTCTAATAATTTAACACTGGAAGCTACTGCTTCTTGAGTGTTTACTATGAGCAAGAAACAGTGGCCAATGCTTTCAACTCAAATTCCTCCTCAGAGCAGTTCTAATGAGGCAGTGTTTTGTGTGTTTTTACAGATTAGAAAACTGATGTTCAGAAAAATGAACTTACTAAATGACAAAAGCCAGTTTTCAAATTTAGATACAACCCTAAAATCTAGGTTTTTGACCTAGTTTTAATAACAGTCATTGTTTACATGAGAAAACCCAAGTCATTCTCAGAGTACTCTCTGCTCAGCTTGAAACCATTATGACAAAAATTCATCATTTCACAAATGTTTATGTTTCTTTGATATGGAAGAGAAGGTGATACTCTAAGTAGATGAATGTGACATGGTCCTCGCCCTTAAGTTGCCTATTTTAGGAGGGCAGAAGCAACATTCTACTTTTAGTATTCACTGGAAAGACTAAGATATGAGCTGGCAAGAGAAAATGTCTTAAGGACGGATATGACTTAGTCATGCCAAAATATTTGAGAAGATGGAATGTAGAGTTAAGAGGGTAAATGAACATGGGGAGATGAAACAAAACAATAAAATCAATTCTTCACTTTAGGTTTTTGTTTGCAACATTTCAGCTTAATCATTTTGAAGTAATATATACAAAAGATTTAGGTTTGGCTCAATTACATTTTCCTTCACACTTATCAAAGTCATGATCCAGCTTAAGTTTTTATTTTACTTAAGCTTTTATATTCAAGGAAGTAAGTGACTGCAAAGGGGTAAAAAATTTTTCTGGGCTGAAGGAAACATTCTATGTCTTATTTTAGGGGTGATTACATGATTGTACTAGTTTGTCAGAATTCATAGAAATTTACACCTAAAAAGCATGAATTTTACAGCATGTAAATTGTAACTTCCTAAACCTGACTAAAATAAGAGCCTGTCCTCTTAACTACCCAGGTGAAAATAAAGTAAAATTCAATTTAGGTACAAGGGGAGCAGACGTGGCTCAAGCAGTTGGTGCCTGCCTCGCACATGGGAGGACCCAGGTTCAGTTCCTGGTGCCTCCTAAGAAGACGAGATGACACAATGAGCAGACACAGTGAGAACACAAGCACACACAGAAAGCAGATACAGCAAGCAGACACAGCGAGAACCTAACAAGCAGAAAGAGTGAACAATGTTTCCTTCAGCCCAGAAAATTCTCTTTCACCCCTTTGGAGTCAATTACTTCCTTGAATATAAAAGTTTAAGTAAAATAAAAAAATTTAAAAACATGCCTTGTACATTGGCTTTGTTTTAAGCTGGATCTTAATTTTGATTATTGAGATGGAAAATGTTATAGGGGCTTTTGACTGTGAGCTTTTACCCCAAAAAACCCTTTATAAAAGTTAACAGATTTCTGGTACTTTGCATGAGCACCTCTTTGGCTGATTAATACAGGACCAAAGTCACGTGCCTGCCTGGGAACCTGGCTTGTAAAAATAGTACCAAATGTATACATGAAACTCCTCAACTTAGATTTTTATGCACCCCTTCTTTACTACTCTCCACTTTTGTTCCACCAGCTATATCAAAGCCAACCAAGACAATTTAAATTAGAAGAGGTAATAGAAAATTCCAAGGCCTGAAATCCTGGAGCAAATCATACTGTACAATCAGGAAGAACTCTCTCAGCCTTCATTTAAGCCATGATTGTGGCAGATATCTCTTGCCAATCAAGACATGATTTTTTTTCTAATATGGAAGTGTATTTTTATTGTGGCTTTAATAAAAATACTTTCAAGTGTTGTGCTTGGTAAATTAACTTTTAGAAGAATGAAAAATACCTTAAATGAGCCATCTGTAAAAATTACCCTCCCCCACTGAAGCCCACCTTCCAAAATCCATCTAAAAAATTTCATTTATAATATTAGACAGGCTCAACCACATCTTTTGAATATCAATAAAATCTGATTTTTTTCCATGTGAATTTTCAAATAGTCTCAAATGTCTTTATCTTTAATATACAGCAATGAAAAACAACATAAAGAATCTGAAAGGGAGGGAAAAAAAACATTCAAAGTATCGCTTTGTTGGGAATGACCATGTTCTGGATATTAACTGGCAAATGCAGTGAGGCTCTACATGAAAAAATGCTGAAGTGGTATTATGGTGTCCTAGACATCAATGCAAGGCATCCTAGAATGTAACAGAACAGTGCCAATAAGAAGCTTTACTCTTCAAAATGGTCATTAGTAAATAAATTTAAAAAATAATATTTAGTAAAAGTAAAGAGATCATGGAAGTCATTTTGAATAAGTGATCTCTGGGATGTAGGTTCACACCTCTGAACTCAAGCTAGTGAAGTCCCTGCAATGACAGTTGCTTCTGTGAGGGGAGGGGTTGAGCGCTTCGAGTTCTAAACTGGCAGTGACAGTGATGGCAGCAGGGGCGAGTCAAGAGTTAAGCTCTAAGAAAGGTTGGTCCTAAGGTGGCAGGTGGGAGAAGGGTCTCCCAGGGCTCGCTGGAGTGGACACCATGAGGGCTTGGTGTCCTTCAGAGGCTGGTGAGGAGGAGCAAACAAGGAGGCAGGTGAGACTTGCTAGTGTGGAGGGAATTAGTTCAAGGGGATATGCAAATAGAAAATAGGAACTCTTGGAGTCTAATTAGAGAGCTGGGGCATTTCTAAGGGAGGGAATGGCTATGTTGTATATGCTGTTGGGGAAGGGAAACCAGAGTTGGCTACCGACATTCCAATAGCTGCACTAATTAGCTGTGCTCTGCAAGTATGGGTGGGTGTGTAGTGTCCTTTGAGAAGATGTTTCAGATGAGGGGAATGAAAATTCCTTTGTGCTTCCTAAGGTGGGAGGGAGACATTGTGACATAATTTTAAGAGCATGAGCTTTGGAAATCAGACCTGGGCTCAGATGATGTCTCTGTTTCTTAACTGTGTGACCTTAAGCAAGGCACTTAATCTGCACCTGTAAAATGAAAATGGTCCTTACTGCCTAGGACTGTAGCAGGAATTAATTGAAATAAGTATATGAAATGCTGAGCATGGGGCCTGGTACATAGTGCTCAATACATGCAAGTTGTCATCACTACTCTTATTTTCAGAAAAATCCTGTGAAACAGGACCTAGAGATCAATTATTTGTGAGACCACCTGAGTAGGAATTGTCGACGCTTACACTAGCTGACAGCTTGTTGTCCCTTGTTTCTTTTCTTATGGTCTTTCATCTCTCCTATATTCATGAATGCTGCTTTCCCAGTGTTTCATCACCCTCATGCAACTCTGTGTGGGAAAATTCAGCTGAAATGCTTTCTAAAACTTTACTTCAAATTTTGTTAACCTTTCAGATGCACATTAGTATTTTTTGCCTTAATTAAACATAGTGATTGTAAAATCATCTTTACATCTTGGAAGAGGTCTGGTCTGGGTCACAGACTCCCCAGGCATACCCCCTGCTGGCCCATACCCTCTGCTCTGGGGGCTCTGAGGCTGACAGGGCTTGTGGAGTGAGCAGTGCTGACCCACTGGGGAGCCACCGCAGTGACCCAGCACTGCTACCCCCGCACCTGCCAGCTGACAAGGGAAGGCCCAGCGACCTGCCTTGCCAGCCCTGCCATCCTCGCTGCCATCGGCAGTGGCTCCTGTTACCGTATTTCATGGCACAGAGCGGCTGTGCCATGGGCCTGTTCAGCACCACCACGGGGAAGCTGCAGTGCCACCTGCGCAAGGGAGAATACGACCGACATCTTTAAGTATGCCCCTATCTTTGAGAGTGACTGTTGGAGATTTGGGCCTGAAGGGTATCAGGAATGAAACAAAGAGAAAGAAAGAATGAAACAGAGAAAGAAAGAAAGCTGGGATCAGAGGGTCTATGAGTAGAGACTCCTCAGACAAATTTATTGTTTACAAGCGGCTCTGTCTATACCCCAGTCTACGTGAGAACAAGCAGCAACATGCAGTTAACTATTAGCATTACTCAGGATCGAAGGAACTGAAAAAATCTTATCTCAAGGTGTTGGAGTATTAGCCAGCATAAAGCATGCTGGGATACTTGACATGACTGCTTTAATCAGAAACGTTTGCAGTTGGCATGGAAACATATGGTTCGGAAAGAAGTCTGAAAGGAGATGGTGAATTCTTGTTCCACATTGTATAGGTACATGTTAAGATCAATGTGCGTAGTGTTTGCCAAGTTTTTAAAAAATTTATTTTTAATTTTTTATTTATTTCTCTTCCCCCCTTGTTGTCTGCTTTCTGTGTCCATTCGCTGTGTGTTCTTCTGTGTCTGCTTGTCTTCTTGTCAGCAGCACCTGGAATCTGTGTCTCTTTTTGCTGCATCATCTTGCTGTGTCAGCTCTCCATGCATGTGGCACCAGTAGGACCTGGGCAGGCTGCACTTTTTTCACACTGGATGGCGCACTCCTTGTGCGTGGGGCTCCCCTATGCAGGGGACACCCCTGTATCACAGGGCACTCTTTGCATGCATCAGCACTGCACATGGGCCAGCTCCACATGGGTCAAGGAGGCTGGGGGTTTGAACCTTGCACTTCCCATGTGGTAGGTGAATGCTCTGTCCATTGAGCCAAATTTGCTTCCCCAAGTTTTTAATTATAGTGTTGGTTGGGCCTTTCTTCTAAACACAGCATTGTTTGGAATTGTACAAATACTATGACTTTGTACAATAAACTTGTCATTGGCATTTAATCTGATCCCCTGAGCTCCAGTCTGCATGATTTTTTCTTTTCTTCTTGAGCCGCTGTTGACAAGTGGTGCCCAACATGGGGCTCAAAGAAACTGAGATTGGTAAGTCTATTACCGAGTGAAGACGAACTTCTCTCGAGATTTAAGGAACATTGAGGGTTACATGGGAAATTCACATAGTAAATAGTAAATGGGAAGAATATCAAGCAACTTTGAAGGCTTTATTGAAAGACTCAGGATATCCAAAGAGTCAACTCTTAAGAAATTATTTATATCAGTAGAAAAGGTTTGTTCAGGGTTTCAGCCTGAAGAAAAAAATTAAGTTATCCTCAATGGTTGAAGGTCTTACAAAAATTAAAATTACATTACAGAGAAGGTAATCAATCCTATTTCTATTAAGATAGGGACATTATCTAGCACTTTGTCTATTGTTCTTCAGCCATTGCATAATTCTGATTCCTCATCAGACAGTTCAGATTCTAGTTCTAGCTCCAGTTCTGAGTCTGACTCATCTTCTAATGAATCTCAGGTGTCAACACCTTTACCTTCAAAAAAAATAAGTATGGTACATTTCCTGTGCAGGCATCAGCACCTGAAATAAAAAATTCTAGAGAAACTCCTACTTCAGTTCCACCTGGTTATTCTGTAATTTGGCCTCCAGGAAGTTATAATCCTCATGATTTTCATCATTCATTAGATCCAGATTGTGAAAATGCAAAAGGTGCTAGGCAGGAAGGAGACTTTGTTACAACAGTCTTCTCTTCGTCCAGTAGACCTAGAGAATGATAGGAAAGGTGAGGAAGACAACTGCAAGTCTTCCCCTATAGCTATCCAGCAGCAGCTGTCACAGTTGTCTTTATGGATCAAAAAGTGTTGCAGAAACCACCTCTGTGGATCAACAGTGCCTTCCCTTAAGGTGGTTCTCCTTCCCTAGTGTTTCCTGTAGCTGTATCCCTTCCTGTCCTATCTCCTTTGCAAGCTGGTCTCCAGTCTGCCTGGGTGGAGGGTGAGGCTATTTCTGAATTTACTCTTTTTCCTATCATAGATCACTCTCCTCCCAATAATCCTGGCCAATATGTACATCTGCTTGAACCCATTCCTTTTAAGTTGTTAAAAGAATTGAAATTTGCTTGTAGCACATATGGGGCCACTGCCCCCATTCACTTTCTCCTTAATAGAATCGGTAAATCAAAATCCTCTTTGTCCCAAAGATTGGATGGTCTTAGCTGAAGCTTACTTTATGGGAGGCTACTATTTGTTATTGTAATTTGTTAAAAGAATGCAGGGAAGCAGACTTGGCCCAATGGATAGAGTGTCCGCCTACCACATGGGAGGTCCACGGTTCAAACCCTGGGCCTACTTGATCCATGTGGAGCTGGCCCATGTGCAGTGCTGATGCATGCAAGGGGTGCCATGCCATCCAGGGGTGTCCCCTATAGGCAAGCCCCACGCGAAAGGAGTGTGCCCCATAAGGAGAGTCACCAAGCACAAAAGAAAGTGCAGCCTGCCCAAGAATGGTGCCGCACACACAGAGAGCTGACACAACAAGATGACCCAACAAAAAGAAACATGGATTCCCAGTGCCGCTGATAAGGATAGAAGCTGTCACAGAAGAACACACAGGGAATGGACACAGAAACCGACAACTGGGCAGGGGTGGGGGGAGAGAAATAAATTTTAAAAAATTAAAAGAAAAAAAGAATGCAGTGCTCTGGCTAAATGTAATCAGGCTCACAATATCGCTATTACCTTGGATGTGCTTATGGGCACTGGAGCCTATGAACCTTTGAAGAAAGTACAATATCCTGCACAAGCAAAAGTGCTAAACAAAGCTCTGCTTAGTGAAATCAGGCTTGTAAGAAAATTCTCTGTTAAAATGTTAACTAAAATAAGGAAATTATTCTGGCAGCAACTCTGCAAACCCACTGCTGTCTACATGATACTGTAGCTGTGGGCTAGTCGGTTAATAGAATTAAGCTACTGGAAAAGGAGCAAAACATTGCAACATTGGTGTTCTGTTTTGTTTCCATGCTAATTCTGAATGGGCCTATTTTACCAAAATAATAAAATTGGTATGAAATTTTTTATGCAGGTGTTAAAAGGAATTTTTGGTTTTAAATCAATAGTTTACTCCTGAACTTCAAGTCATAGCATAGTCTTAAAAAGTAGTAATCTAAAAAATTTGTGTTAACAGTCCATGTAAAGTGCTAAAAAAAAAAAAGGCTTAACTACATTTATACTGCTCAAGTACCTTAACTGGTTGCTGATAACTAATAAGAATGTTTCCAAGCACAAGCTTGCATGTTACAGGCAACATGGATTCCAGAAGAAATCTTAAAAACAGTAAAATCTAAGATGTGAAATCATGGAGAACTTAAAAACAGCTATACCAAAAATGTAAGAAAGGAAGAATTATGAGTCAAATTGTAAACTTTATGTTTCTGTTGGCGTGTTGTACATGTTTTGTGTTTGTCTGCTTGTTCAATGTCAGTGTATATTTTGATACCTCTGGATGGTAATATATATCAATAAATAAAAATTTCTAAAAGAGTTCTATTCATATGGCCAAAAATTAAATAAGCATTTATATTACTATTTAAGTTTAAATGTTAATAAGACATCTATGATGGTAAAAATTGTAAGTGTTGATTAATGAAATTACTGTGAGTCCTCTCATAAAAATAGTTCTTGCCTAAATTGAAATGAATATTTTTCTTCACAGGATAAAATGAAGGATGTAAAATTTAAATGAATATTTAAAAAGGTAAAAGGTTTGTGAGAATGCTGACTAAAATTTAATAAGTTTGTTCAAAAAGGTGTTTTTTGCCCTAAAATAGGATGGCTAATTTTCGTAAACTCAAAATGAAAATGAACATATGCAAGATGGGGCTTAAATGAATGTGGCAAGTTATAAAAGGTATTGTGGTAACTTTAGGTAAGGGAATGTGTTCTGTGAATGTAAAATTTATCTCAAAATTATATAGTTATAAATAATTATAAGAAGCTTAAGGAAGCATTGTTTAAATTAAGGTATTTAAATGGCTAATTCCAAAAAGTCATTATTAAACAAAACCTGAATTGATAATAGTAATAAAAGGTAATTTTATAATAGGAAAACTTGTTGGCAGCCAGCCTCCCCTGTCAACTTGTTTCTAAAAGACTGTTTCTGTATTGCCTGCTACTAAGTATTTAAACTGAAGAAAAGTTCATTATTTGAACAAGCTTGTTTAGTGTTGGTGGTAATTATATGTTGTAAAAAGTTTGCCTGATAACTTATGTATTGGGATGTATAGAATGTATTTTTATTATTAAAAAAACAAAATAATTTTGTCTTAAAATAAAATGATTGGTTATTAACAAAAGGTAAAATGTGGGACTAAACCTGAATAAATACAGAATGTGCAAAAGGTCCGTGGAAAAGAAATTTTTACTGTTAAAGTTAAGTAAGATTTGATGAGTCTATCTATGAAGGGTAAAAACTTTTAAAAAAAAGATTTAGTATCAAGTAATGCAAAGTTAAAATTTTGTACTTTCTCAAAGTCTCTCAAATCACTAGTCTATTTCAGCAAAAGTTTATAAAAAGTTTTTATCCTGAACAATCAGTATACATAGAAAGTCTATTTTATCAAAATAGCTTCTTGTGCTTTACCCTTATCATCTCCTAGGTGTTTGAAAAAGAAAAAGGTCTTATCTCTTTTGAAGGAACATAATATTCAAACCTGCTTTCTCAAAATCAAATCCTGAAAAGTAGTTTTTTATTTCAAACTGGTTACAGGAGATTTGTTCTTTTACTTTGAGAGAAATATTATAGTAATAAAATAGTTGAATTCATTTAAGTTGAGTGGAAGGTGTTTAAAAGTGTTATAAAATTAAAAGGATTTTTTAACCCTCTGTTAATTAAAGTTGTATGAGTTAAAGGTTCATATGAATACTTAAGTGTGTATAAATTTACCAATATTTCAGTATAATATTAAACAAAAGTACAATGTGGTTAATTATAATAATAATTTATTATTATAAATAGGTGTGTGTCACAGAAACAATGTCTTATCATCAGTTAAAGTAACAGCATTATAGTATGCAGCAGTCCCAAATACTGCTAGTTTGTTGCCAGAAATTAATATCCAACTGTGTCCCTCTCATTTTGTTTTAAAACATAAGACTTTCTTTAGTATTTCCTTAGGCAAGTCAAGCCAGCCTGCATTCCCTATCTGTGGAAAACCATACTGATGACATTATGTTAACCAGTAATCTTTTCAAAAATTTTTTAAAAATCAGAAATAATAGTATCCTATCTTAAAAGCCTAAAATAGACAATTAGAACAGGCCGCAAAGTCCCTACTGCTCTATCAAATTCTTAAATCTTGTTTGGTTGGGTAAAACAAACTACACCCCCTGTTGTAATTAATAAAGTACAATATTTTCTCATGTTAATAGAGTTTGTAATATTGTTAAAACCCTGAAAATCTTTTTAATTTTTTTGTCTTTATTCATTTTTTTAATATTACATTCAAAAAATATGAGGTCCCCATATACCCCCCACCCCTCTCACCCCACTCCTCCCCCCATAACAACAACCTCCTCCATCATCATGAGACATTCATTGCATTTGGTGAATACATCTCTGAGCACTGCTGCACCTCATGGTCAATGGTCCACATCATAGCCCACACTCTACCATGTTCCATCCAGTGGGTCATGGGAGGACATACAATGACTGGTAATTGCCCCTGCAGCACCACCCAGGACAGCTCCAAGTCCCGAAAAAGCCTCCACATCTCATTTCTTCCTCTCATTCTCCACACCCAGCAGCCACCATGGCCACTTTCTCCACACAATGCCACATTTTCTTTGAATACTAATCACAATAGTTCATGAACAGAATATCAGTAAGTCCACTCTAATCCATACTCTATTCCTCCATCCTGTGGACCCTGGATTGGTTGTGTCCACTCCACATCTATATCTAGAGGGGGCTTAGATTCCACACAGATGCTGGATGCAATCCTCCCGCTTTCAGTTGTAGGCACTCTTGGCTCCATGATGTGGTGGTTGACCTTCTTCAACTCCATGTTAGTTAAGTGGGGTAAGTCCAATAAACCAGAGTGTAGGAGTTGAAGTCTGTTGAGGCTCAGGGCCTGGCTATCATGTGGTCAGTCCAGAGATTCAGATCCCCTGGGCATATATTAAACCCCAGCACCAACTACAATTCTGGTAAAGTAACAGGAAAGGACTGTGAAAAAAGATGACATTTGAGTCCAGCTCCATCACACAGAAACACAAACTCCAAGGAAGAGCCAACTGACATGGCACTGAACTCCATCTACCATGACCATAGAACCTGTGGGTCTCTGTAGCCCTCAGAAGAACCAATACCTGGGGTTGAATCTACTTTATCTGTCTCTGGGACTCTGCTGAGGTGTGCATAAGGGTGACCCCTCTGATAACCTCCCAGCTCTTTTTTGGAGACTCATAGCCATATAAACTCATTTGTCCTTTTGTTAAAATAATGACAATCTTTCATCCCTCATTTAGCTCAAATATTAAAACCATTGTTTGTACTAACTTGTAAAAGTCCTTCATGAAAGTAGGAAAACCTCCATCAAGCTGCCTTAAATAATAATAAAAGGGAGGGAAAAGGTGGACATTAACTTAGCCTGTGAATTGGATGTGGCAAGCACAAATATTGGGTTTGGGTAGAGTATGTGACAAAGGGAAAATTCTAAACCAGTACCCCTTGGTTTTTAATCACAATTCTTCTAGAGAGAGACTAGAAGTACAATATAAAAAAGCAATTGGTGGTGGACTTGGCCCAGTGGTTGGAGCATCTGTCTACCACATGGGAGGTCTGTGGTTCAAACCCTGGGCCTCCTTGACCCATGTGGAGCTGGCCCACGCTCAGTGCTGATGTGTGCAAGGAGTGCCCTGCCATGCAGGGGTGTCCCCTGTGTAGGGGACCCCATGCACAAGGAGTGTGCCCTGTTAGGAAAGCCACCCAGTGTGAAAGAAAGTGCAACCTGCCCAGGAATGGCACCACACACATGGAGAGCTGACACAAGAAGATGATGGAACAAAAAGAAACAGATTCCCATGCCGCTGACAACAACAGAAGCAGACAAAGAAGACACAGCAAATAGACAGAGAACAGACAACTGGGGGGGGGGAGAGAGGGAAGGGAACAGAAATAAATAAATAAATAAAATAAATCTTAAAAAAAAAAAAGCAATTATGTGCAGCAAATGAGGCCCTGCTGAAAGTGAAAGATTTAACCCAATAGTGTCTGGTCACTCTGAAGACTGCCTATCCTATCCAGGGGTGGATTGCAAATACTAAAAGCAAGACAGAAATGATGGACTATTGTAAATCTCCCTCAGATCTATGGAAAAACATCCAGGATACCTGTTAGTAGTAACAGGTAACTATCTGTTATGTCCCTGCCCACTCCTCTAACACCCCTTTCAGGAATGTTGAGGCAGCCTTCATGAAAATCCAGAGCCATACCATTGAGACCTGAAAAGAAGCTGAGCAGCTCCACCAGCTCATGAACATCACCCGTGAGTGTCCTTTATGCTCACTCCAAGGATTGTGACATCAGACCCCTCCTGCTCTTGGAAGGGATGAGGAGAACTGTGACAGAGGCCTGGACAATTGGAATGATGATCTTTTAATCGTTCAATAGCCCACTTTTGTTTCCCATACATTTAGATACCCCCTGATATAGTGACAGCAGGGAAAGAGTGTTGCAAATTATCCAACTGTGTTAATGATCTGGAAAATGCTGTAACACATATTGGGGATACAGTATATAATACGCAAATGCAATTGACTTTAAAATGTGATTATAATCAAAGTTCTTTTTGTGTTACTCCTTTAGAGTGGAATGATTCAGAGGATGGAATAGTATTAGAAAACATTTGTTAGGCTATCAACATTCTAAGATAATTCAGCAAATTCAGGCATTATAACAGAAAGTTATATTAATGTCTCAATCAAATTTAGAGATAGAAACATCAGATATGTGGAATGAAATGACTAAAGAATTAAAATCTTTAAATCCTGTCTCTTGGTAGAAACAATGGATTCCTATGTTTCATGACCTTATCATGTACTGTTTACTATTCTTAGTGATATTAATAGTATGGAAATCTTGGTTGATGGCAAAACATCATATGGAATGACATTCTGCATCTCAAGCCAAATTAAGACAAAAACAAACCCCATAGCAGGCACTTAACTGGTAGTCAATGATGAGTCAGATCTTCAGAGGAAGACAACCTAAGACAGGCACAGTTACCTTGCTATAAAATAAAAGGGGGACATGTTGGAGTATTAACCAGCATAAAGCATGCTGGGATACTTGACATGACTGCTTTAATCAGAAATGTTTGCAGGTGGCATGGAAATACAGGGCTCAGAAAGAAGTCAGTGAAAGGAGATAGTGACTTCTTGTTCCACATTGTGTAGGTACATGTTAAGATCAATGTGTGTAGTGTTTGCCAAGTTTTTAATTATAGCATTACTAGGGCCTTTTTGCTAAAGAGCGCATTGTTTGGAATTGTACAAATACTATGACTTTGTACAATAAACTTGTCAGTGGCATTTAATCTGATCCCCTGAACCCCAGTCTGCATGATTTTTTCATTTCTTCTTGAGCCACTGTTGACATCAAGGTACAAAGTCTAAGTGTTCTATCAAACTACAAAGTGTATGTGCCCATCTTTTTTTTCAGCCTGTAACAACTTCATCCTGTTTGCTTGAAACTCTTAATTGCCTCATTCCTTAGGTTGCAAGCATAGCTATGGAAACAGCACGTCTCTCCTTGCAAGACCACTGTTCCTTAATTTCCAACATTTCCCCCTTTTTGTTTTAGTTGAGGTGACTGTGCCTGTCTTAGGTTGCCCTCCTCTCGAGGGTCTTACCCATCATTGACTACCAGCCAAGTTCTTCAACTATGGGAAGTTATTGAAGTGCTTTCATTAGCACCAAATTATTAGCTTGTCCCATGGCTGCTATGCTTTGCAATTTTCTTCTAAAGCACTGTCCAGCACAGGCACAAATCATGAGCAACAGAACAAATATGATTAGCCCTATTCCTAAAGCTGACAGGAAATGCTGTGATTTCCACCAATTAACTGGGTTAAACTTTGTAATATGTGAAATCATGTCTGAAAAAATATCCTTATCATTGGCTACATGAATCTGATTATGAGACATTTCTAATATTTTTCTTTGTAATTCAATTATTTCAAGAGATATTACTTTTATGGCCTAATAAATGATTCTTAATTGTTTCCCATACTATATCTGATGAATTATAGGCAAGAAGAGTAATACAAAAGTTGCTTTCATTCCAATCATATTTCAATCCTCTTAACAAGTTTAAATTATACAATTGATCTCCAATATGTAAAAGAGCCAATTCTAAATCATTAACCCAATTATTCAACTGTTCATCAATGTGTTTTTGGCTATGCCACAAATCACTAGTGTTTTCATGCCAATCATGTACTTACTGCTGTGTTTGCACAATTTCATGTAAGGCTACAGCTGCAGTAGCGGCTACAGTAATAATTCCCATCAGTCCCAGGATGCTGACAATAAGAAGTCCAATAAAATGTTTTGTTTGCTTCAGAAATTCTTGTGCCAAGGGAAGCAGCAACTGGCTTTCAGGGTAGGATTGCCAAATCCATGTCATTCTTACAGGTATCCAAATGTCTCTTCTTCTTGCCATTGTTACTGCTTCTCTATCCTGCAACACACTTTCTGATAGACAAGTATACAAGGCACCATTTTCATAAAACAATGAGTCATTTTTAATAGTTATTTTACCAGTTATGAAAACAAATGAATCTCTAACACAGGCTTTAAAAAGATACGTCTGATTGACAGTCAGACACTGTCCTGTCTTATTTTTATTTCCCAGCCATTCATATGGAGAGGTGATTCCAAGAAAGAGCTTCCACAAATTCTTTTGCGGGTTATGACTAGGAGTGTCATTAGCCCAAGGGGCTGGTATTCATTTTCCTTTGTAATGTTAACAGTTCCTGCCACAGTAGCATAAGGAGAGGGTACACAGGCCCAAAGTCCATAGGCAAACACAAGCCACAATTCACAGTTCCAGGATTTGTAAAGTTGGTGTGATTTGGGGCAGCAATTGCCACAGGTCTCAGTGAAATATTTTAACCTTCGGCCATATCTCCCCATTGTATTTATTAGAAATTACAAAGCACTAGTTATCGATGTTAATTTTCAAGTCTGCTTGTTATTAAAGCTGTAGCACTGGCAATGCTAGGGATCAGGCCATACAAAGTTCAAATGTCTCCACATGCAAACAATTTTCATGCTGACCAGACAGCGTCCCATCTAGTCAAGGCTGTATAGGCCAGTGTTCAATCAAAAATGACCTCAGTTTTCCCCATTTTGTATAGTTTGAGGCATAGGCAGTGACAAATTATTGTTACTCATGCTGTAGAAGATGAGAGAGGTTCAATTATTTGCACATAGAAAGGACAAGACTCAGGAATGATTTTGAGAAGGAAAAAATGATTTACTGAGGGCTGGTTGGACTTGGGAGCTTTCTGTTTCAAACCAACCCCCGAACAAGATTTTTCAGTTCCTTTTATACAGAGAGAAAGGGCCAAATGTTTCTTTTGTTTCAGTGCTCAATAGGCTTGAATTAGCATATATCTTCCACATCCTAGGTAAGATTTTAGCATGGACTTCATACATCTGGATAAGCTTTTAGCACATTTGGTCTGCATTTTCATAGAGTTTTCATTGCTAAATTGTTTCTCTTGGACTGGAGTAGTTGTCATAGTTACCAAGGGCAGGGCTACAGATCTCACTGTCCCAAATGCATCACACAGAAAACATACCACTCAGGTTATCTATGAATATATGAACAGCCCACCCATTCACAGCCTGCATCACTCTCCCATTTTGGGTTGTGGGGCACGTGGAACTTTAACTCATAATTTCAATGCCTTCACTGGTCTCGCTGTTAGCAGCTTTATTGGACCTGGGGTCACAACCCAGTGTTGAATTTAAACTTAGTTTTTGTTGTGAGGATTCATTTTCTAGTCAGAAAATAGTAACTGTCTTGTTATCAGAGTGCCAATGCAGTGTCCACAGCAGTGACACCATACCTCATCCCTGCCAAGAGCAGGAGGGAACCAATGTCCCAGTCATTGAAGTGAGAACAATGGACACTCATGGGTGAAATCCATGAGCTGTTGACAAGTAACAGGCAGCTGGAACTGCTGGGCTAGACACCACGAGGTCTGGTACTCACGATGTTCACCTTTCCAGTGGAGCCACTCTGCCTTTTCTCAGGGTTCAGTGTTAGGACCCTGGATCTTCACAAAGGTATCTGTGTCAACAGTCCTAAAAGGGATGTTGGTGTGGTGGGCAGGGACATGACAGTCACCTGTTAAGCAGGTATCCCAGATGCTTTTTCATAGATCTGAGGGTGATTTACAATGGTCCATCATTTGTCTTGCTTTTAGTGTTGTAGAAGATGAGAGAGGTTCAATTATTTGCATATAGAAAGGCGAGGACTCAGGAATGATTCTGAGAAGGAAAAAGTGATTTATCAATGGCCAGCCAGACTTGGGAGCTTCCTGTTTCAAGCCCAAGCCCCGAACAAGAATTTTGAGTTCCTTTTACACAGAGAGGAAGGGCCAAATCGTTCTCTTGTTTCAGTGTTCAATAGGCTTGAATTAGCATATATCTTCCACATCCTCGGTAAGCTTTTAGCATGGACTTCATACATTCCAGATAAGCTTTAGCGCATTTGGCTTGCATTTTCCCTGAATATTTAAAGTTGATGGAGTTTGCATTGATAAACTGTTTCCCAGGACTGGAGTCATTGCCATGGTCACTAAGGGCAGGATGGCAGCCTCTTACTGTCCCACACCCACAAGCCAGGACACAGACTGCTTAGGTGATCTACAAAGAGACAGCAGCCTCCCACCCAGAGCCCCCATCATTAGTATTTGCAATATGCCCCTGGGTAGGGATGGCAGTCTTCAGAGTACCAGACACTATTGGGTTAGAGCTTTCACTTTTAGCAGGGCATCCCATGCTGCACACAATTGCTTTTTTATATTTTGCTTTTGGCATCCTTCCAGAATTGTGATTAAAACCCAAGGGCTACTTCTTTAGAATTTTCCCTTTGCCAGAAACTCTGCCCAAAGCCAATATTGGTGCTTGCCACATCCAATTCACAGACTAAGTTAATGTCCACAATTTCCCTCCCTTTTATTATCATTTAAGGCAGCTTGCTGGAGGTTTTCCTACTTCCATGAAGGACCTTTCCCAATTAACACATGCAATGGTTTTAATATTTGAGCTAAATGAGGGATAAAAGATTTTTAGTATTTTAACATTATTATAAACTCTATTAACAGGAGAAAACATTGTACTTTATTAATTATAATGAGGGTCTAGTTTGTTTTACCCAACCAAACAACATTTAAGAATTTGATAGAGCAGTAGGGATCTTTACAACCTGTTTTAATTGTTTGCCTATTTTAGGCTTTTAAGATAAAATACTATTTTTTCTGATGTTTCTTTTAATTCTGAAAAAAGGATTACTGGTTTACGTAATGTCATCAGTAGGGTTTTAGCCACAGATTTCTTCTACACAGCCAGATTCTTTGCCACAAAGCCAGGCACCTGGCTGGGTTATGCATGCAGCCTTGGGGAAGCACTGCAAAAGTCTATTGACTTTTCTACAGGTAGGAGAATGCAGGCTGGCTTGACTTGCCTAAGGAATTACTGAAGAAATTCTTAGCATGTTTTAAAACAAAGTGAGAGGGACATAGTTGGATATTAAGTTTTTGCAACAAACTAGCAATATTTGGGACTGCTGCATACTATAACGTTGTTACTTTAATTGATGATAAGAGGTTGTTTCTGTGACACACACCTTTTTATAATAATTAAAACCATAATTAACCATACTGTACTTTTGTTTAATATCATGTTGAAATATTGGTAAATTTATACACTCCTAAGCATTCATATGAACCTTTTACTCATACAACTTTAATTAACAGGGTTAAAAAAAACATGTAAATTTTATAACACTTTTAAACACCTTCTATTCAACCTATAACATATTAAATGAACTCAACTATTACTTTAATTTTTCTTTCAAGGTAAATGAACAAATCTCTTGTAATTAGTTTGAAATAAAAGGCTACTTTTCAGGATTTGATTTTGAGAAAGCAGATTTGAACATTATGTTCCTTTAAAAGAGATAAGACCTTTTCTTCTTGGAACACCAAGGAAATGATGAGGTTAAAGCACAAGAAACTATTTTGATAAAACAGACTTTCTTTGTATACTGATTATTCAGGATAAAAACTTTTCATAAACTTTTACTAAAATAGACTAATGATTTGAGAGATTTTGAGAAAGAACAAAATTTTAACTTTGCATCAGTATACTATTTGATACTAAAGGTTTTTAAACTTTATCAATAGACCCATCAAATCTTACTCAACTTTAACCATAAAAATTTCTTTTACATGAACCTTCTACACTTTCAGTATTCATTCAGGTTTTGTCCCACATTTTACTCTTTCTTAATAATCAATCATTTTGTCTTAGGATAAAATTATTTTCTGTTTCCTTAATAATAAAAACACATTCTATACATCCCACATACATAAGTTAACAGGCAAACTTCTTACAACATATAATTACCATCAATACTAAATAAGCTTGTTAAAATAATGAACTTTTCTTCACTTTAAATACTTAGTAGCATGCAATACCAGAAACATTCTTTCAGAAGCAAGTTGACAGGGGAGGCTGGCCGCCAACAAGTTTTCCTGTTATAAAATTACCTTTTATTATTATTATTATCAATTCAGGTTTTGTTTAATAATGACATTTTGGAATTAGTCATTTAAATACCTTAATTTAAATGATGCTTCATTAAACTTCTTATAATTATTTATAACTATATAGACTAAAATTATATTAATACAAATTTTATCTTCACAGAAAACATTCCCTTACTTAAAGTTACCACAATACCTTCTACAACTAGCCACATGCATTTAAGTTCCATGAGTTTATGAAAACTAGCCATCCTATTTTAGGAAAAAACACATCTTTTTGAAAAAACTTATTAAATTTCAGTCAGCATTCCCACAAACTTTTAACATTTTTAAGTATTCTTTTAAGTTTTACATCCTTCATTTTATCCTGTGAAGAAAAATCAACTATTTATTTCAATCTAGGTAAGAACTATTTTTATGGAAAGACTTATAGTAATTTTGTTAATCAAGACCTACAGTTTTTTATCATTGTAGAAATCTTAACATCTAAACTTATGCATTAAATGTAAACACTTAATTAATTTTTGGCCATTTGAATAGAGCTCTTTTAAAAAATTTTTATTTATTAATTTGTATCACCTTCCAGAGGTATCAAAATATACACTGACATTGAAGAAACAGACAAACACAAAACATTTACAACACACCAATAGAACATACAGTTTACAATTCACTCATAATTCTTACTTTCTTACTTTTTTGGTATAGCTGTTTTTAAGTTCTCCTTTACTTCACATCTTAGATTTTACTGTTTTTAAGATTTCTTCTGGAATCATGTTGCCTGTAACATGCAAGTTTGCACTTGATAACACTTTCATTATCAGCAATCAGTTAAGATAACTTGAGCCACAGAAATGCAGTTAAGCTTTTATCTAACAGTTTTATACAGTCAGTTAATACAGTTTTTGGATTATTACTCTTTAAGACTACACTGAAACTTGAAGTTTAAGAGTAAGCTATTGATTTAAAACCAAAAATTCCTTTTAACACCTTGATAAAAATTTTGGACTAATTTTATTATTTTCGCTAAATAGGCCCAAGCAGAATTAGCATGGAAACAAAACAGAACACCAGTGTTACCATGTTTTTCTCCTTTTCCAGGGGTTTAATTCTATTAACCCCCACTAGCCCACAGCTACATTATTATGTAGACAGCAGGGGGTTTACAGAGTTGCTGCCAAAATAATTTCCTTATCTTAGTTAGCACTTTAACAGAGTTTTCTTACAAGCCTGATTTCACTAACAAGGGCCTTATTTAACACTTCTGCCTGTTTTAAATCTTTCAATAGTTTAAAAGGTATTGGTTCATGATGAAACTTGACACCCCCTTGTGGATTATTTATATCTGGTGGTATCCCATGTGATGTTACCAGGAAAGCAGATAATGTATTGCATAGCTTTGGGGTCCCCCTGTCTAGATCCCTGCAATAAACATCGCCTCAAGGGTGTTTGTGGAATTGGACTAGGAAAAACAATCTTATTAACATAAGCAAAGCACTGGCAACATCTGAAAACATGTCTAACTTAGGCTGAGTAACAGCCTAAGGTAATTCAGCAGGTGCAGAGGGTTGTACTGGATACATAGAAGATATTGCATTAGGACACTTCATCCAGTTTTTGTTGATGAAAGGGTTAGTATCAGGATGAGGGAAAAAACCTGATGGTTCCTCATTAACTTCAAGCGCCTGTTTTTGTTCCAATTTACTTTCTTTTATTTCAGATTTACTTATGGGTTTAGAAAATACAGTAATTTCATCTTTCTCTCCTTCTTCAGACTGTAAAGGATCTAAAGCTGCTGCTATCTGCTGGCATAAGGCCAGTACTGATAATGGAATGGATTCCCTTTTTTGATGTGCTCTTCCTAAAGCTTTCATTACACGTCTCCACTGTTTCTAATTTAAAACATTATGCCCCTGAGGCTGAAACCAACAACAAGGCTTTTGTATCAAAGCAAACAATTCTAGTAATCAGTGGTTTTTACAGGAACCCCGGTAGCTTTCAGCAAAGCTTTTAACACTTGTGAATATTCTTCCACACATCCCGTTTGATTACCTATTACCCTGATGATTGGCGGAAATGTTATTTACCAAAAAGATTCAAGTCAAACTTCTTTGGACGTCACTCATGACCCGCACAGGAGTTCTTTCCGCGGTTCCTGATACTGTTTTGGAAGACACTTCTTTGGGCCGACGTTGGGCTCCAGATGTTGGAGATCTGGGCCCAAAGGGTATCAGGAATGAAACAAAGAGAAAGAGAGAATGAAACAATGAGAAAGAAAGAGAGAGAGCTGGGATCAGGGCAAGTAGAGACTCCTCAGACAACTTTGTTTACAAGCGGCCCTCTCTGCACCCCAGTCTATGGGAGAACAAGCAGCAACATGCGGTTAACTATTAGCATTACTCAGGATCTAAGGAACTCAAAAAATCGTATCTCAAGGTTCAAAGTGTAAGTGTTCTAACTACAAGGTGTATGTGCTCATCTTTTCTTTCAGCCTGTAACAGCTTCGTCCTGTTTGTTTGAAACTCTTAATTGCCACATTCCTTAGGCTGCAAGCATAGTCATTGAAACAGCACGTCTCTACTTGCGAGACCACTTTGCCTTAGTTTCCAACAGTGACTTTATGCAGATCTCCAAAGGGGGGGGCGTGATTGACGTGCACAACCACCCACGGATGGTGACCGTGGGCATCGCCAGCACCAGCCCCTCCTCCCGCTCCCCGACGTCATGCTGCTGGCCCGCCCGGCCACCAGCTGCCACGACCACGTCGGAAGGGGCCAGGCCACCAAGGGAAGAGGCCACAAGGCTGCCGAGACCCTGGAGCTCACCAGGCTCCTGCCCTTGACGTTGTAAGGACCTCCGTTCACGACCGGCAGAAACAGCAGCTGCGTCTGAAGTTTGCCCCGGGCCGATCTTGCTTCCTGCAGCTGTGTCCTCCCCTCCATGCCAGGGAGACCTCTTTCCCACTGGGAAGAGCTCATCCATCTCCCGCGCCCGCCGGGGGACAGTCGCAGCAGCACCCACGCTGTTCCGCTGGGGACATGACACGCGCGCCCGGGTTGGAGGAAGAGGCGGGGCCAGCCCAGCGCTGCCACTGCAGGGCCAGGGGGGCCAGGACCAGGTGAGCCTCAGGACCCTCCTCACAGCCTCGGGGTGTCGGGGGCCTCCTCTCCGCTTATGCCGGGGGGAGGGGATCAAATATGCCCCCCCAAACCCACGACCAAGCCCGACACCGCCAAACCCACACGTCCTGCCACAGGGGCTGCGGCTGGGGCCGTGGCGGGGGCGGCGGCAAGGGCGCCGGGGCGGGCGCCGTGCGCGTGGCAGACACCGAGCACAGCACGGCCGTGGCGGGAGCAGCCGCCAAGGGCCCAGGGGACAGCAACAGCAGCCTGGCGGTCGCGGGTGTCGCCGACGTGCCCTGGAGGAACATCAAGGTGGCTGTGGCAGGCGCTGCCAGCCAGGCCCCGGAGCGCACTGCCAGCGCCGCGGGCTCCACCGCTCTCTCCAGAGCGCAGCTGAGCGTGGCGCTCGGGCGCAGCAGCGGCCACCAGCCTGGGGCAGGGACCGCTCAGGACTCGGCGGCGGGGCCGCCCGAGGACCGCAAGACCCAGCAGGAGGCCCGGAAGGAGAGGAGGGAGAGGCGGGAGCGGCGGGACAAGGACCGCGCTCCCAGCCGGACGGGCTCGCGCCGCCACAGCGCAGGGGACAGTCGGAGCAAGTCAGGGTCCCGCAAGGGCGCGGAAGGTCCTCGGGCCGCTCCTTAAGCAGCCGCAGATCCCCAAGAGAGGAGCGAAAGGAAAGAGGCCGCGGGAGCCCAGGGCGCAGCAGGCGCAGCTCCGCGCACGAGGGCGTCACCACACGCGGTCACCAAGGGCCCCTGACGGCTCCAGGTCAGGGAGGAGCCCGTCCAGGGTCAGGGCCAGCTGCACCTGCAAGCGGCTCGGCAGGAGCAGCTCTTCCCTGAGGAGAGGCAAAGCCACAACTAGCACCACGTCCGCTGCCCAGCTCTGTCCAGAGACGTGGACCTGGTGCCCAAGAGGGTGGAGAGGAGCAGCGTGGAGGCCATCCTGGAGGCGGCGAGTGTGACCAGCACGTCTTAGTGGAGCCGTGACGTCGGTGGGGTCGGTGACTTTGAAGCCCGTCAACTAGGAGCCAGAAGCTGTAAAGACTGGGGTTCCGGGGAGCAGCCCCGAGAGCCTGTCCAGCTTTCCTTAGTGCCATTTAATAAAGAGGCACCCAATCTCAGAAGGGCATGCCGCGTGCTGTGTGAGTGATGGCCCGTGCCCACGGGCCAGCAGCGACCTCACAGTGACCACTTCTATGACATCCCTATCATATGCAAATTCATAGAGACGGAAAGTAGATTACAGGTTACCAGGAACTGGGGGGCTGGGGAAACAGGGAATCATTGCTCCATGGGCACAGAGTTTCTGTTTTGGGTGATGAATAAGTTTGAACAAGGGACAGTGGTAATGGTAGCACAACATTGCAAATGAAGTCATGTAGGAGGATGGTACCTCCTTTCAAGGGAACTAAAAAGTGAGGCTGGGGACCTGGTTTTGGGGGAGGAAATACTGAGTGGAAAGCATTTATAGGTCAGCCTGGTGGAGACATCATTATCGCAATTACTACTGGCTGACATGTATTGAGAGCTCACTCTCCACTGGGCTCTGGGCTAAGCCCTTCTCAGGCATCGTCTCATGTAATTCTCACAGCATCCTAGTGGGTAGGTGTTACTATCATCCCCATTTCACAGACAAAGAAACGGAGGCACTGAGGGATTAAGTACTTGCCTGAGTTTCTACCCCTGGTAAGTGGCAGAAGTGGAATTGGAACCCAGGACACTGACTCCAGCATTCCTAACTACAGCTCAGCACTGGCCCTGGGGCAGGAGGTAGGAAGAGAAGGGATGCCTACTCTCTTCTTAAAGTTCATTTTAGTTTACGTCATTGTGATCCGTGTGCAGAGTTTTAAAAGTCAACACTAATAGCAAGCTCGTAATGAAAACACAGCCGTGTCCCAGCCCGCGCAACCCCAGGTGGGAATCCCACTCCCTGGAGGCGTGTGCTTCCAATTCTTCCAGCTGCTCCTTCTCCATGTTAATAAAGAATATGCTGATACTGCTCTTTCCTGATTTTTTCCATTTTGGATGTTGACTATTGGCTTCTAGCTTTGGATATTTTGGATTAGGTCTCTTCTACCCTCCACATAATCCCTCTTTCAAAGGCTCAGAATGGTGCCACATTTTTAGCTGTCTTCATATTTGGGCATTAACTTCTTTTTAAAAATATAGATGAGGGGTGGATTTAGCTCCGTGGCTGAGCACCTGGTTCCCGTGTACGAGGTCCTGGGTTTGCTCCCCAGCACCTCCTAAAAGCAAATGAAAAAACCAACTCTCATTGGGGAGGGATGTACTCAGTGGTTGAGCACCTGCTTCCCATGTACGAGGTCCTGGGTTTGATCCCCACTACCTCCCAATATACATGACTTTTTTTCTGTGAATATGCAGGCATATGTATATTTTTAATGCCACTAAGATGTGGCATCATTTCAAGTATTTCACTGTAATAAGAGAGAGACTCCGTTAGCTGATTTTGCTGGACATGTTCTCCTTCAGTGGCATAGAGGTGGCCCTGGAGAGAAGGAAGTGTGGTCCCAGATACTCCTGGGCATCTAAGGAATCCAAATTTACAGTCATAATAATGCAAACTCTATGAGTTTTCCACTCTTCAAATCAACCTCCCCACAAGGCGAGGAAGCCTGGATTGTGGTGACAGAGCTGACGTGGATTTAACATTCTTGACTTGGTCTCGTAAAAAGGAAAAAAACAGATAGCGGGAAGTGGCGGCAGGGAGGCGGAAGGAAGTGGACTATGCTAATATCCTCAAGTAATTTATTGGGAGTCAAAAGTACTGCGTAGCTGTATGTTAGACATGTCCAGAGGCAACCAGCAGAATAAATTATACATCAAAGAGTAGGAGGGGTGGAGGAAAGTAGGGAGTTAAATCGCCATAAATTTTATGGAGTTGAGTCAATAGAGAATGTCTTAAACTGACTCTGACAGCTTGAAATTATTTTACGAATCCCCAAACAAGAAATATTAGGTTTTAACCTCATCCAATCCTGTAGGCATGAGGCCTGTTTGCCTGGATTACATCAGGAGGTGTGAGTCACACTGAGCCTCAGCCCTCTTGCTGGGTCTGATATAAAGGCAGACACAGAGACTCAGCCAGTCCTAGGGAGAAGGGAGCCTGCGGGTTCGACCCCGCGGTGGGAGAGAGAGGATGGCTTGAGTGCGGTGCTCCCCTGGGGCTGGGCCCAGAGCAGCTCAGGAGACCAGCCCTGCTCTGTGCCTGACTGCCCACAGCTGAGCTGGGGAAGAGAGCCAGCAGTGAGGCTGCTGTGGGAGGCGCAGAAAGAGACAGGCCCGCACGGTGCTTAAACGCTGGGCTCCAGCCGGTGGACTCTGCGAGCAGGCAGGGGCTTCCGCGGGGTTGGCGGCCATTGTGCTTCGCCATGTGGCTGCAACCCCAGGATGACAGTAGCTGACTCTGGTGAGAAAGCGCCTCTCATGGTGCCTGGAGGTGGACTTTCCACGGCCTTGGAACCGTGAGCTTTTGCCCCAAGTAAATACCCTTTATAAAAGCAACCCATTTCTGGTACTTTGCATTCTCAGTCTTTTGGCAAACTAAAACACTGACCAAGAAGTAAAAACAAAACTCATACAAGCATATGATTTAGAGTTAGGAAGGGCACTACCTGCATAATTTTTTGAAAAGACAGTTGGAAGTAGTGGCCACTGAAAAAAGAGATGACTGTGCATGAGCATTGATGGTTTCCATTACACACACCTCCCTATTTGTTTTTTTCACCTTGTGAATGTATTATTTAAAATTTTTAAAAATGTAAAAGGGGAAGTGTGTTTGAAAAGCACACATTTTTAAAAGTTGAATTCAATGAGAACAGGAGAGCCATAACTGCAAAGGTTCACTTGGCGACAACAATGTGCGTTATTATTCCTTCAAGAATTGCACGTTTTTTCAGGTACTTCTTTAAAAGGTAATATAAGCTTCATGAGTCTTTTGTGGAAAGACTTACAAAGTTAGCCTTGAATGTGGGCAACATAAGAGGAGCGGGTAATGGGATAATGTATTTTCACTGCACTTACTGTTGCTGCAAGGTAAGTGTGCCAACCACTTAGTAAAGAGGAGACACTGCACAGAAGTGAGAAGTGTTCCTTGATGATGTACCTGGTTTTGTGTACCAAGTCCTACTTTCAGTCTTTTTTATTGTCCAAGCAGATCTCTCTTTCTTATATAGGTGCTTTCCATGCCTACAAAGCTGGGCTTAGAGCAGAACTAGGGATTCAGGCTGTAACAAGTAGCACTGGCCGCTCAGACAGGTCTTCCATGGCGTGACGCTGGGAACGCTTTTCCTCTCTCAGCCCGACTCCTGGTCAGACTTCTTACTTAGGGGGGAAGGGACATTTTCCATCTTGGCAAAGAATAGGGCCCTGAGCAGGATCTCAATTTGTTGAAAGAATGAAACGTATGGCTAGACGTGTAAGACCACCCACAGTCTGACCCCAGCTAACGTTTCCAGCCGCATCTTCCCTTCTGCGTCCTACACCAGGGACATGTGGCTCCTCCGCATTTCTGGGGGAGGCAGGCTCCCTCGTGCCTCAGGCCCTTGCATGTCCTGACGGAAGCCTCCCACCTTTCCAAGGGGATGTTCTTTCAGACCCGTCTTCTCTAAAGAAGCCCCCCACTCCTGCCTGCCCAGGCTCCTCGGGCAGGTGGGACCCCAGCCCGTGTGTTCCCGGCCGCCTGCATCATCCTGTCTCTCAGGAGAAGTTCATTAACTACAGACAGATGTTGCCTCCGGGCATCTATTCAAGGAAAATCTAAAGTGATACCTAACTTGATGCCTGTGGGGAAAATACAATCCAGAAATTTATCAAACTGATGGAAGAGGACACTTGGTGTTCCAGTATGGGCAAGGTCAGGAACACCCTGCCCCTGAGGATGCGGCTCTGGAAGGGAAAGGACTCCTCAGACGCTGCGGGGCTGGGGATCAGCCACGGGGAGTGCGTGGGAGGCGATCGTCGCCCGCCCTGAGGCTGGTGCGTGCGCGGGTCCCACCAGCCTCCCGGCTGTGGGCAGATTCGCGTTTCTTCATTTGTCTTTGATATCACGGCATTCTGTCGTCACGCCTAAAGTTTTATTATGGAAATTTTCAAACATACGTGAAGTAAATGGGAATAGTATAATAACTGCTCATGCACCCCTAAGCCAGCTTCAATAATTATCAACATCTGCCAGTCTTTTCTCAACTATCCTTCTCAACACCTGCTCCTTCTTCTCTTCCTTCTCCTCCCTCTTCCTCTCCTCCCCCTTTCCACCTTCTTCTGTGGGAATATTTTTAAATCACAGACATCATGTAACTTTAACCACATTACAGGTTATGTCCTTAACAGATATGTACTTTTAAAATAATAATCAAAATATACCTTACAAAATTAACAATAATTTCTTACTCTCATCTAATTAGCCAGTATGTTTCTATTTCCAAAATTATCTCTTTAACTGTCATTGTACAATGAATTGATCAAATCATGACCTAAACAGGGTGTTATGTTTGGTTGGTATGTTTACATTTCTTTTATAGTCTATGATAGTTGTAATCTGTCCTGTATAATTTCTTCCATTTTGAATTTGGCGTATTTTACTCTCATAGTGTGTTTAACCAGTTCTCTATCCCCTCAACTCTCTGAAAAGGGGTAGTTAGATTTAGAGGCTTGATGGCACTCAGGTTCACTGCCCTTGGTGGCTGTGTACTTCCTAGTGCATCGCAAGAGGCCTGTGGTGTCTGGTGGTCCCAATTGTAGGGTGTAAAACGGATCAGTGGGTTTCAGTGTCGTCAGCTGGATCATCCACTGATAATATGGCATTTTAAAGGTAAATGTTTTTGTTTTTTTTTTAATTTCTCTCCCACCCCCCTCCCCAGTGCTGTGTGTTCTTCTGTGACCACTTCTATCCTTATCAGTGGCAAGGGAATCTGTGTCTCTTTTTGTTGCATCATCTTGCTGTGTCAGCTCTCTGCGTGTGTGGCACCATTCCTGCTCAGGCTGCACTTTCTTTCCCACTGGGCGGCTCTCCTTATGGGGGACACTCCATGTGCATGGGGCTCCCCTATGCAGGAGACACTCCTACATAGGGGACACCCCTGCGTGGCAGGGCACTCCTTGCATGCATCAGCACTGCGCATGAGCCAGCTCCACAGGGGTCAAGGAGGCCCAGAGTTTGAACCGCAGACCTCCCATGTGGTAGACGGATGCCCTAACCACTGGGCCAAGTCTGCCGCCTCATCTGTCTTTCTATTAATCTGCCTGTCTGTTGGTCCATGTTCTGAACCCTTGAGTATAGGTTGTTTAAGTGAATATCCTTGTTCTTTCCGAAGAAAGAACCTTAGGCATGGTTACCAAGTTCAAGAAATTTAATATTTATATAAAGCTTACAGTCTATATTCCCATTTTATCATATGTCCCAATAATATCTCTTGGAGCCTTTTCTCCTCATTAGTCCCCGTCCAGCATCACTTAGTGCATTTGATTGTCACTGACTCTTTAAATGCTCTTTTTAGTTTTTAAAATTGTGGGAACATTCTGACAATATAAACTTTGCCATCTCAACCATCCCAAGCATAAATTCAATGGAATTATTCACATTCACAATGTCGTGGTTTCCCATTATAAAAACTTGCCCATCCGCCACACAGAAACCCTACACCTATTATGCACTAACACCCCGTTCTCCTGTCCCCTGCACACTGCATGCTGAATTCCATCTGTAAGAGCTTGCATGTTCTCTCGTGTTCTCTTTGTACTTACTGTGGGGCTTAAATTTAAGATTCTCTATCTGTAAGAATCACTCTTGTGTTTTTTTAATGAATATTTTTGTTAGAGAAGTTGTAGGTTTACAGAATATCCTGCATAAAATATATAAAATACAGAGTTCTTCTATGCCACCCTATTATTAATAACTTACATAAGAGAAGTACATTTGTTATAATTCATGGAAGATCATCTTTATAATTGTATTTTTTATAACTATAGTCCATCATTTATAATACGGTTCTTTGTGTTGTACAGTCCAATGTTTTTCTTTTAATTTTTATTCTAGTAATATATATACCACCTAAAATTTCCCCTTTTAACCACATTCAGATATATAATTCAGTGCTGTTAATTACACTCACAATGTTGTGCTGTCATCTTCACTATCCATTACCATAACTTTACAATCTACCCCAATAAAAATTCTGTACAATTTAAGCACTAACACCCCATTTCCTACCCCCAACATAGTCCCTGCTAGCATATATTCTAGATTCTGATTCTATGAGTTTTCTTATTCCAATTATTTCATATCAGTGAGATCATACAATATTTGTCCTTTTGTGACTGGCTTATTTCACTCAACATGATTTCTTCAAGTTTCAACCATACTGTCACATAAATCATAACTTCATTCCTTTTTAATCCTGAGTAATATTTCATTGTATGCATATATCACATTTTATTTATCCATTCCTCACTTGTTGGGCACTTGGCTTGCTTCCATCTTTTCACGATTGTAGATAATGCCACTATGAACATGACAGTGCAAATACCGTTTGAGTCCCTGCTTACAGTTCTTTAGGCATATACTTAATAGTGGGATTGCTGGGTGATATGGTAATTCTAAACTTATCTTTCTGAGAAACCACCAAACTGTCTTCCACAGTGCCTGCACCATTTTATATTCCCCCAGAAATTAATGACTCTTCCTATTTTTTCACATCCTCCCATTTGTATATCCTCTTTGGAGAAATATTATTCATGCCTTTTGCCTATTTTTTATTAGGTTGTTTATCTTTTCATTGTTGAGTTGTAGGATTTCTCTATATGTTCTGATTATTAAACCCTTGTCAGATATGTGGTTTCCAAATTTTTCTTGTATTGGGTAGGTTCTCTTTTTACTTTCTTGATAAATCCTTTGATGCAAAAAAGTTTTTAATTATGATGAGACTGCATTTATTTACTTTTTCTTTTGTTGCTTGTGTTTTGGTGTAAAGTCTAAGAAAACATTGCCTAATACAAGATCCTGAAGGTGCTTCTTTAGGTTTCCTTCTAGCAGTTTTATAGTCATAGTTCTTATATTTAGGTCTTTGATCCATTTTGAGTTAATTTTTGGATATGGGGTGAAATAAGGGTGCTCCTTCATTCTTTTACATATGATATCCAGTTTTCCCTACACCAATTTTTGAAAGGACTATTCTTTCCCAATTGAGTGGACTTGGCAGCCTTGTCAAAAAGCAATTGGCCATAAGAAACATCTTAAAAAGAAAGAACAAAGTTGGTGGATGCTCACTTCAGGGCTTTATATTGTATTACCTAGCTACAGTGGTGCAAACAGCATGGTGCTGGCATAAAGATAAGCATATAGACCAATGGAACCAAACTGATGGTTCATAAACAGATCCTCACATCTATGGTCAAGTGATGATTGATAAACCTGTCAAGCCTACCCAACTAGGGCAGAACAGCCTAGTCAACAAATGGTACTGGGTGAACTGGATATCTATGTACTAAAGACAGAGGACCCCTATCCCACACATTATACAAAAATGAACTCAAAATGGTTCAAAGACCTAAATATAAAAGGTAGAACCATAAAACTCCTAGAAGAAAATGTAGGGAAGCATTTTGAAGACCTGGTGGTAGGTGGTGGTTTTTTAAACCTTACACTGAAAACACAAGCAATGAAAGAAAAATGATAAATGGGGCTTCCTCAAACTTAAACACTTTTGGGCCTCAACGTACTTTGTCAAGAAGGTGAAAAAGCAGCCTACTTAATGGAAAAAATATTTGGAAATCACATATTTGATAAGGGTTTGAATTTCATGCTATAAAAGAGATCCTACAACTCAACAATAACAGAGCGAGCAATTCAATTAAAAAATGGGCAAAAATCTTAAATAGATATTTCTGCAAAGAGGAAATACAAATAGCCAAAAAGAATATGATTGCTAGTAATCCCTTGGCACCAGGGAGGCTCATCCCCAGGAGTCATGTCCCATGCTGGGCAGAAGGTACAAATCACCAGCTGGTGATGCAACTAGAGAAAGACCTTGAATAAAAGGGGAAATGTAAAGACAAATGAGTTTATGTGGCTAAGAGACTTCAAAAAGAGTTGGAAGGTCATTAGAGGGGTCACTCTTACTCACTCTCAGCAGGATCCCAGAGACAGCCAAAGTAACTACAACCCCAGGTACTCGTGCTCCTGAGGACTACAGAGACACCCAGGTTCTATGGTTATGGCAGATGGCTCTGGAGTTCAATGCCTTGTCAGAGGGCCCTGCTTTGAAATTGTGTTCCTGAGTGTGTTGGAGTTGGATTCAGATTTGAATTTTCTACACATGCCTCTTCTGTCACTTTTACTGAACCTCTGGTTGTCACTGGGGATAGTATATACTCAGGAGACTTGAATCTCTGGACTGGCCATGAGCCAGCTGGACTCTGAGCCTCAGCAAAGTTGCAACTCCTACTCTCCAGTTCATTGGACTTACCCAGGTCAGTTAACAGGGAGGTGAAGATGGTCAACCACCACTCCAGGGAATCGAGAGTGCCTGCAACTGCAAGCAGGAGAATTGCATCCATCAGCCATGTGGAATCTAAGCCCCCTCTCAATTTAGAGGTGTAGTGGGCATCATCATCACAAGGTCAGCAGGATGGTGAATTAAAATATGGATTAGAGTGGACTTACTGGTGTTCTACTATAGAACTATTGAGACTAGCAATGGAAGAAATTTTATCACTGATGTGGAGAAAGTGGCCATGGTAGTTGCTGAGGGCAGGGAGAGGGAAGAAGAGATGTGATGTGGAGGTATTTTTGGGATGTGGAGTTGTCATAAATGATATTGCAGGGACAGATGCTGGACATTATATATCCTGCCATAACCCACTGACTGGACTTGGGGAGAGAGTGCAAACTACAATGAAAACTATAATCTGCATGGTGCAGCAGTGCTCCAAAATGTGTCCACCAAATGCAATGAATGTGCCACAATGATGAAGGAGGTTGTTGATGTGGGAGAAGAGGGTGGGGTGCTGTATGGGGTATATGGGAACCTCTTATACCTTTTTTTGTCTTTATTTTTTTAATGTTACATTCAAAAAACATGAGGTCCCTATATATTCCCTATCCCCCTCATCCCACTCCTCCCCCCATAAGAACAACCTCCTCCATCATCATGAGACATTCATTGCATTTGCTGAATACATCTCTGAGCACCGCCGCACCTCATGGTCAGTGGTCCACACCATAGCCCACACTCTCCCATAGTCCACCCAGTGGGCCATGGGAGGACATACAATGTCCAGTAACTGTCCCTGCAGCACCACCCAGGACAACTCCAACCCCTGAAAATGCCCCCACATCACATTTCTTCCTCCCACTTCCTACCCCCAGCAGCCACCATGGCCACTTTCTCCACACTAATGCCACATTTTCTTCCATTACTAATCACAATAGTTCATGAATAGAATATCAGTAAGTCCACTGTAATCCATACTCTATTCCTCCATCCTGTGGACCTTAGAATGGTTGTGTCCACTCCAGATCTATATCAAGAGGGGGCTTAGATTCCACATGGATGCTGGATGCAATTCTCCTGCTTTCAGTTGTAGACACTCTTGGCTCCCTGGTGTGGTGGTTGACCTTCTTCACCTCCATGTTAGCTGAGTGGGGTAAGTCCAACAAACCAGTGTGCAGGAGCTGAAGTCTGTTGAGGCTCAGGGCCTGGCTATCATATGGTCAGTCCAGATCCCCTGGGTATATATTAAACCCCAACACCAGCTACAGTTCTGGTAAAAGTAACAGGAGAGGCTTGTGAAAAAAGATCACATCTGAGTCCAGCTCCATCACACAGAAACACTCCAAACTCCAAAAGAAGGGCCAACTGACATGGCACTGAACTCCATCTGCCATGACCATAGAACCTGTGGGTCTCTGTAGCCCTCAGAAGAGCCAATACCTGGGGTTGTATCTCCTTTATCTGTCTCTGGGACTCTGCTGAGGTGTGCATAAGGACAACCCCTCTGATAACCTCCTGGCTCTTTTTGGAGACTCATAGCCATATAAACTCATTTGTCCTTTCCATTTCCCGCTTGATTCAGGTCAAAAACTCCTGGTATTATATGTAGACTGAGAGAGTCTGCTGGTCCTAGTTGACCCTTTTATTCAAAGTCTTTTTCTAGTTACATCATCAGCTGGTACTTGGTAGTAATCCCTCAGCACCAGGGAGGCTCATCCCTGGGAGTCATGTCCCACACTGGGGGAAAGGCAACACATTTATATGCTGAGTTTGGCTTCAAGATTGGCCACATTTGAGCAACAGGAGGCTCTCAGGAGGTAACTCTTAGGCACCCTGCAGGTCTGGGCCTTGTTCTTATTACAGGTGCACAGGCTTACAAGCATTGTCATTAGTATCAAGGGCTCATTGTTGGACCTTTCTTCTTTTTTGGTCTTTGCCATTGTACTTGGGGGATTGTTGCTGTTCCTGTAGGGACTCTGATAGAGCTCCCCTGGCTAGGAACTCAGCACTCCCTCAGTTGTTGTTTTTAATTGCAACCACTATGAGAATATCCAAATATTTTTATGTACCCTGGATATATGCCCTGGAGAACTCCCTGCCAACCATGTGTCCCCTGTCAATAATATTTCACACCAATATTCCTCCCCTGCCATTGTTGAACCTCTCTGTGATCCAAAACTTCTTCAAAAATGAAGCCCAATATATTGCCAGGTTCCATTAATGGTATAATGGAATATAGTGATGAGTTTAAAGGTTAGATATAGAATATATATTAATTTAGAAAAATTAAGGTAAAAATAAACTGGGATAGCAAAAAATTTAAAAATGCAAAAGCTTTGTTTTTGATGTTTTGCCTTCCATCACTGCAATAAGTGTTGCCCTGTGTGCAAATTGGCAAGGCAACTTCTTCCATCTTTTCCTCATTGTCTATGTCCTTTCTTTTTCTTTTTTCTTTTTCCTAATTGTTAAGCTTATCTTCACAAAAGTTTTAGATCACAGTAATTCATATACAATATACAGTACTCCCACATATCCAACATAAAACCCTTTTCCCTTCCACAGCAATAATCTTTTTACACATTCATACTATATTTACTGAAACTGATGTACAGATACTGAGCCAATAGCTTTCAAACAAGGCAACATTTGTGTTTACATTGTGGTTTATATTTTAGACTATACAATTTTCTAAATTTTTAGTTATCTTATGTTTTACATTATGATTTACATTTTAGCTTATCAGCCCCTATATATTTTTGGTGTAAGTTAACATGTCTTCTATCCATCCTTGCATAATCTTGAGGAACACTTCTATTGCCCACACAGTTACATTGATTCCATCTATTCAATACCTCTTTCCCCCTACCCTTAGGGCCCACAGTGACAGTCAATCTTCATTGCTTGAAGGGCCATGTTCAGAGATACTTGCAACAGTATTGAGGGCTTGACATGCTCAACTACCCTAATGCTTTGGGAGCCACCATTTCTCTTAAGAGATACAGTTCCCTCTATTTGATGGCATCAGTCTTCCCCTGGATGTGGGTACACCTTCACTCTCATTATATGGGTCTCTATCCAATGACATAACCCACTTTGGCAAAATAAGCACTCACCCACTCCCTAGGAGACTGTCCTGCATCAGATTATCACCTTTAAGCATCTTACACAAGTAACCTTCCTAAGTATATTTTTGAAAAAGTTTTCTCAGCATTATGCTCTCAATCAAATACCTGACAATCCTATGTTTGTATGTTCCCTACCCCCCCCCCAATTTCTTGGGCAATATTACCCATCCTTCCATCCCTTGCCCCCCTCAAGCCCACAAAGCCACACCCAAAGGTAACCCTATGCCCCCATTTTATTCCTTCCTTGTACAAATACTTACCTCCAGCTTATCATGGATTTCACCCATGTAGGTGTCAGCTTGCATCCTTCCTCTACCCCCCCATTTTCCTTTAAGCCTATCATCCAGCCTCTAGCTCTCTGAGGCAGCTTGGTTTACTTATATCATTGAGTTCATGTAGTATTTGTCCTTCAATGCCTGGCTTGCTTCACTCAACATAAGGTTCTCAGGATTCATCCTTGTTATCACGTATGTTTGTAGTGTATTCATTCTTAAAGCTGAGTAGTATTCCATTGTATGTATATACCACATTTTATTTATCCATTCATCTATTGATGGACATTTGGGTTGATTCTAACTTTTGGCAATAGTAAACAATGCTGCTATGAACATTGTTTTACATACATTGGTTTGTGTCCTTGTTTTCAGTTCTACTGGGTATATACCCAGCAGTGGAGTTGCTGGGTCATATGGCAAATCTATAGCTAGTTTTTTGAGAAACTGCCAAACTGTCCTCCAGAATGTTTGGATCCTTCTGCATTCCCACCAGCAGTGGATGAGTGTTCCCATTCCTCTACATCCTCTCCAGCATTTGTAGTCTTCTGTTTTTTTCATAGCTGCCAATCTTATGAGAGTAAGATGGTATCTCATTGTAGTTTTGATTTGGATTTCCCTAATAGCTACAGATTTGGAGCATTTTTTCATGTGCTTTTTAGCCATTTGTATTTTTTCTTTGGAGAAGTGTCTGTTTAAAGCTTTTCCCAATTTTTAATTGGGTTGTTTGTCTTTTTATTTTTGAGATATATGAGTTCTTTATATATGTAGGTTATAAGTCTCCTATCAGACATATGGTTAACAAATATTTTCTCCCATTGTGTAGGCTCTCTTTTCACTTTCTTGACAAACTCCTTTGAGGTGCAGAAGGGTTTAATTTTGAGGAGGTCCCATTTATCTATTTGTTCTTTTGCTGCTCATGCTTTTGGTGTGAAGTTCATGAAACCGTTTCCTATTACAAGGTCCTGTAGATGCTTCCCTACACTGCTTTCCAAAGTCTTTATGGTCTTGGCTCTTATATTGAGGTCTTTGATCCATCTTGAGTTGATTTTTGTGTAAGGTGTGAGTTGGTAATCCTCTTTCATTCTTTTGCATATGGATATCCAGTTCTCCAGGCACCATTTGTTGAATAGGCCATTCTCTCCCAGTTGAGAGGGTTTGGTGGCTTTATCAAATATTATATGACTATATATATGGGGATCTATATCGGAACTCTCAATTCAGTTCCATTGGTCTCTGTGTTTCTCCTTGTGCCAATACTATGCTGTTGTCACTACTGTAGCTTTGTAGTATGTTTTGAAGTCAGGTAGTGTGATTCCTTCAATTTCTCTTCTACTTTTTAAAGTAACATTTTTTTAGTGAACTATCTTTTAAAAAAAGATAATAGCAGTTTTTTTAATTAAAAAATTTTTAAAAAAGAATATAATAAATGTTCAGTATCACTAGCTACAAGGGAAATGTAAATCAAACTACAATGAGATACCTCACATCTCATAGAATGGCCATTATTTTTAAAAAACAGAAAACAATAAGTGCTTGAGAGGATGTGGAGAAATAGGAATACTCCTTCACTGTTTGCGGGAGTGTAGAATGGGGCAGCTTCTATGGAAGACAGTATAGTGGTGTAGCAGTTTGATATTGTTTATGAATTAAAAAAATAGATATAGGATTATGTTTGTAAACTGGCCTATTCCTCTGGGCATATTAGATTGTATTAATATCAGAGGTTTCTCTTTTACTTGATTAAATTATGATTAGGGCTTTGATTGGGCCACATCAGTAGGCCAAGGGAGTGGGAACTCACAGAGAAAATGACAGGGCAGAGGAGAGAGTTGGAGTTTTTGATGCTGGAGCACTGGGAGGTAAATACACAGGAAAAGAACTCAGAGGAATAGAGATGGTTCCATAGACACAGCAGAGGTCCTGAGAAGAGAGAGAGCCTGATAGTCTACAGCTGACCTTGTGGAAAGAACAGAGCACTGATCCCAGAGAGGAACAAGCCCCAGGAGGGAGATGAGACTTACCCCAGCCTACAGCTGCTATTGGAAGAAGCTGGGACCATGGAGCCTTAAGAGGAGGAGGAAGGCTGAACCCTCACAGACATTGGCTACCATCTTGCTTCAACATGTGGCAAATGACTTTGGGTGTGAAAGTACCTCTTATGGTACCTTGAACTGTAAGCTTCTACCCCAAATAAACACTCTTTAAAAAACAAACAGATTTCTGGTACTTTGCATCAGTACCCCTTTGACTAACTAATACAGATGGTTCCTTGTGAAGCTAAATATAGAACTGCCATATGATCCAGCAGTCCCTCTACTAGGAATATACCCAGAAGAACTGACAACAGTGACCTGAACAGGCATCCACACATGTGTGAATAATAGCAGAATTATTCACAATTTACCAAAAGATGGAAACAACCCAAGTGTTCATCCCCCAATGAAAGGATAAACAAAATATGGTATATACATATGATGAAATACTATGCTGCTGTAAGAGGAAATGAAATTGGGACACATAAATATCAATGAACCTTGGGAACATTATGGAGTGAAATCAACCGATGAATGGATAAACAAAGCATGATGTATCCATACAATGGAATATTATGCAGAATACTAAAAAGAAATAAAGTTCTGATTCATGTGAAATATAGTTGAAACTTGAAGAAATCATGTTGAGTGAAATAAACCAGACACAAAAGGACAAATATCCTGCGGTCTCACTTATATGAACTAAATATGAAGAATAACACATGGAGTTAATACTTAGAGTATCAGTTGCTAGGAGATAGGATGATGGCTGAAAATGAGTACTGATGCTTAATGTATGTAGAAATTTTAATTACCTTGACTGTAAAAGTGTAGAAGTGGATAGAATTGATGGTAACATTTTAGAGTGAGTGTAACTAACATGGCTGGTTTATAAATGGAATTTGGCTGAAAGGGGGTAGTCTAAGGATATAAATGCTGATTGAAAGAAAGCTAGAAAGTGTTCTAGGGACTGAATGGCACAGTGAACCTGGAGGTAGATGAGAACTGTGGTTAATAGTACAAATATGAGAATGTTCAATGAACTAGAATAAATGTACATCACTCTTATAAGGTACTAAGAATATGGTGATGAATGGGAAAATAGAATTAATGTAACTGATGGACTATAGTTAACAGCAATATTATAATTGTCAAAGAAAATACTATATCAGTGCTAAGGGTCAATAATAGAAGGGTATGGGATTTTTCCTTTTGGACTAAGGAAAATGTTCAAAAATTTACTGAGATTATGACTGCAAGGCTCTGATGAAAGTGAGAGCCCTGAGTGTACACTTTGGATGTATCGTACAAGGCATGGGACTGTATAAGACAGTGAGCCATGTGGTGGAAGATGGACTGTGGGTAACAGCACAAATATGAGAGTGTCCCTCCATGAACTATAATAAATGTACAATACTAATACATGGTGTTAATAATAAGAGTGTATGGAAAATATACTAAATGTACGCTGTGGACCATAGGTAGTGATCTGATGATGTTCTTTCATAATCTATAACAAATGTTCCACAACAACGTAAGGTGTTGGTGTAGGAGTGATGTATGGGAAATCTGCACATTATGCATGATTGTTTCATAAGCTCACAGCTTCTGTTATAAAAATAAATATATTAAAAATCGACTAGCCATAGATGTGAGGCTCTATTTCTGAACTCTCAATTCAATTCCATTGGTATAGCTCTAACCTTCAGCAAGTACCATGCTGTTTGGACCTGTTTAGCCTTGTAGTAATTTGAAAGTCAGGAAGTGTGAGTCCTCTAACTTCTTCTTTTTCAAGATGGTTTTGCCTATTTGAGGTACCTTGCCCTTCCAGGTAAATGTGATGATTGATTTTTCTATTTCTTCAAAGTAGGCTGTTGAAATTTTGGTTGGGATTACATTGAATATGTGAATAACTTTGTTCTTTGAAAAAGAAGTGCTTTTATTAATCACATGAATTTGACATCACAGCCTATTAGAACTGAAAAAGGATAAATAATGCTGTTATAAAATTTACAGAGGAAAATATTACATGTTAGAGCTCTTACTGACCTTAAGGACTGTTTTAGTAAAAGTTTTTTGCTTGTTTTAAAAAGTAAATGGCAACTAACATATAACTGTGCCTAAGGAGTCAGAAAGGCAACTGAAAATCTATAATGATAACAACTGACAGGATTAGGACTGTTTCGTTAAACATTAACAAATGTTAAACTCTCTTTTAGCTGTTTTATCAATACACCTTTTTCACTGGTAAGACAACTGCATGCTGTGGATGTCACAATGATTAGCAAGTTTCTTCTTTTTTTTTTAAAGACTTATTTTTATTTATTTTTCTCCCCTCCCCCCCCAGTTGTCTGCTTTCTGTATCCATTCACTGTGTCTTCTTCTGTGTCTGCTTGTATTCTTGTGAGCAGCATCAGGAATCTGTGTCTCTTTTTGTTGCATCATCTTGCTGCGTCAGCTCTCCATGTATGTGGCTGTCACTCCTGGGCAAGCTGAACTTTCTTTCATGCTAGGTGACTCTTCTTATGGGGCACACTCCTTGTGCATGTGGCTCTCCTACATGGGGAACACTCCTTGCACACATCAGCACTACGCATGGGCCAGCTCCACACGGGTTCAAGGAGGCCTGCGGTTTGAACCGGAGACCTCCCATGTGGTAGGTGGACGCTTCATCCGTTGAGCCAAGTCTGCTTCCCCCAGCAACTTTCTTCTTAAGTAACAGATATCTGATGATCAAGAATGGAATTCTTGGTGGCGGACTTGGTCCAGTGGTTAGGGCATCTGTTTACCACATGGGAGGTCCACGGTTCAAACCCCAGACCTCCTTGACCCATGTGCAGCTGGCCCATGCACAGTGCTGATGCACGCAAGGAGTGCCGTGCCACGCAGGGGTGTCCCGCCCGAATAGGGGAGCCCCACCCACAAGGAGTGCACCCCATCAGGAGAGCCACCCAGTGTGAAAGAAAGTGCAGCCTGCCTGAGAATGGCGCCACCTGCATGGAGAGCTGACACAACAAGATGACACAACAAAGAGAAACACAGATTCCCATGCCACTGACAATAACAGAAGCAGACAAAGAAGATGCAGCAAATAGACACAGAGAACAGGCAACCGGGGTGGGGGTGGGGGGGGCGGAAGGGGAGAGAAATAAACAAATAAATCTTTAAAAAAAAAAGAAAGTATAAGGGATTCCCATATACCCATTGTCTACCCCTCCCACATCTTCCTTATTAATAACATCTTACAATACCTTGGTACATTTGTTACAGTTGAGTAGAAGAAAAGAAATAACAGAGATTAGAGCAGAGCTAAATGTAATTGAGAATTTTAAAAAACACTAGAAAAAATTAACAAAACCAAAAGCTGGTTCTTTGAGAAGATTAATAAAATTGACAAACTTAATGAAATTAACAAATGAAAAAGAGAGAAGATGTAAATAAATAAAATAAAAAATGAGAGAGGGGATATCACCACTGATCTCACAGAAATAAAAAGTATCATAAGAGGTTTTTTGAAAAATTGTATGCCAACAGGATGGATAACTTAGATGAAATAGACAAATTTCAGAACACACAAGTAACCTACATTAATGACAGAAGAAACAGAAGAACTCAAGAGAAAATTCACAAGTAGTGAGATTGAAATAGTCATCAAAAACCTCCCAGCCAAGAAAATCCCAGGGCCAGGTGGCCTCACAGGTGAATTCTACCAATCATTCTGGAAAGAACCAACACCAATCCTGCTTAAACTCTTCCAAAAAATAGGAGAAGGAACATTACCTAACTCATTCTATGATGCCAGTATCATCCTAATCCTAATCCTAATAATCCTAAACCACATAAAGATGCTACAAGAAAAGAAAACTAGGGAAACGGATGTGGCTCAAGCAATTGGGCTCCTGTCTACCTTACAGGAGGTGGAGGGTTCAATACCCAGGGCCTCCTGGTGAAGGCAAGCTGGCCCGGGTGGTGAGCTGGCCCATGCAGAGTGCTGCCCTGTGTAAGGAGTGCCACCCTGCATGGGAGTACCAGCCCACGCATGGAGTGCTGGCCCACACAGAGAGCTAATGCAGCAAGATGATGCAACAAAAAGAGACACAGAGGAGAGACAATAAGACATGCAACAGACTAGGGAGCTGAGGTGACACAAGAGAATGATCACCTCTCTCCCACTCTGGAAGGTCTCAGGATCTGTTCCCTAGCCACCTAGTGAGAATACGAGCAGACACAGAGGAACACACAGTGAATGGACACAGAGAGCAGACAATGGAGGGGGGGAGAAATAAATTAAAAGTAAATAAATCTTCAAAAAAAAAATAAAGAAAAGAGAAAAAAACCATATACCAATATCTCTATGAATTTAAAAGCAAAAATCCCCAACAAAATACTTGCTAATTGTATCCAACAACACATCAAATGAATTGTGTACTATGATTGAGTGGGTTTTATCCCAGGTATGTAAAGATGGTTCAACATAAGAAATTTAATCAATGCAATGTACCACATTAACAGGTCAAAAGAAAAAAACTCACATGATCACCTCTATATGTATAAATCTTCTAGAGGGATAAACAAGTTCAGCGAAGTGGCAGGATATGAGATCAACACACAAAAATCAATAGCATTTCTGTTTACTAATGAGCAATCTGAAGAGGAAATCAAGAAAAAATTATATTTACAAAAGCAACTAAAAGAATCAAATATATAGGAATAAACTTAGCTAGGGATGGAAAGGACTTGTATGCAGAAAGCTACACAATATTGTTAAAGGAAATCAAGGAAGATCTAAATAAATGGGATAATAATCCATGTACATGGATTGAAAGACTAAATATCATTAAGATGTCTATCCTACCCAAACTGATTTACAGATTTAAGGCAATCCCAATAAAATTTACAAGAGCATTTTTTTACTGAACTGGAAAAGCCAATTGTGAAATTTATTTGGAAGGGCAAGGGGCCCTGAATAGCCAAAATCATACTGAAAAAGAAAAACAAAATTGGAGAATCATGCTACCTGACTTTAAAGCATACTAAAAAACTACAATGGTCAAAATTGTAAGGTGTTGGCACAAAGATAGATATACTGACCAATGGAACCAAACTGAGGGTTCTGATATAGACCCATGCATATACAGCCAAACAGTATTCAACAAGGCCACCGAGGCCGTTCAACTGGGACACAATAGCCTCTTCAACAAATGCTGCTGGGGCAACTGGATAGCCGTATGTGAAAGAATGAGAGGGGATCACCATCTCATGCCCTGTACAAAAATGAAGAGGGATCAAAGACCTAAATGTAAGAGCCAATACCATAAAACTCCTAGGAGATCATGTACACAAGCATCTGTAGCTGTTTGATATAGTTTTGAATTCCAAAAATAGGTATTGGATTATGTTTGTAATCTGGTCTTTTACTGGGCATGATTGAGTTATGATTAGGGCTTTGATTACACCTCATCATTAGGGCATTGAGTCCCCACCCCTTGGTGAGTGGGAACTCACAGATAAAGGGCATGGCAAAGGACAGAGTTTGAGTCTTTTTTTTTTTTAAGATTTATTTTTTATTTGTTTCTTTCCCCTTCCCCCAGTTCTCTGCTCTCTGTGTCCATTCACTGTACATTCTTCTGCAGCCGCTTGCATTATTTGGTGGCACTGGGAAACTACATCTCTTTTTGGTTGTGTCATCTTGCTGTATCAGCTCTCCATGTGTGCGGCGCCACTCCTGGGTGGGCTGTGCTTTTTTTCACATGAGGCATCTATCCTTATGGGGTGCACTCCTTGCATGTAGGGCACCCCTATGTAGGGGTGCCCCCACGTGGTATGGCACTCCTTGTACACGGCAGCACTGCCCATGGGCCAGCTTAACACATGGGTCAGAAGGCCCTGGGGATTGAACTCTGGACCCTCCATATGGTAGATCGACACTCTAACAGTTGAGCCACATCTGCTTTCCAGAGTTGGAGCTTTTTGATGTAAGGATTTTTGATGTTGGAGATTTGATGTTGGAGTTTGATGCTATAGCCTCAAGCTAGAGCCCCGGGAAGTAAGCTCACAGAGGAAAGAGTAGCAAGCCCCAGAAAGAGAGGAACCTTGAGCCCAGGAAGAAGCAAGCCCTGGGAAGGAAGGAACCTTGAACCCAGAAAGAAGCAAGACCCTGGAAGGGAGGAACCTAGGAAGCCTGAAACCTGGCAGACTTCAGCAGCCATCTTGCTCCAACATGCAAAAATAGACTTTGGTGAGGGAAGTACCTTATGCATTAAAGCCTGGTTATCTGTAAGCTCCTACCCCAAATAAATACCCTTTATAAAAACCAACCAATCTCTGGTATTTTGCATCAGCACCTCTTTGGCTGACTAATACAGCATCTATGAGATTTTTTTTCTCTCTCCTCCCACCCTCTCCTGCCCTCCACTGCCCTCCCCTGCCCCGTTGTCTGCTGGGTCTATTTGCTGTGTGTTCTTCTGTGTCTGCTTGTAATTAGATGGCTCTGGGAACCCACCCAGGGGCCTTCTGGAGTGGGAGAGAGGCGGTCATTCTCTTGCGTCAACTAGGCTCCCTAGTTCATTGTGTCTCATATTGTCTCTTCTCTGTGTCTTTTTGTTGTGGCATCTTGCATCCATTCTCTGTGTGGGTGGCACCACTCATGGCTGGGCTGCACTCCTGCGTGGGGCAGCACTCCTTGTGTGGGGGGCACTCCTTGTGTGTTGGGGGGCACTCCTTGCATGCAGCAGCACTCCGCATGGGCCAGCTCACCACATGGGCCAGGAGGCCCTGGGTATCAAACTCTGGACTTCCTACATGATAGGTGGACGCTTATCTGTTGAGCCACATTAGCTTCCCCATGTATGAGATCTTGCAGTAGGAAATGGTTTCATGAACTTTATACCCAAAGCACGAGCAATGAAAAGAAAATTCATAAATGGAACCTCAAAATTAAAAACTTTCATGCTTCAAAGGAGTTTGTCAAGAAAGTGAAAAGGCAATCTACTCAATGGGAGAAAATATTTGGGAACCACTTATCTGATAAGGGTCTAATATCTAGTATATATAAAGAAATCTTTTATCTCAAAAATAAAAAGACAAACAACCCACTTTAAAAAATGGGCAAGGGATTTGAATAGATACTTTTCCAAAGAGGAAATACAAATGGCTAAAAAGCACATGAAGAGATGCTCACCATCATTAGCTATTAGGGACATGCAAATCAAAATTATAATGATATATCATCTTAAACCAGTAACACTGACTGCTATTAAAAAACATAAAACTGCAGGGGTTGGAAAGGATGTGTGGGAACGTAGAATGGTGCAGCCGTGGTGGAGGACAGTCTGGTAGTTCCTCAGGAAGCTAACTAAAGAACTGCTGTAACATCCAGGAGTCACACTGCTAGATATAAACCCAGAAGAATTGAAAACAGGAAAATGAACAGATATATGCACACCGATGTTCAGAGCTGATTTTCTATTACAGTGGTCTTCAGTTGCTTGATAATTTTTCATAATTTCCACCTATATTGATATTCTCTTTGTGTTCATCTGTCATTCCCCTGATTTCCTTTAGTTCCTTGTCTGTGTTTTCCTTTAGCACTTTGAGCATACTTAGGACCATTTTTTAAAAAGCCATTTTCTGGTGTCTCCCTGGCTAGTCCTCCTCACTGATGGCTTCTGATGCTTTACACTTCTTTGGCTGGGCAGTGGCTTCTTATTTCTTCATGTTTTGTGATCTTTTGTCGAGATATCTGTATTTTGATATTTTAATGTGTTTTGCTGGAATTTCGATTCTGAGGCCCCTGTTCCTTAAGCTTATATCCATCCAGTGTTATAACAGAGCTTTCCTTAAATACCAGGAGCTAACACTCACAATAAGAAATGATGACGATGATAAATACGGCAATGATGAAGAAGAGGAGGAGGAGGAGAAGAAGTAGAAGAAGTAGTAGACCTCTCCCTCAGGATTTACCCCTACAATGAATTTAGGGAATAGCTCCAGGCCAGAACTTAGGGGACTCCCTCAGCCATGTGGCCCTAGGAATTCTTCTGTTATGTGGATACAAATGTGTCCCCTTCCCTTGGGAGCAGCTTCTTCACTGTCCTGGCAGCTGCATTTGTCTTGCAGCCTGTAATCCCTCCCCCGGCATCATGACTTGACTACTTTCCCATAACTCTGGGCACAAATGGCTGGAGGAGAGCTCTGTGAGCACCTTTTACATGCAGGCAAGTTCTGGTACCTCAGACCCAGTCTGTGCACGAGGATTGCTCTGCTCCCCCCGGTTCCAGGACAGGGATGCACACCTGGAGCATGGGCCTGCCCCGTGCAGAGCTGGGGAGGGGTGGGGCAAGGTTTGGCCCTACCTTGTGCGGCAGGTCTGTCCAGCAGGAGGAAGAAGCGCAGGGCTGAGTCCCTTGGGAACCAGCCAGCAGCGCAGTCCTGGCCCTGCTTCAAATGCTCTGGTGCGATATGTACAGAAAGCTCCCCTTGCATCATTCTGCCTGCAAGTCTCTAGCTCTCCCAAGGTCTCCCTCCTGTAGGAAAATGGGTGAGGAGCAGGAAGATTAAACCTTACATTACTCTTGTTTTTTTGAGGTACCGAGGCCGGGGATTGAGCCCAGGACCTCATATGTGGGAAGCCAGTGCTCACCCACTAAGCCACATCAGCTCCCCCGAGTGGCTTTCCCATTTGTTTGCTTGTTGTTTGTTTTTGTTTTTAGGCAGCACTGGGAACCGAACCCGGGTCCTCCCATGTGGGAAGCAGGTGCTCAACCACTTGAGCCTCATCCACGCCCGAGAACTCATTTTTCCTCTGTCCTTCCATCTGGCTCACCTCTCCTGAGACCTTCCTAGCCCTGTGCTGGGTGCTAGGGATGCAGTCCCTGCTCTCTAGGAACCCACATGCCGAGGGAATGAAATGACCCATTAAAAAGGCAATTACTCTTCAGCAATTTCCCAAGCTTTCTTTAGGAATGAAAACCTCTCTCCTATGTGGCCTTCCCTGTTGGGACATCCACTGATGATGACGGGATGACTCTGGTCACAGCAGGGGTGATCCCGAAGCTCCACATGCTCAGCCTCTCTCTTGTCCAGCCCACCCATCTCAATCTCTAGGGCTCTGGGGGAACCGTTTGGAAATTCTCTCAGGACAGAAAGTAAGTGCTGTGGCAAGGGAGGCGCTGAAGATGGTGAGGCAGATGTGCCCGATGTGAGCAAGGGCAGCCCCTGTTGCACTGCCGCTTACTGAGGAGGGGCTCAGGATGGTTTGTGGGATCACTTTTATAATTACAGTAAGTCTCCCTAGACAGGGCTCTTCTAATCCTTATGCACACAGGCTCTGCCTCCCGCCCCAGCCCGAATGAGCTCTAACCTTGCATCAGGTCAACCTTGCTCTCCATGTGTGAGCCTCCACTTCTCTATTCTCCAAATGGGAATAAGTAAAGTATCTCTTTCCTGGGGTTGTTGTAGGGACTACATGAATGATGTAAAGTGTCCATATCAGGACCTGGCATATAGTTAACTACTTGATGAGTGTTGTCATCAGTAGAGGGACTATAATTGGAAATAAGATTTGGAGATGACAGTTTGCCTGGAGATGGGGCACCCTGTCCAGTGGGCTTTGAACAAACATAAAGGGGGAGGGAAGAGTAAAATGCTCAGAGAAATCTGTGAAACTGGAGGGCACTAGAAGTGACAGAGAGACAGGCATCCCAGTGTGGGGGATGACCACAACTCACAAAGGAAGATGTAATGTGGGGGAGCGTCCTGCGAGGAGGGGAGCCCAGTCTTACAGGAAACTGGAACTGTTCTGACCTTGGCTCAGCAAATCCTCTTAAGCAGAGCCCCCTACTGTTGGCCCAGGATGCCTAGTGCAGGGGCAGAAATGGGCGAGACTCTGCTCTGCTCTTGGGGAGCTTGCCCTCTGGGGATGTACTTCTGGGCACAATGGCTGTAACACAAGAAGAAAAGAGAAGGGATCAGGGCTGCAGCGACCTGAATAAATCACTATGCTGTGCTACACTGCAGGGGTTCTCAAACTTCAGTGTGCATCAGAATCACCTTGTCAGAACACCACTTGCTGGGCCCACCTTCGAGTTTCTGTTTCAGTAAGTCTGGGGTGGGGCCTGAGAATTTGCATTTGTAACAAGTTCCCAGGAGATGCTGATGCCCTTGGTTTGAAGGCCACGCTCTGAGAATCACTGCTGTTGGGCTTTGTTGTGAGGCCCCTGCAAGTGAGCGTGGGCATGCGTCTAAGAGAACCTGCAGGTGGATCTGTAACCTCTGGGGGATGGTGTTGAGTTGGAGAAAGTATCCTGTGGCTTCTAGAGGGGGGCCAGTACAGTCCTGATTTCTCTGCGAGGAGAAACTGCAGGTTTTATATCCACGGTAAGTAATAACAGTTGCTGAACTTGAGCGAGTAGTTACCACATGCCAGTCACTATTCTAGATACTTTACACTGGTGGATTTATTTAAGCCTCACAGCCCTATGAAGTAGATTTTGTCATTAGTCCCATTGTACAGATGAAGAAATTGAGGCATGCAGAGAGGTTACATAACTTGCCCAGGGTCCCGCATCTGCTAAGTGGCTGACTCCAGAGCTCATGCTCTATAACAGCTGCAAAGTCCTGTCCAGATTCTGAGGTCTATGGTACAAACTGTATACTCTGGAGGGTGTTCTGTGGCCCTCGAGAAAGGGAAGCATTGCTTATCAGAGCTGGGATTGAGTCACCACGGAGTAGCCTCGGGGTGCCAGTTCCCTTTCTGACAGCATTGCTGGTTCCCAGGCTGAGCTCAGTGACTGAGCGGCTGGCCCAGGAGGAGCCCAGCAGGGGGAAGTACCTGCCTCAGGTGGGGGCTCATCCTAGAGTGGGGCTTTCCTGGCTGCTCCAGGCGCCACCCTCAGCCTGGCCCTGGGAGTTTGTTGTTGTGTTGTGTCGTGTTTTTATCACTGGCCTGCAGGATATTGACTCAGGGCATGCAGGAGCTACAAAGCAGGGAGGGAAAGTACATGTTCTGGAAGAGATAGCCAGGATCAGAAGACCCTGGAAGCCTGAAGAGAGTGTTGGATCTGACAGGATAATATTAAGAAATAACATAAAGTCAGGCTTTGGCTGAATGTCTCTTAGCCACCTCATCCTCACCCAGGCTTTTGGGTATGGTGGGTTGTGAAACCGAGGAGACCTGGTATTTCTGGCTAGGTGGACCTTTTGTGGAAGAATGTGTGTATGTATGGCCACACCAAGAAACACGCCCACCGACATCTCCCTCACTAACCAACCTGGAAACAGTCCTCTCCACTCCTGCTGCCCTATGCATGCCACCTTTTTTTTTTTAAAGATTGATTTATTTATCTCCTCTGCCCCCACCACCACCAATTGTCTGCTCTCTATGTCCATTTGCTGTGTGTTCTTCTGTGACCGCTTCTATCCTCATCAGCAGCACGGGAATCTGTGCTTCATTTTGTTGTGTCTTCTTGTCATGTCAGCTCTCCATGTGTGGCACCATTCCTAGGCAGGCTGCACTTTCTTTCACGCTGGGCACTCTCCTTATGGGGCACACTCCTTGTGTGTGGGGCTCCCTTATGCAGGGGACACGCCTGCGTGGCAGGGTCCTCTTTGCGTGCATCAGCACTACACATGGGCCAGCTCTACATGGGTCAAGGAGGCCTGGGGTTGGAACCGTGGACCTCCCATGTGGTAGATGGACACCCTAACCACTGGGCCAAGTCCAATTCCCCCACCCTCTCTTGTGTAGACAGATACACTAGCCTCTTCACTGACCCCATTTCCAGCCTCACGCTTCACACTCATCTCAGAATGATCCTTGTAACACAATCCAGCCACATTTCCCCATAGCTCTTAGGATGAGGCCCAAGCTCCTTAACTTGGCACCCAAGGCCTCCCATGATCTTGCCCTGCCACCCTCCCCTCTGCTCCTTTCCCACCTCCTTGCTCCAGTCACATCAGGTCACTTGCTGTGGCCCTGAATGTGCTTGTCTACCTCTGGGTCTTTGCTCATGCTGTGCTCTTGCCTGTCCCTTACCTCCCCCTTTTCTATACCCTGCCCATCCTTCCTAGCTCAGCCTATCTTCCTCCACATGGACTCTTTATTATTACTATTTATTTATTTATTTTTAATTTCACTTAAGCATTAACACTTGGGCCTGGGCTGGGAATTTGGAGGTATATAGGACAGGGTCCCTGCCTTCTGGAAGTTCACAGCTTGGAGAAGCAAATGATTTGTTCATGATCTGTCTGCTTGCCTCTTTCCCACCTGCCCATGGGCAGGGACAAGGCTGATTCATCTCAGAGCTGCCAGTGCCCAGCATGAGACCTAACACAGGGAAGACAGAAATAAAACTTACTGAATTCCTCAAGGAAGGACTGTCTCTTATTTCTCTCATTGCCACTTCCTACCCCATCTAATCATATGCAGGCTAGGGACTTGGAAAATACAGTGTGGAATCCAGTGTTAAGTCTCATGGTATCTAGACTCAATGTTGCCATTTATCACGATTTACTCATTCACTCATTTGACACATTTATCGTACATCCTCTGCCAAGGCTTGTGTAGGTCCTGGGAATACAATGGTGAACAGAAAATAGATCTGCTTCAGAAGCTCCGAGAGCTCCTGAAGGTTAACTTGAGAAGAGGGTGTACTGTCAACACCGCATTTTCTGGGAAGGTGTACTTTAGGGAAGAGATCAAGGATGGATAGGAGTTTAGTCCTGACCTTTTGCATGAGACTGTACATGTGACCCTTGAGTAGGAGTAGTCGCTATCTAGAGGCTAAGTAACTGAGAAAGAGCTGGGGCTTGAATCTTGGTTGGCATGTGGTGGGAGGGTAGACTTTGACTAAGTGGAGATACGGGGGGGTGCCGTGCACTGGGCTGATCTCTGGTCACGTCCTAGAGTGGACGGTTCTCTGGAGGTGGCTTGGGCAGGAAGGCTTTTTTGGAGCCTCTCACCCTTCCTGTGAATTTGATGATTGAGTTTTCCATTTCTGCAGAAAAGGTTGTCATAATTTTTATTGGGCTTGTGTTGAATCTGTGAATTGCCTTGGAAAGGATTGACATATTTATATGAAGTATTCCAATCCACGATCTTGGGCTGTCTTTCCATTCAAGTCTTTTAAAATTCCTTTCAGCAAGGTTTTGTGGTTTTCTGTGTACAAGTCCTTCATATCCTTGGTTAAATTTATACCTAGCTATTTTATTCTTTTAGTTGTTACTGTGAATGGAATTATTTTCTTCATGCTATTTTCAGATTGTTCATTGCTGGTATATGGACATATCCTTGGTTTTTGCATGTTGATCTTGTTACCCATGACTTCACTGAATTCATTTAGTAGATCTAATCATTTTCTTGAGATTCCTTAGGATTAGCCACATATACATAGAATCAAGCCATCTGTGAATAGGGAGTTTTACTTCTTCTTTCCCAATTTGGATGTCTTTTCTTTCTTTTTCTTGCCTAACTGTTCTGACTAGAACATCTAGTACTCTGTTAAATAGCAGTGGTGAAAGCATCCTAGCATGTTGCTGATCTCAGGTAAGAGATTTTAATCTTTCACCACTGAGTAAGATTTAGCTATGGGTGTCTTTATCATGTGGAGGAAGTTCCCTTCTAGTCCTAGTTTTCAGGGTGTTTTTATCAAGAAAGAGTGCTGCATTTTATAAAGCCTCTTCTACATTGACCAAGATGATCACTTTTTTTCCCCTTTCTTTTGATTAATTTAGTATAGTACATTGATTGACTTCTTATGTTGAACCATCCCTGCATTTCTTGGATAAATCCCTCTTGATAATGTTGGATAATTCTTTTAATGCGCTGTTGTTTTTGGTTCATCAGTTTTTGTTGAGGATTTTTGCAGCTATATTCATAAAAGATATTGGTCCATAATTTTCTCTTTTCATATCTTTATCTGGCTTTGGTGTTGGAGTAAGGCTGGCCTCATAGAATGGGTTAGGAAATACTTCCTCCCCTCAATTTTTGTTTGAGAAGGATTGTATTAATTATTCTATGAATGTTTGCTAAAATTCACCAGTGAAGCCATCTGGTCCTAGACTTTTCTTTGATGGAAGATTTTTGATTAATGATTCTATCTCTTTACTTGTCATTCATCTGTTGAGATCTTTGTTGCTTCTTGCATTAGTTTAGGTAATTTGTGTGTTTCTATGCATTTGTCCATTTCATCTAGGTTATCTAATTTGTTGGCATACACTTGTTCATATTAGTATAATCCTCTTAATTTCTGTAAGATTGGTAGCAATGTTTCTTCTTTCATTTCTGATTTTAGTTATTTGTGTCCTCTCTCTTTTCTTTGCCACTCTCCAGCTAAAGGTTGTCAATTTCAATGATCTTTTCAAAGAATCAACTTGAGATATCATCAGTTATATTAGGGTTCTCCAGAGAAATAGAACCGACAGATATTTTTATAAGGAGATATAGTAATCGGCTCATGTGACCATAAGACTGAGCAGTCTGAATTCCACAGGGCAGGCTGCAAGCTGGAAACTACAGGGAAGATGAAATTGTCTTCTCCATGAGAAGTTGGCTGGTTAAAGAAGAGGCAGAAATTCTTTCTGGCTGCTAAAATCCTCATTCGAACTTTAAGGTTTCCAACTGATTGGATGAGGAGACTCTCCTCAGGGCTAAAGTCAGTCTCCTTTGTCGATTGTGGATGTAATGAGCCAATATGCAATCAAATGACTAATGATTTACATCCATCTATGTAACACGCTCATATTAGCAACCTGCCATGTTCTTTCTTGGCCAAACAATAGGAGACCATAACTTATCCAAGATGGTGCATAAAATTAACTATCACATTGATTTTCCTATTATTTTTCTCTTTTCTATTTCATATAGCTCTGCTCTAATCTCTCTTTCCTTTCTTCTGCTCACCTTGGTTTAGTTAGTTCTTTTCCTAGTTCTTGCAGGTGTAATGACAAGCTACTGATTTTCCATCCTTCTTCATTTGTCTTTGCTGTGTCCCATAAATTTTGGTATGTTGTGTTTTGTTTTGTTTTCATTCATCTCAAGATATTTCCTAAAGTCCCTTGTGATTTCTTCTTTGATCCATTGGATATTTAAGGATATATTGTTTAGTTTCCACATATTTGTGAATTTTCCATACTTCACTAGTATTGATTTCTAGCTTCTGTCTGTTATGTCTATTATCATCAGAGAAGATTTGCATGATTTCAATATTTTTAAATTTTATTGAGACATGTTTTGTGACCCAACATATGGTCTATTCTAGAGAATGATTCATGTGTTCTTGGGAAGTATGTGTATTCTGCTGGGTCAAGTGTTCTATTACATCTTTTAAGTCTAGTTGATTTATATTATAGTTAAGTCCTCTATTTCCTTATTGATCTTCTGTCTAGACGTCCTGTCCATCACTGACAGTGGTATATTGAAGTCTCATACTTAAGTAGAGCTGTCTATTTCTCCCTTCAAATCTGTCAGGGTTTCCATCAGATATTTTGGGGCTCTGCTTTAGGCATGTATATGTTTTAAATTGTTATATCATCTTGATGAATTTACCATTTTATCAATATATAGTGTCCTTTTTGTCCCTTGTAGCAATTATTGACTTAAAGTCTATTTTATCTGATATTAGTATACCATTTTGGCTCTCTTTTGATTATTTGCATGGATATTTCTTTCCATCCTTTTGCTTTTAACCTATTTGTGTCTTTGGTTTTAGGGTGATTTCCTTGTAAACAGTATATAGTTCGGCCATGCTTATTTATCCAGTCTGCCAGTCTCTGACTTTAGCAAGTTACCTAACCTCTCTGTGCCTCAGTTACCAAATCTGTTCATCGTAGATAATAAAATCCACTGCTAAATAAAATAGTAACATCTACTACTATTAATAAAGTCCCCATATAAAGCCCTTATAATGCCTGGCACATAGCCTTAGCTGCTATCATCATCATCATCACCATCATTAGTAATAGTAATAGTAGTAGTAGTAGTAGTAAAAGTACCACCATTATTATTACTATTAATACTGATGGTCTCTAAGAGTCCTTTCAGTCCTGACTATTTGGGATGCTATGAAGTTTTTCTTTATTTATGTGAGTGTATGTATGAAGACTGGGTTAGGATAATTAATGAAGTGATTCACCTGGGTAGGAGAGGGCAGGACTCTCTCTGTGTGACCTTTGGCTCAGTCCTTGGCCAAGTCTGGACCTTAGTGTCTCTCTGTAGAGTGGGGTTTGGGGCTGTTGGGATGTATATGAGGGAGCAGGGTGGGGAGGGAATTGGAGGGTGGGTTTGGAGCTGTCGGCCCCGAAGGATTGGTATCTACTTATTTATGTCAATTACAAATCTCAAAATGTAGGTAATCAGAGACCTCAAGTTCAGAGTCAAAGTCTGTTCACACTCATGATCTAATTTAGCCATGACAACGGCCTCTTAGGGTGTGCATATCTGATATTGTCAATCCCAACTTGACATTAGCAGAGTGAGATCCAAAGAGGGGAAGAGCTTAGCTCAAGCTTATCTAGTAATAATGGGTAAAACTGGTGTAAACGCAGGATCCAGACTCTGTGCAGTGCTCTTCCCACAGCTCGCGAGCCCCAGCCTGTAGATGTACACAGCAGCGTGTGCCTTCCTCTGTTAGAGGGTGGGTGGTAGTGGGCTACGCAGAGAGGCAGGGGGCAGGAAAGTCAGGGTGGCAGGTGGTCGTGCCTGCTTCTTTCCCCTCCCAGCTCTCGTGGGTGGGGTTCCTCCATTGCTGTTTCCCGGCTCCCTGGGCCTGACAGGGTCTAGAAAGTTTTGTTGAATGAATAAATGAAGAATTTTCTCTTCCATTGGTGTCCAGGCTTTTTGAATCCTAAACCTTCAGAGTTGGTGTTGAGCCTTGCGTTCCCCCTGAGCTCCAGGCCAGCACAGTGCCAGGCACATAGGAAACTAGGAAACTACCAGGAAACAAGTATTAACTATCTCATACTTCACACCCAATTCTTAGATTGAAGAATAAAAACAAAGCAAAAAGAAAAACACCTTTCTGAATGAAGGCTGGTGGGGAAAGGGGTGGAGGCAAAGATTAAGTTTACCTTATTTCTACCTGCTTTAGTAAATGGAAAGGAAACAGGGTTTGGCTGTGCTCTTCTGCTGATCTTGTCCCTCGCACACACCTGCCCAGCCTAGCCCATCTGCCCGGAGGACCCACTGGCACCAGCCCTGTGCCTGGAGCCCCTGGGGACTCTGTGTCTTCTTTCTGAAGCTAGGGGAGTTGTTGGAGGCAGCGCAGGTGGGACAGGGAAAAGGGAAACCCCTTAAACTCTCCCTCTGAATAGTCTCCATTGTGCAATGTCCTTTGATTTTTGCCAAGCATGGGAACTGTGTCAAGTAACGAGGCTTTGGGGTCAAACTAGTTATTACAACACTGGAACAGAGTGTAACAAGGACAAGAGCCACCCACTTCCAAAGCTCAGGGTATGCTGAGGACCTGCCAAGTGCCTTGAGCACCTTATCCCATTTGCCCCTGGGAACATCCCATGAGCTGAGTCCTGTGGCACCTGCAGTTGACAGATGAGGAAACTAAGGAGCAGAGGGGTGGAGTAACTGGCTCGTTCGTTCAGGGAGCCATGCCTGTGAGAGCAGCTCTGAGGCTTGATGCTTGTGCTCTGAAATGCTGTCCTCACTGGGCTCCTTGCCGGCACCTCATAAATGGGGAAACCGAGTCATTCAGAAGCTCCATGATTCCCTGAAAGCTGTTCAGAAGGTGATGGCAGAGTTGCTGTTGGGATCCAGCTCTCCCACAGCAGGGCCCTTTTGACCACCCAGGGCCCCGTCTGAGAATGAGAAGGTCTAGATTTTGCCAGCTGGAGCCCCATCTGCTGCCTAGATGTGCCCCCCGGAAGACAGATTGGTGAGGAGTGTTGGCAGATGAAATCTTGCCTTGCTGACACCACTCTCAAAAGCCTTTCCCCTGCTTTTGGCCTTCATTTTCCAAGGAGAGGTGGAGGGACAGCCCCAGCAGAGAAGACCCAAGCAGCCTCCAGGAAGCTGCCTACCCCGGGCTGTGGGGGTAGTTGCAGAGGGCGGCGGGCTGGGGGGCTAAGTGGTGGGCAGCAGAGTTGGGGGCTGCCGATACCGCTGTGGAGCAGGAGCCCCTGAAGGCGCACGGCCCACGCGGGCCTCACGGTCCCTGCACGCGGGGCTTGAGGGGCAGCATGGGGCGCGGGGCTTCTAAGCCCATCCTCCCTGCCTTGGCTGGGCTCCCTGGAAGCAGACGCTGAGATGAGGCTTCACTGGGCCCGTGTTTATTAAGGAAAGGCGCCCAGGAAAAAGAGCTGCGGGAGTGGGGAGGCCGTGCGGGGAGAGCAGCAGCCAGGTGCAGCCTCCGCCTGACCCCGAAGGGGCGTTCTGCAGCGCCAGGTAGATGCCAGAGCTTGTTCCATCCACAGCAAGGCAGCTGCCCTCGCGCGGGCAGCCTTGGCTCAGGCTCACCTGGAGGGGAGGGAGGAGGGGGAGTGCTCTGCACAGGAGGAACAGCGCCTTCAGCAGCCCGAGAGTCGCCCATGCAGTCGGGGCTGGAGGAGGGGCACAGAAATGGTAAAAGGGGGTCTCGCGGGGCCCCGGGTATCCCTGTAACTCCCTCAGGAGTCAGCCGATTATTTCAGGATTCCGGGTCTCCCCAGAAGCACTGGACTGATGAGAGAAGGGCTGAGGGCACGTGTACACCGGGAGTCTAGAACATGTGGCCTGAGCAGGAGCGTCGGTGTAAGCATGGCAGGTACAAGGCCAGGGAGCCCCGGGGAAATGGGTGTCACAGCTGGGCAGGGCCAAGGCAGCTTGACTCTCCTCCACCCTCTCAAGTCCTGCCAGCACGCACGCACGGAGTCACGCACAGTCAGGGCACACGGGGACAAGAACGCACTTGTGTGAACATGCACATGGAAATACGCACCTGGGTGCACACGGGCGCACTGACCCGGGCACAGGGGTACGCGCACTGTCCCAAGCCCGTACACCGCACAGGTACTCTCCTGAGACAGAGCCTCAGACACACACACTCGCGCATCCAGCACGGCCAGCCGAGGTCCTTTTGTCTGGCTTTGGGGGAGGGGAGGGGAGGGGGTGGCCGGGCAGGGGCCAGGGCCAGGCCCGCTACAGCTGGGCACTGAGGACTGACCTTTGGCTGGGACAGCCCAGATGACGCCGGTCCCAGAGCCCAGGCTCGAGCCTGTCTGGGGTGGGACTGATAAAGGTGTCTAGAAGCTCCTCCACCACACGCCCAGCCCCGGGGTCCACGCCCACCTTTGGCCAGGCTGAAGAATGTTGGGGCCAGGGGCCCTGCTCCCTTCACCAGGGGAGGCTCTGCAGGCCAGGGAAGACAAGGGCTGACACTTGGGGCTTCTGGCCCCCAGCCCCAGCCTTGGCCTGCTTCTCCCCAAATGGCAGGAGCTGGCAGGAGCACAGCCAGTGGCCAGCAGGGACATCAGTGCCAAGTCGGCCTGGCCCCTGCTCTCGAGGGGCTCCCAGCCTGCTGGAGGTCACGGGCATTGAAACAGTGTGACCAGTGCTAGGGCAGAAGGAAAGCGGCCCGGGAAGCCCAGAGGAAGCACGTACCAGCCTGGAGAGAGGTGGATCAGGGAAGAATTCCTGGGGGAGGTGATTTCTGAAATGACTTTTTGAAGACAAATAGGAATTAGGCTTGGGTGATAGCGAGTAGGGTAAAAGGCATTTCAGGCAGAGGGAACCCTTGTGCAAAACTCTGGAGGCCATGGAAGCAAGGGGCACTGAGAAGCTGGAGGAATTTCAGTGCACCTGGGGAGTAGGGAGCAGCTGCCAGCAAGGCAGGAGGCAGGTGGGGGAGGGCCAGGAGCCAAGAGGCCGCTGAGAAGTTCTAATCAGGGATGACAGGGTCAGCTTCCACATTTGGAAAGTGCCTCTGGCTGCAAAGTGGGGAGTGGGTTTGGGAAAGGCTTAAGCAGGATTTGAGATTGTGACTGATTAAACGGGGGCAGGAAGAGGCTTTGCAGGCCAGGAGGCAAAATCGAGCTGCTTCTTAACAAGAGAGGGAACAAATTTCTACAAAATTTGAATCTATGAATTTCAAAATAAATAATGATCGAATGCAGGTTTTTTTTGTAATACATGGCTACTAATGTGAAGAATGAAATTCTTTTGGGGGGTAAAGGCATTTCATTGCAGTTTAGAGTTACTGTTCCTTATCATCAGATCAGTTACAGATGTTCATCTGTAGAAAACATTCTTAGCTTACAGGTAAACAAGCACAGGCTGTAGTTTGCTGACCCCTGGTCTAGACAAATGAGGCTCAGCCAAGTGAGAGAGAAACAAAGGAGGCTCCCTGCCACCCCACCCCTGCAGCAGCCACAGCCCTCCAGGGGGCTCCAGTTAAAATGCATCTTTGTTACTGGGAGGGTCTGAGGTCCTTCAGCCACATCCTGTAATCTCAGCATCTCAGGGGAGAATGACCTGGGAGCTCCCACTCCAGGGCAGGGCCAGGATGCATGTGCCAGGGCAGGGCCATCACACACGTCCCAGGGCAGGGCCAGCACGCACATCTCAGGGCAGGGCCAGCACACATGTCCCAGGGCAAGTCCAGCACACACGTTCCAGGTCAGGGCTAGCATACACGCACTTGTTGGAATCACACTGTATCTGGGACAGGGCAGGTGATGTGCTTGAGGTTACAAGGCGATTTGGTAACAGTTGGGATTTTCACACGCAGACCTCTGGATCCGTGGTCCTCTGTGCCTTTCTCTTTACCACCACGTGGTCCCTGTGGACCCAGCCCACCTGGCGGGGAGGCATATGTGGACAAAGAGGTGGTGTCAGGACTCACCTGCCCAGGACAAGGAGCTCTTCAGGCTCCTCCCTTCCCTCCTGGAGGCACAGGGGCAGTTCATCCTGCCCAATTTACATACCTTTGCAGATGTAAACTTCCAGATGAGGAATCTGAGGTTCAGGAGGATGCCTAACTTTTTTGGCATCTGTGGTGGGCTGGAAAATGGCCCTCTAAGAGGTATCTGCACCCTAATCCCTGGAACCTGTGAACATTACCTTATCATGGAGAAAGAAAGAAAAAAGTCCTTACAGATGTAATTAAGTTAAAGATCTTGAGATAGGGAGATTGTCCTAGATTAACTAGATGGACCCTTAATGCCATAGCATGTATCTTTATTAGAAGGAGGCAGAGAGATTTTTACTAGATGAGAAGGTGATGTGATGATGAAAGCAGGGAGAGAAATCCGAAGATGCTGTGCTGCTGGCTTTGAGGATGGAGGAAGGTGCCACGAGCCCAGGGATGTAGATCTAGAGTTTAGAAAAGTCAGGGAAATGGATTTACCTTAGAACAGTGGTTCTTAACCTTTTTTGTTCCACAGAGCCCTTTGCCAGTCAGGTGAAAACCACAGACCCCTTCCTAGGCCCACACTGCATGTGTGTTATTTAATAAATAGACCACACCTGCACCAACACGTCCCCACAGGAATAATGCTTTTTAGAATTTCAATTCAAGCTCACGGACTCCTTGCTAAGAGCACCTGCCTTAGAGCCTCTGGGAAAATGTGGCCCTGCACACTGGGCTCTGGCCCAGTGAGACTAACTCTGGGCATCTAGCCCCAGAACTGCGAGAGGCTCGACCGCTGCTGCTTTAAGTGGCCACATTGAGGTGATTACAGCAGCCGCAGGAAACTGACACAACATCCTACGGCAATTTTTTTTCTTTAAATAAACTTTTAATTTTAGAATAGTTTTGGATTTTAGAAAAGTTGCAAAGATGGTACAAGAGGACCTATGTACCTCTCCCCCCACCCCCGGTGGCAAACATCTTACGTTATTGCTGTGAGTCACACCTGAGGGGCGGAGAGCAGCACATGACCCTTGACTAATCCCCCCCTTTATTCAGATTTCACTCGTTTTTCCCTAATGACATTTTCTGTTCGAGGATCCCATCCAGGACTCCACACTGCATTTAATTATCGTGTCTCCTCATCTCCTCTAGTCTGGTTGTGTTTCTCAGACTTTTGCTGTTGTTTTTTTCAGGTACCAGGGGCTGGGGATTGAACCCAGGGTCTTATATGTGGGAAGCCAGTGCTCAACCACTATTTTGCTTTTTTAAAGAATTATTTTATTGCCATTTAAACAAAATAAAAATAAAAAGACTCATTTTATTTGTCCATTTCTCCCCACCCCCTCATTTGCATTTGCTGTGTCTGTTGTGTGCTGGTCTTTGTTTTTTCTTTTTAGGAGGCAGCAGACCTCCCACATGGGAGGTCCAATTGCCTGAGCCACCTCTGCTTCTTGCTTTATTTTGTCTCTCATTATGTTTTCCTCCATGTGTCTCTTGTGGCATCATCTTGTTGTGTCAGCTCGCGGTCTTGCTTGTCTTCTTTAGGAGACACCAGGAACCAAACCTGGAACTCCCATGTGGCAGTCAGGAGCTCAGTTGCTTGAGCCACATCCGCTTCCCTCCCTTGAGTTGGTTTTTATGTTTGTTTTTGCTTGTGGTTTGTTTCCATTTTCTTTAGGAGGCACCAGAAACTGAACCCAGGACCTTCCATGTGGGAAACAGGGGCTCAACCACTTGAGCCACATCCTCTCCCCTCCTTGTTTCTTTTTTTTAAAAAAAGATTTAGTTTATTTATTTCTCTCCTCTCCCCACCCTCCCCCTGTTGTCTGCTCACTGTGCCATTCACTGTGTGTTCTTCTGCATCCACTTGTGTTGTCAGGTGGCGCTGGGAAACTGCATCTCTTTTTTGTTGCATCATCTTGCTGTGTGCGCTCTCCGTGTATGCGGCACCACTCCTGGGTGGGCTGTGCTTTTTTCACGCAGGGTGGCTTTCCTTGTGGGGCCACTCCTTCTGTGTGGGGCACCCTTGCATGGCACTGCACTCCTTGTGGGCAGCAGCACTGCACGTGGGCCAGCTCACCACACGGTGAGCTGATATAAATAAATGACTTCCCCCAGTCATTTATTTATATCAGTATGTACTTGTGGATGTTTATTTTACACTTTGGATTATAATCCAATACTGTATGATCCCTTTTGTTGCTCAAATTGTTCTAGCCATGGACTTTGTGGACTCTTTCAGATTGGCTCCCATGTCCCATCTTTTTGTTTTTTGAGCACTTTCTTACTTTCTGACATTGCAAGATGCTTTAGGCTCATCTTGTACTTTCCCTTCCCCAGCCCTAGAACCAGCCATTTCACAAAAGATCCCTGCTCTTTTCTAGTAGAGCATGGTATTAGACACCAGGATCTGGGCTTTAGATGCGCTTGTTACTGAGGGACATTGCTTCCAGGTCTCTGAGTAGACAGAGCTAGGAAAGAGATATGTGTCTACTAACTCTGCATACACACAACTTGTAATGACTTCTGCAGCTTTACGAAGCTGAAGAGTTCACGCTGCTGTCTCTTACTCTAATGTCTTACCTACCGCACGTTCTTCTCCGCACTCCTTGCTTTACCATTCTCTCCAACAGTGAGAAAACTGGCTCCCACCACCCACCACCTCTCTGCTTATTCGTTCAGTCTCAGGATACATTACAGCAGTTTCAGACTTGTTACCTGTACCCCCACAAGAAAAACCATTTCCAACCCGAGTGCAGTGTTAATGCATGGTTCACTTTGTGGTTAGTCTTACAGTTTCCGGTCACAGCCCGTTTACCAGGGTTTCCTGGGCCAGCACCTTTTCTCCTCGCTCCCTTCAGTCATGCTTTCTCTGTGACACAGTTAGACTCTTCTGTCACAGTCTGTATTGTATTCTGGAAACCCCCAAACTTCTGGGTGATTTTTAAATTTAATTTGTATAATTAAGGTTCACCCTTTGTGCTGTGAAGGTCTGTGGGTTTTGACAAATTCATGGCATCATATCTCCACCACCACAGTACTGTACAAATTAGTTCCACCATGCTAAACAATTCCCTGTGCTGCCGCTGGCCAAACAACCCTCCCTCCCCAATCCCTGATCACCACTGACCTGTTTCCCATTCCTATTATTTTGTCATTTTCAGTGTGTCATATTAATGGAACCACACAGTATGTAGGCTTTTTTGTCTGGCTTCTTTCACTTAGAAAAAACGCATTTAGTAGAGCAGTGAAATAATCAAGGCACATAGGGACAAATATATAGTTTCACTTCTATCAAATATATAGAATTAGTGAATTCTAATTTCAGACACAGAAAGTAGATTAGTGGTTACCAGAGATTAAGGGGGAAGAGGGGAAGATTTGGATTGGTAGGTATAGAGTGTTTATGAATAAAAACTTATTTCAAAAAGATTCATCCATGTTGTGTGGCTTAACGGCTTGCTGCTTTTTATTTCTGAATAATATTCCATGACATGAATTACCATGGTTTATCCATCCACCTCCTGAAGGACATCCTGGTAGCATCCACTTTTGATGATTATGAATAACGCTGGTATAAACATTCATGTGTGGGTTTTCAAATCGGTTGGGTAAATACGTTGGAGTGCGATTGCTTGGTCATTTGGCAAGTTTAGATTATTTTTTATATGAAACTGCCAAACTGTCTTCCAAAGAGGCTGTGCCATTTTGAACAAGTGAGAGTTATTTTAAGTTATGGAGCTTAAATCCAACTTTTCTGATCTTTCCTTTGTTTCCCAAGCTGGTAGTCAGGAGGCCACACCTTACAGGACAGCAGGCTTTGCAGTCAGGCAGATCTGAGTTTGAATCCCGACTCCACCACTTAAAAACCACGTGACTTGGGACAGGTTAATCTCTCTGAGCCTCACACTGGGGTTTAATTCTTCATATACACATGATGTCATGGGTTGGATTCTTCAAGAAGCAGATTTTGGGGTGGGATTCAGCCTGCCGGATGTTTACTCTGGATGGCCCTTGGGGACACCACCTGTGGAAGGAAGGGAAGGCGGGGGCATTGAGCAGAGGGAGAAGTCGAGCTGACGTGGCCCAGCAGGGTTGCTCTGAAATGGCTGAGCCTTTATAGTCCGTCCTCCCAGGACCAGGCATCATAAGTGGCCGCTTAGGGATGGGGGTGCCCTCGGGTTAGGGGCAGCTGAGGTGACCCCAGAAGGGGCTGATAGCCTCTCCTGACAGCACCAAGTTCTTCCATGAAGGAGCATGTGGGTGGCACAGCCCAGCATCCCCCACGTAAAGCAGAGTGGACGGAGTCCTGGCTGAGAGCCGGAAGCAGTGGAGCCCCAGTTACAAGCTGCCGCTCCCCAGCTGTGCCTGCAGGCATGGCCTCCCCTGCTCCCAGCTGCCTCAGCTGGCCCAGATGTAAGGGGACAAAACAGCAGCCCCGACCAAGCCCATGCAGCACTTGGCAGTTTACCAAGTCGTTTTCTGTGCATTAGCTCACAACGACCTTATGATGATGATAGCAGCCACAGTTCCAGAGCAGAGCTACTCAAGTGGGCTCTGAGGGCAGGCACTGGCCCACGCACTGTTGTTACTGATGTCTGATAAAATTAGTACAGAAGGGAAACGGACTTTGGCCCAGTGGTTAGGGCGTCCGTCTACCATATGGGAGGTCCGCGGTCCGCGGTTCAAACCCCGGGCCTCCTTGACCCGTGTGGAGCTGGCCATGCGCAGTGCTGATGCGCGCAAGGAGTGCCCTGCCATGCAGGGGTGTCCCCCACGTGGGGGAGCCCCACGCGCAAGGAGTGCACCCGTGAGGAAAGCCGCCCAGCGTGAAAAGAAAGAGCAGCCTGCCCAGGAATGGCGCCGCCCACACTTCCCATGCCGCTGACGACAACAGAAGTGGACAAAGAAACAAGACGCAGCAAATAGACACCAAGAACAGACAACCGGGGGGGGGGGGGGGAATTAAATAAATAAATAAATCTTTAAAAAAAAATTAGTACAGAAATCAGGAGTAACTAGATAAACATCTATAGCAATGCAATAGGGTAATTTGTTGTCTGTTGACTCTAATAAAAAATTGGGACCTGTATTATGTTTTTCTTTGTTTTCTCCACTTTCTTAGAATTCATTTAGTTGGTATTTTACAAATATATATGTCCATGACAAATTAGGGGAAAAACCATGACTGGCTCTTTGCCACTTTTCAACTGGTTGAAGAGAGAAACACTCAGACCAGTTTTCTGGCAGGGAGGGAGAGAAAGACACGCCTAAGCCTCGTTTGAGATGGGCACAAGTTCTCCAGGTCATTTCCTGGCCCTTATCAAGGGGAAGGGAAGAAGAACTAGCATTTGTTGAATATTCGGCTGTGGATGAACCGATGGCAGGGGAAGACACTGAAACATGGGGGGGGGGGGGACGTGGCTTGCACAGCGCCACACAGCCATGCAGGCAGCAGGTCAGGATGGGAGCTGGCTCTGTGGCTCTCAGGCCCCTGCCATTTCCACTGCCCATGCAGCCCTTGTCTAAGCCAGAACCAGGCAGGGTGGGAGTGGGCGTGTCACAGCTGTCTGGGAAGGTGGCCTTCACGTTAGGGCCGGGATTCTAGAATGTCCTTAAAACTCTCTGACATGTGACCCTCATCTGGGAAAAGGGGTCATGGCATCCTTGAGGTGACGTATGCACAGCCTCCTGCCCACAGCCTAGCACCTAGTAGGGACTGCATAAATGGCTGAGGGTGCAGCTCTGCCCTTCCATGGGGTCACTGAGACAAATGCCCAGGTCAGCCCAAGCCATCGTCTCCCCTCTGGCCTAGCCCATGGCGCACTCCATCTCAGAGACCTTCCAGAGCCCTCCACACCTGGGGATAAATTCCTGGCTCGTTGGCGGGACATTGAGTTCTATCAGACAATAAGCAAAACCCAGTCAGGACCCTGTCTCCTTGCTCACCCTTCTCTCCAGCACCTGGCCCACAGCACCCGTTCAGAAGTGTTGGCCGAATTCAGGCCTAAACCTCCAGGAGCCTTTCCCCTGAGCCTTGCCCTTGGACCTGAGTCATAAGCACCACCCCAGCGCTGCCCCCCAGCTTTGCGCCACAGCAGCTTCTGGGTGGATGCCCTCCTGGCCTCTTTGCCTCCTTCTGATCCTGGCAAAGTGCAGTCCCTGTAGGAGGGCAGCCTTGCCTTTGCCACGTGGCTGCTGCAGCGCTAAGCTCGCTGACCCTGTCCTGCCCTGCACTCCGGCCCAGTCAACCATCAGGTGCCTGTCAGATGGCTGGGGCCCTGCAGCTCTTTGCTCCCTCTGGGTGATATCTGAGAACACCTCCCCAGGTGGAAGGGCAGCCTGATTTCCAGGGCGATGCTAGCTTCCTATCACTTGGGGCCTCTGACCCTCTCTAGCCATGCAGAACATGCCCTGTCCTCCTCTGGCCACCTGCATCTGCATTTGAGCTTGGGCCAGGGGAACTGTCTTCCCACCCACTGGTGAGGTGGGCTCTGGGGCCAGAGCAGGTGCAGATGGTGCCGCTTACTGCCTGGACCTTCATCTGTCAGCTCCTAGCACTTGGCCTTAATCGAGCAGGCCAACCGCTGTAACGAACACTCCCCAGACTCAGGGGCTTGGCACAAGAAAAGGACATTTGTCACTTGCATGAAGTCCTATGTGATTGGCTGGCTGGCTCTCTTGGTCAGTCTTCCCCTGAGACAGGGCCCTGTCCTTCTATCTTGGGTGGCCAGTGTTTTCAACAGGAGGCATCCAAAGTTGCTGCCAAAGAGAGGCCTCTTGTCCCCAGCCCCTCAAGTACCCCTACTTGCCTCCCTCCATCTCCCTTCCTGGCATCCTCAAGTCTAATGGCCCTTGCAGGCCATCGCAGCAGCCCGGTGGGTCATGTTTAACATGCCTCCCTAGACCCCTTTGCTCTGCTGCTGCTGCCCCCCACCCGTGTGTGTACCCCCCTCGTGGCCTGCTCAGCCTCTGTCCCTTGGGCAAGTGACCTCATGCGGCAGAACACAGGATCAGAGTAGTCCAGGCTGGCCTCTGAGTGTTAGTCCTCTGTCCCCATGGTAACCAGCCTCCAGGCTGGCCCTCAATTAGCCTTGCCTCCTGGTACCCACACCCTTGTGCCATCATCCCCTCCTGTTGAGTGCGCTGGCCCTAAAGAATAGAAGAGGGCAGCAGTGGTGTATGTGACTCAGACTAAGCTGACAAGGCAGTGTGGCCGCTCCCCGTCTTTCCGATTGCTTGCTCTAGAAGAAATCGTGTCATAAACAACCCTACAGAAGGCCAGCAACCTGAAGAGGAGAAGTCCTCCCCCAGGACGTGGGAGTAAGCCTGGAGGTGAGTCCTCCAGCCCCTGCCAACAGCCAGCTGCAGCCTCCTGGGAATCCCTGAGCCGGAACCCCTCAACCAAGCCACACCCGGGTTCCAGAGCTTTGGAAACTATGTGCGATATTATTGTTCCAAGCTGCAGAGTTTTGGGGTAATTTGTTACACAGCAATAGGTAGCCCACATTTAGGTACCTGGAAATAGGGTGCTGCCATAACAGAAACCTAAAATGAGGGAACCGCTTTGGAAGCAGGCATCAGGCTTGAGGGGAGTATTAGTGCCTCAAAGAAACTGTTAATAGGGAACTGATGTGGCTCAGGCAGTTGAGTCCCTGTTCCCACATGGAAGGTCCCGGGTTCAGTTCCCAGTGCCTCCTCAAACAAAACAAACAAAAAAACCAACAAGCAAAACATGAAAAAACCAACTCAGGGGAGCCAATGTCAGCTTCCCACATGTGAGGTCCCAGGTTCGATCTCTGGCCCTCGAACCCTCAAACAAAATGAAAAAACTGTTAATAGAAGCCACATGGCTTTGATAAAGCTGCAATTGAGGGCGAGTAGAAGAAAGGGAGAGAAACGTTACTGGAAATTAGAGGAAAGGAGATGCTTGTTACTAGCCTCAGACAGTTTAGCTGCGCTGTCATGTGCAGTAATATTGGGTAGTAGAGTCCTTAACAGTCTAGAAAAGGAGACCTCCAGGCAGAGTGCTGAAGGTGCCGGCTGGTTTATTCTTGTGGCTTATCATAAAATGGATTATAGTAGAACGAAGCAAAAAGGAACAAGGACTTACTGGTTCTGAAGATTCCCAGCTTCTCCAGATGGCAAATAAGGCTAAAATAAAGAAATGGCTTCCAAACAAAGATCAAATCTAAGGCACTCCCAGGAAAACACAGTACAAAAATTAACCCTTTGTTAAAAACACAGCAGGATCAAAAGCAGGGCCTCAGAACACCATTCAGTTAGACAAAAGGCCCTGTAAATAGTGTAAGGGCATGCCTTCCAGATCTTCTCAATCAAAGGGCAGAAGGATAAAGGGCCTTGCCTGCCAGCCTGAGCAGGGGTTTTGGCTTTATGGTGTGGCCTGGGGGACCATTTTATTTTAGATTTCTTGGGTGATGCACGTGGGAAGGCTGGAGGCGGGGACCTCAGTGCATATTTACTCATGCGGTGACCACCCAGGGTGCTGCGGAAGGTGCAGTCTGGGGGACCTGGAGGGACCCCTGTCTCAGGAGGATGGGGGAAGGCTTTCCTGAGTGGGTGAAGCTCGCGAAGGCTGAGTGGGATTTGTCCAGACCAAGGGTGGGGTGGGGGTGGGAGCAGGTGTCCCCAGCAGAGAGAGACCACGGGGGATATAAAGGGCTGCAGGTGGCTCAGTGTGACAGAGGCAGAGGGGCAAGGGAGGCAGGGAGCTGAGGCTGCGGGCACTGGGGCTGGCGGAGAGCAGTGGGCCTTGTGGTGGATGTCTGTCCTCCTCCACCTCTGCACGTCCGCTCTCCACAGCCTCCACTGAGCTTTTTCCAGGGAGACCTCCCTGTGCAGAAGGCGGCACAGACCTGGCACCCTCTCGCTTCTGACTGGGTGCAGGCAGGGGAGCCTTGGCAGGAGATGGAGCAGAGGGAGGAGAGGGAGGTGGGAATGTTCACCCCTGGGGGTCCCCCCACCCTGCATCCCTTGGCAGACCATGGCTCCTCCCTGTGGGTTCTGGTCCCCACTTCCTGCACTTGCCTCCCCGGCCTCAGGGGGGCAGCAGTGCCTCGCCCGCTGCCACAGCCCCGGGTTACTGCCCCCACCCTTTGCCTGGCACACACCCCAGAATAGCGCTCCTTCATTAAACCTAATGGCATCTGGTGCCTGCTGGGACCAGATTAACACAAACTCTGTCCGGGGAGCGATGGAGGGCCATAGTGTGGTGGAAGTCCAGAGCTTCAGTTATTTCCATATAGAAAGGCCAGGACTTGGAAATAATTTTTGGGAAGGAAAAATGATTTATTTAAGACCAGCCGGGTTTGGAGCTTCTCATTCCAAAATCCGAGCCCCCAACAAGATCTTTGAGTTCCTTTTATACAGAGAGGAAGGGCCAAAGGGTTCTCTGTTTCAGTGCTCAATAGGCTTGAATTAGCATATTTCTTCCACATCCTCGGTAAGCTTTTAGCATGGACTTCATACAGTCTAGATAAGCTTTAGCACATTTGGTTTGCATTTTCCCTGAATATTTAAAGTGGATAGAGTTTGCATTGATAAACTGTTTCCTGGGACTGGAGCCGTTGCCATGGTCACCAAGGGCAGGACGGCAGCCTCTTACTGTCCCACACCCACAGGTCAGGGCACAGACAGCTTAGGTGACCTACGAAGAGACAGCAGCCTCCCACCCATAGCCCCCATCAATAGCAGGTTGTGAGCTGGGGAGTGAGATCTGTGTTTCAGGCGCTGGCTCTGGCTGCTGCGTGAAGGGTGGACTGGGCAGAGCAAGCCGGGGCCCTTGGGATAAACTCTGGCTTTTATCACTTCCACACAGGAATTCCAGGGCGAGTGTGTGTGCGGGGCGGGGGGGCTCTGCAGCGAGCTTTCCTGTACAATTTTGGTAGATTGTCTGCGAACATGGCCACAAGGACCCCTACATGTGCCCACGTCCTTCTGAAATATGACTTCACCACCCCTCCCCTCCAGAGGGAGCATCTGTCCCTCATGCCTCGAATCTGGGCTGCCAATGACTTTGCTTTGGCTGAGGGAGGGATGCAGGGCAGGCCGTGCAGTCTCTGACTCAGGAGGCCTGGCAGCCTCGGATCTCGTCTTTGCCACCCACTCAGCATCATTTCAAAGGCCGTCAGTCTGGAGGGGCCCAGGGCCCACGTGGAGAGGCCCGGCTCTTCCGGCTCCTCTGCCGGTCCCAGCCACAGAGCACCCACCAGCCGAATGCAAGCCCCAGGAGAACCACCCGCCAACCGCAGAACGGCGGAAATAACCCTGGTGGTTTCACCCCGCACTTTGGAGGGGCCTGTTACACGGCGGAGGTAACTGATGGGAGTGGGGCGGGCAGGGCGCTTTTTCACCTCCCTGCTTCCTTCAAGGCCCTGCCCTCATGTCCCTTGCCCCAAGTCTCCCCGCTGCCTGGGAATCTCCGCTCCCTCCTCTGGACCCCTACTGCCCGTCACCCCTGCTTCTCCTGTGGCACTTACGCCATGCTGCCTATAGGATGACAGGCACCTTCTGGAGACACTGGGCCCATTTGCCGTCTGACTGCTACCTTACATCACCCCTAAAGGAGGCAGTGGCTGACGTTCTCAGGACACGCTCCCCAAACCAGGGGTCAGTTACTGTAATCGTTCTCAGATGATGAGCTTGAGGTTTGGAGGTAGCGTCGCTTAGCCCAGGGTCGCTGGAAGGGGTGGCGCCAGGATTCAAACCCTAATGGACACATCTCCAAATGCCACCCATGGTGTAGCTCCTCACGTGCTCTGCCCTGGAGGGCAAGGCCTCTGCTTCGCTGCTGGGGTGTGAGGGGGATTCGCAAGCGCCAGGCCGCCCAGCCACGCCCTGCCCCTCACTGCCCACTGCCAAAGAGAAGGCCCTGGAAGGTGGAGAGGGGGGCAGGGGCTACAGGGATGCATGTCCCAAACGCAGGAATCCAGACTTCTCGTCAGGGCACTCGTGTCCTCTCACCCACCCTGGGGACACTTGCGAGCACACAGACCTCGCATGTGGCTCAATTCCCTGGGCTAGTCTGCCCTGCCTCCTACCAGACGCTTTCCTTCTGCCCCTGAAGGAGAGAGCCAGAGGCGTCAGCTCGGGGCTGAGGACCATGAAGTCACCAGTGTGGGCTCCCCTGGCCCAGCCTGGCCCACCTCCAGGAGGAGTAAGACACAGCCTGGGGCCAGGAGGAGAGGCGGCCCAACCCATTTATTACAGTCACATTTGCTGAGGTCCCTTCTAGTGCCGAGGTCAGGGGCTGAGGTTACCAAGGGTGAGTCAGGGGTGAACCTATGGAGTTGGGGCTGAGAATCAGAGGTCATCTTAGCCAGTCAGGTAAACTGAGGCTCAGGGGAAGGTCATGCAGAAACAATCAGTGATGGAGCTCGGTTCTCCTTACTCACCTTCTGGAACCCTCTGGCTGCCACTCCATAGCCCAAAGGACTCAGAAACTTGAAGATGCCTCAGGAGAGTGCCGGGGACATAGTGGCCAGCCCCTCCTGTCTAGCTTGGGGGAGGAGGACAGTTGCAGGATGGAGGGACTTGTAGGAGAGGGGTTTGGGGGCTGGTGGTTCTTTGTGCTGTCACTCAGTGGTAAAGGAAGAAAAACCCAGTCCCCGCTCTTTTTCCTCTGCCCATTGAGTGGCATCACAACAGAGGACAGAGACCTCAGAAATCATTCTCGTCCAGCCCTCTCTCCCATTGCACAGGTGAGCAGACAGAGGCCAAGAAGAGAGAGACTTGCAGAGGTTTCACAGCAGGCATGCGGATCACAGATGCCTGAGTCTGGCCTGCTCTCCCACATTGCGGGTCTGACTTGGGACCTGGCATGGGTGGAATTTGCAGGAGTCTGGGGGTGGGGGTGGGGGTGTCTCTGGAGATGGTGTGTTCAACAAATGCCACCAGGAAGCCCTCTCAGATGGCAGCAGCTCCAGCTGGGCTCTCTAATGCTCTCCACGGCTGTCGGCCCTGCCTCTGGGGACAGCCCACCTCTGGCTGGAGGTGCTCAGCAGAACTCCAGGTGCTGATCAGTGGGGATGTTGTACTTGAGCTTGTGGGTCTCAAAGAGGTTGCACAGCTCCTTGAGGTAGCGCTGGTGCAGCTGGTCCACTTCCTCCTTTGAGGGATGCAGCGTCTTCTGCACCTCGATGGGCTTGCCCACTGCAAGGCACAAAAGCGGGCAGCGGCTCAGAGTGGAAACCATCTGGGGTCACACGGGCCCTCAGTGCAGGCGCGCACCCCATGGGCATCGCCCCAGGAAAGTGCTCGTACAAAACCCCTTCCACACTCTAGTTTCAGGTGATCAGTTCTAAGATGCTAGGGCATGACAGCACGGTACTGATAGAACAAGAGCAGCAGCTGACAGTGCCATGTGCTTTACCTGCATTATCTCCTTTAAGCCTTGTGGATGGGGGATGGAATCTGTTATCATTCCTATTTGGCATGTAAGGCCATGAGGCTCAGAGAGATTAAGTAACTTGCTCAAGGCCACACAGCCAGGAAAAGCACAGGGAAGGCAGGGCTTAGAAGCTCACCAAGTCTGCTGAACTAACAGGGGTGGAAGGAGACCAAGGGGCCTCTCTCTACAGAGTTGGGCAGAGGAACCTGGTAGGAATCCTAGAAGCAGAGGTCTCCTGACAGCTCAAAGAGGAGATGCACTAAAGTCCATCCCCACTGCTCAAAGGAAATACCGCAGGCTCAAATTCAGAGCCTACTGACTGCTACGGGACACACAATGTACCCAGGCCTGGACCATCCCTCCCTTCACCCACCTTCTCCAATAAGTGCTTTGAGATCCTTGGGTCAGAATTAAAAACCCTCCTTCTCTGGCATAATAAATCCTGATTCAAATCTCAATTTTGCTTTTTCAGAGGCAGTATTATCTTCTGGAAGTTACTTAACTTCTCTGGGCCTCAGCTTGCTGTCAATGATATAATAATCCCTGCCATGCAGGTGGTTAGGAGAAACCGAGACACTGCACGTAAGTCAGCCAGTGCTGAGCCTGGCACACAGCGGCTCGGTAACCAGCAGGGACTATTGCTCTTTGTGTTACGGTCTTATCCCAGGCGGCCTTGCATTAGGGTTATCTGCCCATGTGTGTGTTTCCCAGGCTAGAAATATATGCTCTTTGAGGACAGAGAGGTGCCTGGCCCATCCCCACGTCCCCTTGCAGTGCCCAGCCCAAGCCCCTGTCCCTGCAGCCTACCTCCTCCAGCTTGGGTCTTAGCTCACCCACGGTGGTGATGGGCCGACGGTAGGGCACGAAGCCAAAGCTGTCCTGGAAGACTCCAAGGCCGTGGAAGAGTGGGAGGGAGATGCCCTTGACCTGTTGCAGCCGGTTCTGGATCCGGCGCAACCAGGAGCTGGGGGATTCTTTACCTGGTCATATCGTTCATTCTCCCCAAATGAGAAGATGGGCACCAGAACTGCCCTGGAGAGAGACAGAAGAGTCAAGGCACCCATGAATCTCCCGAGAAGGCAGCTCGCTTCCCTCAGGGACACAGCACCCAGGATCTGGGGCAGAGGACAGAACCCTGGGCTGGAAATGGGAGGTCTGGGTTCTCTCCCCGATTGGCCATAGCCTCCCTCGCCGACCTTTGGCAGGTTTCTGCCCCTCTCCGGACCACGACCTCTCACTGGCACCATGACAGGTAGATCAGAATACCTCAGGTGATGTTTTCCATCTTCCCAAACTTTCTAGAAAAATCTCCCCTACCCCAGCTGGCTCCTATTCCTCAATAAGGCTTAGCCCAAGGTCGAACAGCTTTGGAATGGGCCGCACACCTCATTCTCCCTGATCCCAAAGGTCTCAGATCTAGTGTCAGCTTTGGGGAACACGTTCCTTCCCACCCAGTCCCTCTGACCGCCGAGTCTCCGCTAGTGGAAACTTCTCTGGGCATTTGAAAACGGGCCGGTACATCTCCCACCAAAACAGAATCTGTGCAGTCGCCCCTCCTCAAGGCGGGTACCCGTGCTCCAGCGCGAGCCTGACGAAGCCCTTGCGGTGCCGCAGCAGCAGCGTGTAGGCGCCGGGCCTGGCGTCCAGCGCCTCCTGGGCGCCCCCCACCACGATGGCCAGGAGGCTCCCGCCCTCCTTCCTGCTCAGCACGTGCGCGCCGCTCTCCTTGTCTGACGTGACCAGCCCTGGGGGGGAGGAAGGTGCGGCAGCCTCGGGGTGCAGTTCATCAACAGTGCCCACGGGGTCCCCTGAGGACAGGCCCGAGCCCTGTCCCTCTTCCCAGCTCTCCCCGAGCTCGTAGCCCCGAGCCGATGCCCCACGGAGCACGGTCCCGCGGGCAGCCGGCCCTGCAGCGCCCCTGCCGGGCCCCAGGCTCACCGAAGCACATGAAGTAGTCCCTCAGGAAGGGGACGCGGAAGAACAAGGGCAGAGACATCAGGTACAGGCGGATGCCCGGGAAGAGCGCCGAGAAGCCCGTGCTCTCCGTGCACAGGTTGAGGAAGGCGCCTGCGACCATGATCCCGTGGGGGTGGAAGCCCGCGACGTAGTTCCGGGAGGGGTCCAGCTCCGCGGTCCTGACCAGCTGCAGGGACAAGGCCTGGTGAGCCCGCGCTGGCCCCGGGTGGCCGTCCCTGCCCACCACTGCCCGGCTGTGTGGCCTTAGGCCCGTCATCTGTAAAGGTGCGGTATGTGGAACCAGCATGCCCGCCGCTCCTGGAGTTACCAAAGCTAAGAGACAGAATATAGTTTGAAGGCACCAAAAGGCCACACCGGGCGCCACCATGCCCAGCGAGGCCCATGGCAACAAAACAACGTAAGAAAAACTGGCATATACGACCTGTGAGGGAAAGGGATGTGGCTCAACCAGGAGGGCTCCAGTCCACCATATAGGAGGTCCAGGGTTCCATGTCCAGGTGAGAGCAAGCTGACCCGCGTGGCAAGCTGGCCCATGCGGAGTGCCGCCCCGTGTGGGAATGCCACCCTGTGTGGGAGTGCTGCCCCATGTGGGAATGCCGCCCCGTGTAGGAGTGCTGCCCCGTGTAGGAGTGCTGCCCCGTGTAGGAGTGCTGCCCAGTGCAGGAGTGTCAGCTGATGCAGCAAGATAAAGCAACAAGAGGAGAGAAAATAGGAAGACACAGCAGAAGAGGGAGGTGAGGTGGCGCAAGAGAGTAATCACCTTTCACCCACTCCAGAAGATCCCAGAATCAGTTCCTGGTGCCACTTAAAGAGAAGACAAGCAGGCACAGAACACACAGTGAATGGACACAGAGAGCAGACGGGGGCGGGGTATAAATAAATAAATAAATCTTAAAAAAAAAAAAAAAGACCTGTGAGTGGGAAGAGGATCTGGTTAAGTGATTGAGTTCCCACCTACCACAGACGGGAGGTCCCGGTTGGGTTCCCAGTGCCTCCTAAAGAAGAGGAGCAAGACAGTGAGCTGATGTGTGGGGCTGACAGGGAGTGCTGACACAACAAGAGAAACAAGGAGGAAAGCATAATGAGAGATAAAAAAAGCAGGGAGCAGAAGTGGCTTAACTGATTTAGGCGCCTCCCTCCCACATGGGAGGTCATGGTTGGGTTCCCGGCGCCTCCTAAAAGAGAAGACCAGCACACAATAAACAAACACAGCAAATGCAAACAAGGGGGTGGGGAGAAATAAATATTAAAAAAAAAACGTCTCTCTGCCGTCAAGCTGCAACTTTCAGGAGGTGATTCCTGGAGGGGTCTGGAGGGACCTGGAGGGGCCTGGGAGGTAGCAACGGGGCCTGGGTGCCCCACCTAGGCAAAAGCCCAAGGCCCACCTGTCCTTGACTGGACTTGGCCCCTGTCTCGCTCCCGCAGACCCACTGACCCTTCGCAGAAGGGCTGCAGGGCACAACGCCTCCCCAGACAAGGACAAGCCTCATGCACTGGGGGATTTGCTGGGTGTGAAAATATAGACAGAGCAGAGCAATCGCTGGGGATTCTCCCTGGGACAAGTGCTGCCTCAGGAATCTACCTGGTGTGGTTTCTCTAAAAACATAACTTGCTCAGTGCATTGAAACACTTGCTTTTAAGTTATCATTTTCTGCTAGTAGAAGGGTAATTTTGTACAACCTCCATTTAAGGGAAATTTGTCAGTATTCATCAAAATTTTTGAAAAACCACAATTGGCCCTTTTAACCCTGCTGCAGAGGAATGAGCTTACAGAATTTTTCACGCTTGTACAAAATCACATTTATGCAAGTTATTCACTGACGTATCCTTTGTTAATATCAAAAACTTGGGGAGGGGAGCAGATGTGGCTCAACCAGTTGGGCACCCACCTGCCACAGGGGAAGTCCCGGGTTTGGGTCCCAGTGCCTCCTAAAGAATGAGCAGACGCCCTACCCGCTGCAGCGAGCAGACACCTAAATGCACAGATGCCACAAGCCAGCCCCGCTGCGGCCTGCGGGGAGCGGATGTGGCTCAGGCCGTTGGGCACGCGCCTTTCATATGGGAGGTCCCGGCTTAGGTTCCCTGTGCCTTCTGGAGAAGGCAAGCAAACAATGAGCAGACAGAGGAGAGCACCATCTGGGGAGAGAGGATAAATAAAACAAAAACCTGGGGGGAATGGATGTGAGCACCTGCTTCCCAATGGGAGTTCCTAGCTTCAGTTCCCGGTGCCTCCTAAAAACAAAAAAAGCAAGGAAACAAATGAAAAAACCAACTCAGGGGAGCCAATGTGGCTCAGTGGTTGAGCACCAGCTTCCCACATACAAGGTCTCAGGTTCAATTCCCAGGCTCAGTACCTCAAACACACACACACACACAAACAAAATAAAAAAAAAAACACACTTGGCATCAAATGCCCATCAACAAGACTTTTTTTTGAGAAATTATGAAACACACAGTGGATCACTGTGTGTAGAGAAGTGTGAACAGCTCTTCCTGTCCTGATATGAGACAAGGAACACAACAGGTCAGCAGGTGAAAGAGCAGGGGGCAGGATAGCGTGTGCAGAATGCCACCAACTGGGCACAGGAGGGAAAAATGCATCGTCTGCATTTGGACACCACAAACTCTGCTAGTAGACACCACCCCTGGAGAAGTGACCTGGAGAGATGGGACATGAAGTGGGAGGGAGACTTTTGACTGTATATCCTTTTCTCTCTTGTGCATCTTGAACAAGATAGTATTACCAGGTTGAAATAAATGAACAATGAAAGAACGAGTGAATGCATGAATGAATGAGTGATTACTTCCTTCATAAAGACAAATTTGTGTAGAGAAAAATGCTGGCGACATGAGGGCCTGTGTCCAGGCACGGGTGCCAGCGTTTGTACACGCATCTGCTCGCGTCCAGGAGTGGGCCCTGGTGGGCCCATGACTGCCCCCCGAGGCCCAGTCTGCACCTCCCCGGATGTGTTCTCTCCTGGTTTCTTCTGCACTACCGCCTTCTATCTGTCCCCTGTGCCCCAGTCTATCATCCTGGCACTGCGAGGGCCTCAAGATTAGAGCCCATGTACCAGAAGCACCCATGCAGGCCTGGAACAGGGGAGATGCTCTGGAAAGCTGTGGAGTGAAGGAATGAAGGAATGAGCCTGCGGGTGCTTGAGGCCAAGGCAGCCTCCTTGGAAGGAGGCTCCTGCTCCCGTCCTGCTCTGACGTGTCACCTGGGCTGCAGGTGAAAGGGCCCTGCTCCAGAGAGGCAGCAGGCCAGGCTCTGCCGCTGGCTCACGACATGGCCTTTGCCAGGCTGCTGCCCCCTCTGTGCCTCAGGTTTCCCTCTGTCCCACCAGGACGGTGATAATGCCTCCCTGGCAGGGTCACAGTTGGATTCCAGGGGGATACACAGATAGAAGGGGAGAGGTTTACAAACTGTAAAGTGCAGTGTTCTCTGTCTTGACCCCTCAGTTCCATTAGGATAGGGGAGTGTGGCTAAGCAAAGATGGGCTGATGTCTGGGGCGCACTCTGGCTGGGTACCTGTGCTGTCACCCTGGCTTGACATCAGGTGAGGGGGCTGAGCCAAGTTACTAGGCTCCAGATGTTGCTAATTTTTTTTTACTAATATACTTCTTATACCATATTTTAATTGTGCAATTCAGTGATTTCAGAACATCCAAAAGGTTGTGCAACCTACACTGCTGTGTAATTCCAGAATGTTTTCAACACCTCAGAAAGAAACCCTGTCCCATTAGCAATCACTCCCTGTTCTCCCCTTCTCCCCCAGCCCTGGCAACAGCTAATCTAATTTAGGCCTCTATAGATTTGCCTCTTCTGGATATTTCACATAAATGGAATCCTTTGTGATTTTTTGTGCCTGACTTCTTTCACGCAGCTTAATGTGTTCAGGGGTCGTCCATGAATCAGCACTTCATTTCTTTTGATGGCTGAATACTATTCCATTGTCTACCTGGACTGCAGTTTGTCTGTCTTTTCATCAGTTGATGGACATTTCGGCTATTTCCACCATTCAGCCACTGTGTAAAGCTGCTCAGGTTACTAAGAACGATTCTCCCAGGGGCTGCAGTTTTTAGGATGGGTCCTTCCCTGCACCTGTGCATGGTGGCCCAATGGCTGGAGAGGCCTAGCGTCTCCCTGGCACAGGCAGCAACTCCCTGTGTGGCTCTGGGCCCGTGTCTGACCTCCTCTGCCTCTGGGGTGAGGTGTTGGCCCTGCCCTCTCCTCCTTCCTCAGGCCTGCCCTCATCTCACAGACACTCTTCCATCAGCTCTGAGATGCACATGTTTTCATATTTAACATTGTGAAATCAAGAGGCGCTGGCTATTCTAACTGGAAGAATTTTTTCTCACTGGTAGATAAAATACTGGTATGTCTTAGCATTGAAGAGATACAGTGCATGCCAGGCCCAGAGATCTGGAAAGTGCGGCAGAGGTGGCGGGCACCACGGCACCTACTACGTGCCAGGCACCTTGCACGCAGCGTCATCCTCCGTCAAGCCTGTGAGGCAGTATGGATGTCGCTGCCCCCATTGCACAGATGAGGAATCCGAGACCCAAGGGTAATGGCCTTGCTCACCCGCTGACCTAGTAAAGAGGCAGGGCCAGGAGGTGGGCCCAGGCAGCCTGGCCCCGTGGGCACAGCCAGCCGGCCCAGCCTTGTGGGATCCCCAGGTGAAAGGCAGCGGGGCTTAAAGGCACTTCAAGTAAGGGCACAGTGCCAGGGACGTGACTCATATCGGGAAAACTAAGGCGGCAAAGGGGCAAGGGAGGCGGGAGAGGGCTGGGTGGGCAGAGGCCCAGGTGCAGGGCCCTCAGGCTGCCATGGAGATTAGCTTTCATTCCAGGTGTGCTGGGAGTCACTGCTGGGCTGGTCCTGCGCCGCATGGAGGAGGGACTGGGGGTGTCGGCAGAAGAGGAGCCAGTGAAGAGCTGATGGGGCCAGGGAGGAGGAGCTGAGGAGACCACCCCTGCCCTCTAGCAGTGGGCCTCAACAGGGGCGGCCTTGCCCCCTGCCCTGCAGGGGACATCTGGCAACGTCTGCAGATGCTTTTGGTTGTCACACCTCGGGGGCAGTGCTGGCCTCTAGTGGGTAGAGGACAGGGGTGAGGCCAGGCCTCCACAGCAGAGAGTTTTCCAGCCCCAAATGGCAACAGTGCAGAGGTTGAGAAGCCCTGCTGGGGAGTCGCCTGGCTGGGGGGGACGTGGAAGCCCCCAGTCCCCTCAGGGCAGCCTAGGGCTGCGGGCAGGGGCCTGTGAACCAGCTCCCCCTGCAAAAGGCAGAGGTGGGACTCCTAGGAGGATGGCAGGAGACCGGCCCCAGCTCCCGGGAAGACAGCCCTTCTCCCGCAATGAAGCAGCCATCTCAGGGAGGGAGCACCCCGTCCTCAGGGCTGTGTGAGCTGGAGTTCCCGGCCCGGGCGAGCAGCTGGCCAAGAGCCCCTCTGACTCAGGCTGAGACCCCTGTGTGCTGAGAGGAGGCCTGGGCGCTGAGGGGGAGCTGAGGGGCTGTCCCAGGCGAGGGTGGTGGGGACAGAGGGGCTCAGGGAGGTGCCCTGTGCTGCCCCAAGCTGGCTCTGACCAGAACTATGGGGACAACATTTCCCGACAACCAGGGACACACCCCGGGCAGGGCACTGCAGCCTCCTGAGCCTCCTGTGCAGTGTTTGCTCCACGATGATGAAATCTCCCCAGCTCAGCTCACACCTTCAGCACGAGGGGGTGGAAGCTCCTCTGACACGGAGCATTGCCCGTTCTCTGCAGTAGCTCTTCGGTGGGCCTTCAGGGGCCTTCAGGTGGCTCCAGGCCAGAAGCCGTTTCCTGGTTCGACCTGAAGTACCACGTCAGGGCTGGTGCATAAAATCCCGTAAGACCTGATGGGACGTGGGGTGGGGGGGGGGCTGCTCTCTTTTCACAGGGGATGCCGAGGCTCCTGAATGCTGGGGAGCTCGTGGCAGAGCCGGGGCTCGCTATCTCCTGCTCACCCCAAGATCCCTGCAGGGCCCGGAGGGTCTCCTGGGAGGTGTGCGGGAAGGGGGTCTGAGGTGGCAGTGCTGCCCCGCAGGAGCCCAGCAGGGACACACAAGGTCAATGTGAATGGCATCTCGCCCTTTGCCGGCCACTGGGTGCTACTGCCCACCCTCGGCGGGTGGCAATGCAAGGCGTTGAGGGACACAGCGCGCCCACACAACTGCGCATGAGGAATTTGTGCAGAGTCCCCACGCTGGAAAAGGCACCGAGCATCACCAGTTCTGCCAGACCTGTAACTGGCAGTGGCTCTGGGTGCAAAGAGAGCCCAGACGCTGTCCAGAGGCCACTGGGCTGCCCAAGAGGCTGTCCCCCTGCTCTCTGTCACCTGAGGAGTCCAGTTCTATGGCTTGGGTGTCTTGTCCCTGCAAACCTCTCTTGGCCCATGCCCCGGAGCACCTTCTCCTCTAGTCACGGTGAACACCAGGCTACTGTCAAAACTCCACTGGGACCAGCACCCAGCCCTTTGCCTGGGCTGGGCCCTTCCCAGACCACCTTTCTGCGCCCTGCTTTCCCGGTGAGCTCAGGATTTGGCTGGCAGTGGGAGGGGAGACCTAGGAGCTACAGAGTCCTCCTGGAGGCCCCAACCTGCTTACGGTTTCCCTTGACTGCATGGGAGGTTTTTCTCTCTCCCGGGGCTACAGCCTCTCCCTCCCCAAGAAACTCTGACCTCCAGGCACTTCAGGCTGGGAAGGGAGTTCAGAATCTCAAAGCTCTAGGGTCCTGGGGGGGAACCAGGGACTGTGCCCGTGACACACCCAGGGCCGTGCCTGTCTCTGTGGGTGAGACCTGGGAGGGGCCCCTGAGAGGAAGCAGATCCAGGGGGCAGGAAAGACTTCCCCCTCCTGGACCCCCAGTTCAGCAACACCTCTGCCCACGGGCTCTGTCCCTCAGCATTTACCACCCCCAGGGCCACGGCCGTCTCTGCCAGCCACCCTCCCGCCCTCGCCTGCGCCCTGCCCTTGCCCTTTGCCCCGCAGGCCCTGCAATTGTTGCTCAGCCTCTGCTGGTCCTTGTCGGGCCCCAGGCCTCTCAGCAGGCAGCCCAGCCAGAGCCCTGCCCCCCTGAGTTTTCATGTCCTGGGCAGGTTTTAACCTTTACCAGCCGATTTCCTTCGCCCGCTCTCCCACTGGCAGTCCCAGCTTTACCAGCTGGGCCCTGACTCCTGGAGGGACAGGAGAGGCTACTCAGGGGGGCAGGTCAGGGCAGCAGGACTCCAACCATCAGAGTCCTCCCCCAGCCCCCAGCCACACCCCTGCCTCCTCGAGTCCCCACTGGCTCAGGAAAATAACCGAAGCTGCCAGTTCCTAGGAACATTCCAGGTGCTTTACTTGCACTGTTGCCTTGAGCCCACACAACCCTATGAGGTATGTGTCATCACCCCCGTTTACATGTGAGAAAACAAGCTCAGAGAGATGGTGCAACTCACCAAGGTCACACAGCTACTATGCAGCAGACGTGGGATTAGCATCCAGTCTGTCTAACTTGAGACCACACCTTACACCTTTCCTTGCCCTGTTTCTGAGGAGGGGCAACTGCCCCTGCCAGGCACCTCTCTCTGTCCCCACTGCCTGCCCATCCTACCCTATCTGTCAGTAAACCAGCCCTGCCCGGCTGCTAAGAGCCAAGGGCTTGGTCTGTTGGAGTCTGTGAAGGAGCTGAGGGATCGGCTCCCTCAGATTCAACGCTCTCCTCCCCTCAGGTGACCCTCAAGCCCGGGGCCAAGTGGCCATCACGGCCAGGAGGAGCCTTGAGCCAGAGAGCCAGAGACTCAACGGCACTCAGAGCAGTGGGGGTCCAGTCTGCTTACTGGCTACATGGGGAAACTGAGGCTCAGAATGGGGCATGCAGCATACCAGTGTCAGGGCTCCTTTCTCTGCACCTTCACCCACAGTCAATGCACAAACTTTAAAACCAGTAAAAGAACTTGCTGTGTGCCGTTGCTCACACCCTTGTCCCTCTCTGGGCATTGGTGTCCTCATCTGATGGATATGCATGGGGCTAGACGGTCTCTTAAGACCTTTGAGTTTATTACCTTCACCTTCCCAACCTGGGCCCTGAGGTTTGCATCTGTAAAATACACACGTGTGTCACATTCCACGCATCACAGAACCCCTTCGCATCCTGGACGGCCGTCAATCTCACACTGGCCCCACGTGCCCAAGGAGCTGCCCCTCTTCCCAGCCCCACGGCGGTGGAAGTCCAGGCTCCTGCCTGCCAGGCCAGGATTCCCATGGAGATGCAGAGCCCTTGGGCCCTGCCACCCCTCTCCCCACCTGGACCAGCCTCAGCACTCACCGCGGTGGGGAAATAGTCCCTCATGTGCTTCCACAGGATGCAGCGCCTCAGGGCCTCCATGCGCCTGCCCCCCTGCCGCGGCGTATCTCGGTCCAGGCACCACCAGGCCGCATACAGCACAGCGCAGAGCCAGAGCCTCGTGCACAGGAGGCCTATGAAGGTGGCGACGCAGAGGTGGGCTGGGGAGGGAAGCAGGTGGTCAGCGGTCGGAGGTCCCAGGGAGGCAAGTACGGCTGCCCAGGCCACACCGTCCCCACTCGCGCCACGCTAGCAGCTCCATCTGTCCAGCCCGTGGCCCCCGAGGGACGAGAGCATCTTCCCTTGCCTTCAGGGAGATGGAGGCTCGAGCGGAACCAGCCCTCCTTGTTCCTGGAGCAGGGACTGGAGCCCGGGGAAGCCCAGCTCCAAAGCTCATCCCCCCACTGCCCCAGGCTGCCTCATTCACTCCAGTCTTCCCCTTTCCCTCCCCCTGCCTCCCTGTAAAAGATTCTGCAATACTTGAAATACTAACACTGCTTTCACAGGCAGTAAATGCCTATTCATACAGGAGGTGCTCAATAAATGGATGGGGAGTGACTGGCAGGATGAGCTGTTCTACTTTCCATCTTTTGGGACCTCAGACACACAGGAGAGCGGCTTTCTCCCTCACCCTCTGCCCAGTCTTTCCAAAGATAAATCTGGCTCGGTCCCTATTTTAATTAAAGCCCTTCCACAGCTTTCCTGAAACTTCGAGGAGCAGTGCAAGCAGCTGAGCCTGGCATTCCTGCTCCTGCAAGCCAAGCCTCTCTCCCCTCCTGCTGCAGTAGAAGTGGATGAAGAATGTATTGTGCTCAGTTTGCAAACTAAACCCCTTACTGGTTTCGCAGCTCATGGGATGAAACTTGTGTTTTAACACTGTGAATCAAGAGGAGTGCACAGAAATGAACGAAGCATGGATTTTGCTGTCTGTGAAAGGAAGCTGCTCAGTGTTCTGATAGTCACCGAGCCCCCCTCTGCCTCTTAGCTTGTGCTCACAGTTTCCTCTGCCTGCACTGTCCTTTTCTGGTGAAGGTGAACAAGGAAGGGGCCAAGCTCCTGGCTGCCCTGCAGGTCAGGGGTGCAGCACAGCTGGGCCCCAGGCCCAGTGAGGAATTTCTCTCTGCACCAACAATTCTCCCTCCCTTTTTGCAGGCTAATTGTGGCTTCATCTCAGGGCCAGGTGATCTGTAAGGCAGCCACTTGATGCCAATGGAGCATCTTCCCCAGAGAACACTGCTCTCTCCCCAATATTGCCTCCACCCAACACCACGTGTCCTCCAAGAAGGCCAGCTTCCAGCTGTGTAGTCCATTTGAAAGCAGGGCAGAAGGGGAATGCCAATCTTGGCATGCTTCCTGGAGGAGGGGGTGTTTAACACAGTAAAGGTTCATAAGCCAGAGGATGCAGATTGGAGTTCACAGATGTTCACTTTACGTGGAGCATCTGCGATGTGCCAGGTGCTGCTGGTACAGCAGTGAACAACATACAGAGATCCCTGACCTCATGGAGATGACCATCCAGTACTGGCTTTAGGGCATGTCATTTTTAAATGCTATTGAAAGAATTACTGAAAATTAAAAAAGGGGGGACTGCATGTAAAAACCCAGATATCTGTTGGCAGATATCTGCCACCTGGCAGCCCCAGGTGGGTGTTCTCACAGGCAGCTCCTTCTGCTCAGCTTCCCTCTTGTGCCCAGGCTGGTGGGTCATCACTGCTCTAGCCTGTCCTAACCTGGGCAGGAGATGCGAGACTCCCTTTTGTTTGTCTTAAATATTCTATAATAAAACTTCTAAAAGATGAAGTTGTGGAAAATGGGAGCAAAATGCAACCATTTTTATGAAAAAGAAAAAGAACATTTGCACATGCCTGGAAGGTGGATGGACTCCCATATTTGGGAGGAAGGGGACAGGATGCTGGGGAACAAGGGACAAGGATGAGAGGGACTGGGCTTTTGCCACTTACATTCAAGTTGACTTGTTTTTATTTTTTATATTAAAATATTGAAATGTAAAAAAACACAAATAAAGAATCCCACCTAGAGCATCTGTCCCCTCTGGTAAAATAAATAGTGTGTGCAGGCTCTGGCAGGGAGGAGGCTGGCTGGTCCTGCACCAGACTATCCAGGGAACTGCAGGTACCTTTGGCTGGCACAGACTGAATAATCAGAAGTCTACAGGGGCAACTGCGGTCATCTTGGACCTGCACTGCATAGATTGCTGCCCACAGCTGCAGTTCCATCCCCACCCCAGGCAGGGGAGAAAGGGACATGAAGCTTTATCAGTATCTCTGGGCAACTACAGTCTAGGCCTGCATGATTTGGATTATTCCACACAGTGTGACTCTGTACCTACCTCTGGCGAAGGAGAAAGTTGGGAGAAGCTTCACTGGTCCCTGGGGCAAAGAGGGCAGCTTGAGCCTCCACAGTTTATAACACCAATTACATCCTTGGCTCCAATTGCAAAACCAGCAAGAGAGAAAGGGCAGGAAGCCCTAAACTAAAGAGAAAAACTGCACCCAGAATAAATACTCTAGTAACCCAGATGCCAAGACACCAACAAAAAATTACAATCCACACCAAGAAACAGAAAGCTATGGCCCAGTTAAAGGAATAAGATAAACCTCCAGATGACATAAATGAGTTAAGAGAACTAATCATAGATGTTTAAACAAATCCTTAATAATTTCAATAAGATGACTAAAGAGATAAAGGATATTAAGAAGATACTGGGTGAACACAAAGAAGAATTTGAAAGCAGACATAGAAAAATAGCAGATTTTATGGGAAAGGTGCAATAAATGAAATTTTAAAAACACTGAAATCATATAATAGCAGATTTGAGGAGGAAGAAGAAAGGATTAGTGAGCTTGAAGAAATGGCCTCTGAAAGTGAACACACGAAAGAATACATGAGGAAAAGAATGGAAAAAATGAGGAAAAGAATGGAAAAAATTGAACAAGTTCTCAGGGAACTAAATGACAGCAAAAGACATGCAAACAGACATGTCATGCTTGTCCCAGAAGGAGAAGAGAAGAGAAAAGGGGAAGAAGGAATATTTGAAAAGATAATGGTAGAAAATTTCTCAGCCCCATTGAAGGACATAGATATCCATGTCCATGAAGCACAACATACTCCCATCTGAAAAAAGCTGAATAGATCAACTCCAAGATATACTATTCAGAATATCAAATACCAAAGACAAAGAGAGAGTTCTGAGAATGGCAAGAGAAAAGCAATGCATAACATATAAGGGTGGGAAGCAGACTTGGACCAGTGGTTAGGGCGTCCATCTACCACATGGGAGGTCTGCGGTTCAAACCCCAGACCTTCTTGACCCATGTGGAACTGGCCCATGCACAAGTGCTGATGTGCACAAGGAGTGCCGCACCACGCAGGGATGTCCCCTGCATGGGGGAGCCCCATGCGCAAGGAGTGTGCCCCATAAGGAGAGCTGCCCAGTGCAAAAAAGAAGTGCAGCCTGCCTAAGAATGGCACTGCACACACGGAGAGATGACACAAGAGGACACAACAAAAAGGAACACAGATTCCCATGCCGCTGACAACAACAGAAGCGGACAAAGAAGATGCAGCAAATAGACACAGAGAACAGACAACTGGGGTGGGGCATGGGGGGTGGGGTGGGGGGAAGGGGAGAGAAATAAATAAGTAAAATAAATCTTAAAATATATATATATATTTATATATATATATATATATGGGCTACCCAATAAGTATAAGTGCTGATTTCTCACCAGAAACCATGGTGGCAAGAAAGCAGTGATCTGATATATTTAAGATACTACAAGAGAAAAACTTACAGCCAAGAATCTTATATCCAGCAAGACTGTCTTTCAAAAATGAGGGTGAGATTAGAATATTCACAGGTAAACAGAAACAGAGAATTTCGAAGCAAGAGAACAGATTTTCAGGAAAGACTAAAGGGTGTGCTATAGCCTGAAAAGAAAAGACAGGAGAGAGAGACCTGGAAGAGTCTAGAAATGAAGATTATATCAATAAAGGTAACTAAAAGTGTCAAAAGAGTGGTGAAAAGGAAATAGGACAGATAAAACTCAAATAGTCAGGAATAACTAACCAACAATGTAAAGCACTTGTATTCAGAAAACTGCAACTCAGTGTTAAAAGAAATCCAAAAAGGCCTAAATAACTGGAAGAACATTCCATGCTCATGGATTGGAAGACTGAATATCATTAATGTCAGTTCTACTCAAATTGATATACAGATTCAATGCAACCCCATTAAAAATTCCACTAACATTTTTTTTTAAAAATTGAAAACATGATTATCAAATTTATTTGGAATGGTAAGGGGTCCTGAATAGCCAGAAATATCATAAAAAGGAAAAGTTAACCCTCCTCTCCGGACTTTAAATCATATTACCTAGCTATAGTGGTAAAAATAGCATAGTACTGGCATAAAGACAGACATATAGACCAACGGAACCAAACTGATGGTTCAGAAACAGCCATTCACAGGTATGGCCAAGTGATTTCACATTAGCCTGTCAAACCCACACAGCTCAGGCAGAACAGTCCATTCAGCAAAATGGTGCTGAAAGAACTGGATATCCATAGCTGAAAGAACGAAAGAGGACCCCTGTCTCACACCTTCTCCAAAAATTAACTCAAACTGTATAGAAACCTAAAAATAAAAGCAAGATCCATAAAAATTCTAGAAGAAATTATAGGAAAATATCTCCAAGACCTGGTGGTAGGTGGTGGATTCTTAAAGAAGATAAGAGAAGGGCTAAGATAGACTACTGATGTTTAACGTATGTAGCCATTTTAAATAGCTTTTCTGTAAAAGTGTGGAAACGTATAGAGTGGATGGTAACACAGAGTGAGCAAGTTAGTTTATAAATGGCGATGTGGCTGAAAATGGTAGTCTAGGGATGTAAATGCCAGTTGACAGATCCTCAAAATCAACCATGGCATGTGTCCCCCTAACTCCCCAAGCCTTCTCCTCCCCTGAATTTGGTGGGGACAGCCGGCCACGCGGGGGCCGAGACTGCAGCCTGGCCTCCTGCCTCCCTCGCCATCCACCTGTGGTCCCCGGGTCTGGGGGCCTGGGGATGGGATCTTCTGACTGTCTCTTGGACCGGGACACTCCTTGCACCGCACGCCAGCCTCTCCAGACCCGGGTGGGCAAACTTTCTCTTAAAGGGCCAGATAGTAAATATTTTAGACTGCAGCCCAAGAGGGAAATTCGAGGCTATTATTTGGGTACATAAGTAGTCACTTAAAATGTAAGTATTTAAAAATATAAGAAACACTGTTGTTGGACCTGGATTTGACCTCTGGTCTGTAATTTGCTGACCCCTGAGCTGGACTGGAACTGCCCCCCCACACCCCAAACACGGTGGAGAGCGCCAGCAGCCACGGGGGCCTTGAACACACAGATTGGACCTTGTCACTCCCCTGCCTAAAGGCCTACCCAGGCTTCCCTTTGCCCTCGGAATAAAGGGTAAGGTACAACCCCACACATGGCACGAGTGGACCCACAACCCTTTCTTCAGCAGTCGTTCTTCTGGTTCCCAGGCCCAAGGCTGATCTGATCCCTCCGTGCCACTCCTGGGATTCCAGGCTCCTGGGGTAGCAGGGCTAGGCACGTGCCAAGGGCCTGCGGTAGGGTGGGGTGGGGGAGTGAGCATGCAGACACACTCCTGTTCTCAACAAGGCACAAGCCCAGCTGAGCACGAGGTTCCTCGTCGCCGGTGATCCCAGCAGAGCCACGGGGCTCTGGTCCCCGGTGCCCTTTGTCCCGAGGTGCTCAGGAGCCAGCAGAATTTGCAGGCTGCCCTGGGCGTGGCCCTTGCCGTGCTCTCTCCTCCCACCTCCACGCCCACCTTCTCCCAAGCCCCTCGGCCCCTCTCCCCTTTCCCTGCCTCCTTTGCGTTCCTTTCTTTGGCAGTAGGAGGAGCCCAGGACTCCAGACGGGCAAGCCAGGGCATTTAAGACATTTCAGTTCCCTGCACACCTTGCAATGGGGATAACGGACTGAGGGGTATTAAAAATGTTTACTGGGGAACAGGCATAGCTCAGCGGTTTGAGCACCTGCTTCCCATGTACAAAGTCCTGGGTTCAATACCCAGCACCTCCTTTAAAAAGAAAAAAAATCCTTGAAAAAATAAAAAAAAAAGAAGAGTTTACCAACCCCTGGGGCAGTGATTCCGACCAATCAGAAGGGATTCCGGCCTGGCCAGGGCAGGGTTCCACAGGGCCATTTTGCCAAGGGGAACCCCTTAGCGGCAGGGCAGGGAGGGGGCGGTCAGGGCCAAACCGCAGGGACTGCGTCGGTATCCTGCCTACAGACTGAACACCAGCTCTGGGCGGCGGCCCTGTCACCTGCCGTGGGGGACACCGCATCCCGCGTTCCCGGGCCTGCCTCTTCCCAACGCTCTTTCAGCAGCGCAGGAGTTTGGCGAATGCGGCCCTCCGCGGTCACACTCGGTGTGTTTATCGCGGGAGGGGTGCAGGGGGCGCGCCCCTCCCCTCCTGTGCCGTCACGGCCCAGGGTCCCGGCCAGGTCTGCGCTGCGCCAAAGCGCGCGTTTCCTTTCACCTGCCCCTCAGCCCGTGAGGCCGCGACTGCGCCCCCTTCTGCAGGTGACCGAGGGGGGCCTGGGCAGGTCGGGCAGGGGGCCGGCCAGGCCACAGCGGGCGCGTTGCCCAGCCCGAGGCTGCCCCAGTCCCCCCTCCCAGCCCCCCCTTTCCTCCCTGTCCTGTTCTTTCCCCCTTCCTCCCTCTTTCCCACCCGCCTCCAGTCCTAGTTCGCTCCTCTGTGTGGGAGGAAGGAAGCCTCTCCCCCCTCTTCCTGCCCCCCCCCTTAGCCCCCTGAGGCTCCTGGATCTTTTCCACTATCACCTCTATCCTCCCTCACACCAGCCCGCAGCCCGGGTCTCTGCCCAAGAATCAAGGGACAATCGGCAGCCCAGGAAAGTTAAGTGACCTGCCCAAAGCCAGGGCAGCAGCCTCAGCACCTACCCATCCGGCTCTCCAAGACCACTTGGCAGGGGCTGTGGGCGCCACCAAGTCCCTTCGGGGCGAGCACCTTTCAGTGGCTCCCTGCGCACCTGCCTCTGGTCTGTTCCCCCTCCCCCCCAGCCACAGCCACGGTCTCCCACCACCGCACCCCCAGCCCCACCCCACCCAGCTGCCTTACGCAGGACCAGGAAGGAGAAGACCCACTGCAGGACAGCGAACGTCTGCAACCTGCGCTCCCACGGCACGGCAAGGGGCGCGAACTCCACCATCCTGGCCCTCTGCCTGGCTCTGGGGCTTCTCGGAGTGCTGCTGGGGCCAGGGCACCCACGGGCTCTGGGTGCTGCCCAAGGATGTGCAAGCCAAGGGCACCGTGCTGCGCCCAGCTCCAAGGCTCCCTGCCTCTGCCCTGGGAGGGAACTGTTTCTTAGAAGAAACGTTGAATCCCGCCTCCCCTGGGGCCCGGCTGGAGGTGGCAGGAAGCAGAGGTTGTGCAGCCTTTATCAGCGGCAGGGCTGCCTCCACACCACTTTATCTGCCAGGTGCCCAGGCTCTGGGTGCTCGGATCATGCCCTTTCTTCCACCTGGACTGCTTGGTTCTGGACCTCGTCCCAGTCCAGCCTGCTCAGTGACCTGGTTCCAGCGATGGTCCCAGGGCCTCCTCCCTCTCCTCATGTCCATGGCTCCTCCCTCCACTGGGCCCTGCTCAGTGGTCCACAATGGCCGCAGGAGCTCCACTCTAGAATCCCACCTCACCGCGTCCGCCGCCTTCCACCCCAGTTCTCGGTTCTCGTGCACAGCAAACCTCTGGGAAGTGCCGTATCTATTTGACGTCGTCCCATCTTGGCCTCCCATTCCGTCTTCCCTGCTCGACACTTTCAAATCCACGGTTCTGAGAACCTGCCTTTGACAAGTCCACGAGGACCGCCACATCGCCAAATCCACGCTCAGTTCTCCGATCTCGCCTTGCCCTCTCAGCAGCCTTAGGCAGGTTTGCTCAGGCCTTCCTTGACACCACTGGGCCCGTGGCTGCCACCCCCTCCTGGCTTCCTTCTACCCAGCCAGTGCTCTGCTTGGGCTCCCTCAGAGCCTTTCCTGAATGCGAGGCCCCTCCTCTCCCTCCGTCCTTGGGCCTCCTCCCCTCCCCTCTCACCCAGTCTAGAGCCCTGTCATCTCCATGGGGAGGACTCCCAAATCAGCACCTCCCGTCGGTGGTGACTCCAGCACCTGGGTGACTGCGGGACATCCTCACGTGGCTGCCTGCTGGGGGCCCCATCCTAGCGTGTCTAAACCTGGATGTGATCTTTGCACAGCTCCAGTCACCGCTGATGCTTGATTCCTCTCTCCCCATCCGCCCCCACCCTGCCCAGGCCTGCTCTTCCCTACTCGTCCCCATCTCGGTAAAGGGCATCGCCAGTTTACCTGTTTATTCAGACCAAAAATTGGGAGTCACTAACTGTTTTCTGTGCCTCTCCTACTGCTTCTTTTTTGGGGAAAGAAAATAACATCACAGATAATAACATCAGAGCCACTGGTTGAAGGAGGCCCCACAAACTTGTGTCCAGTTCCAAAATCTCCGCCATGCCAGTGGACTTCTGTGCCGTGAGGCCCCCTCTTCCATTGTGATTCTGAAGCAAGGAAGCGATTCCTGAGAGAGGAGAGGTTTACCTAGTGGTTTCACCCTTTATGCTTTCACTCCCAATTACAGCGACGCTACATTAGCTTGGTCCTAAGAGCAGATTTTCCATTTCTTCATTTTTACCTTCTTGATTAGGCTAATCCATTTGCAAATCTGCACTGCCACAGTGCCTCTCTAAAACCCTCACCTGATCATCACCCCAAAAACTGTTTCATCTCCTGGTTCCAAAGTCCAAGCTGCTGCTGGTTCACAGTGGGGCCCCTGAGGCTCCAGTGAGAGAGGTCAGGCCTCAGGGCTCAGCCCTGCTCCATACCCTGGAGCCCCCGGGAAGGCAGGGCCCAGCAGTGCTGACAGCAGGGCCACAGCCCGCTGGCTGCAGAGGTTGCCCTCTGGGCCAGCAGGGGCGCAGCGCAGGTGAGCCAAGCGCAGGTGGGGGGCTGCTGCTGGTGGCTGAGCCACTGGCACTGGGTGGGTGAGCTCTCCTTGGGGGTGCCCCACTGGCCGGGTATGCTGGGCGTGATGTCCCGCTGCAGCTTCCATGCTACGGCAGGGCAGCTCGGCTTCTAGAAGGGGAAAGTCTCTCTCCCACGACTTCTAATGGGTCATCATGTCCAATTGGTTCTTTCTCCTAAATCTCCTTTAAAATGCAGACTTGATTGAAGTATATCCTGTGTACAGAAAACTGCACAACTTGTAAGCGCAGAGTGATGCATTTTCACTAAGTGAGCAGACTCAGGTACCGCCACCCTGACCAGTAGACCCATCACCAGCCTCCCACAGGCCCCGCCTCTGCAGGGAGCCACCAACCCTTCTGTTTCCCAACTTTGCAAAATTCAAGTCATATTGTATCTACTCTCTTGAGACCAGCTTCTTTGGCTTGAGATTCTATTTTTGAGACGTATGTGTTGTGTGTTTCTGTAGAGTGTCTGTTCTCATTGATGTATGGGATTTCACCGGGTGAACATACCACAATTTATTGCCCCGTTTTACTGCTGAGCATTTAGGTTGCCACCAGCTTTGGAGTATTTTCTACTGTGCTGCCATGTCTTTTTTTTTAAGATTTATTTTTTATTTATTTCTCTCCTCTTCCTCCCACCCCCAATTGTCTGCTCTCTGTGTCCATTCGCTGTGTGTTCCTCTGCATCTGCTTGGATTCTTGTCAGCAGCACAGGGAATCTGTGTTTCTTTTTGTTGCGTCATCTTGCTGTGTCATTTCTCCGTGTGGACGGCACCATTCCTGGGCAGGCTGCACTTTTTTCATGCTGGGCAGCTTTCCTTACTGGGCGCACTCCTTACATGTGGGCCTCCCCTATGTGGGGGACACCCCTACGTGGCAGGGCACTCCTGGCGTGCATCAGCACTGCACATGGGCCAGCTCCACACGGGTCAAGGAGGCCCGGGATTTAAACCGCGGACCTCCCATGTGGTAGACGGATGCCCTAACCACTGGGCCAAGTCTGCTTCCCCCTCCCAATGTTTTTTTTTTTGTCTTTATTTTTTTAAAGTTACTTTTAAAAAATATGAGGTCCCCATATACCCCCATCCCCCTCACCCCACTCCTCCCCCCATAACAACAACCTCCTCTATCATCATGAGACATTCATTGCATTTCATGACTACATCTCTGAGCACCACTGCACCTCATGGTCAATGGTCCACATTATAGTCCACACTCTCCCACAGTCCACCCAGTGGGCCATGGGAAGTCATATAGTGTCCGGTAACTGTCCCCACAGCACCACCCAGGACAACTCCAACCCCCAAAAATGCCCCCACATCTCATCTCTTCCTCCCACTTCCTACCCCCAGCAGCGACCATGGACACTTTCTCCACACCAATGCCACATTTTCTTCTATTACTAATCACCATAGTTCATGAATAGAATATCAGTAAGTCCACTGTAATCCATACTCTATTCCTCCATCCTGTGGACCTTAGAATGGTTGTGTCCACTCCACATCTGTATCAAAAGGGGGCTTAGATTCCACATGTTTTAACCACTTTAGTGAATGTTTAGTGGCACTTCACTGTGGTTCTAATATTTTCCTGGTGACTAATCAGGTTGAGCACATTTTACTGTTTATTGGCCATCTGGATACCATTTGTGTGTGTGTGTGTGAAGTTCTTCTTTGCTGATTTAAATATTTCACGAGGTGGCAAGGTGCTGTCCATCCCACAGCCAGCCTCTTCTAGAGCAGCTTCATGACTGTTCTCTCATTCTAGTCCTGATCCTCCTTCCCATAATTGCCATGTGGCCTGAGGCCCTCTCTCCCCTCCCTCCCTCCCTTTCTACATGGACTCAGATGAGATGAACAAATTTGGATTAGCTGGAATCCTTAGTTTGTGGCACACTTTAATCATTGTCCGTGAACGACCTGCTTTTTCTAATTTTTCATTTAGACAGTTAGTTTTGTCAATATAATAAGCCCCTGCGAACAAACCACTCAACACAAAGACCAGATCCTTGATAAGGTTCTCTCCCTATGAATGCCCTACCTCCCCCACAAAGGAAACAGTGTTCTGAATCCTGAATTCATTATTCTTTTGTTTCCTTTGGTTTTTTAAAATTTTTTTATTTTGAAATAGCTTCAAACTTACAGGAGTTCCCATATATACCCTTATCTCTGCAATGTACCCCATTTCCCCAGATAACCAGATCCACCAATTTGAATATTTAGCCACATTTGCCACTTCTTTCTTTCTTTCTTTCTTTCTTTCTTTCTTTCTTTCTTTCTTTCTTTCTTTCTTTCTTTCTATCCTTCTTTCTTCCTTTCTTTTTCTTCCTATTTATCTATCTGCCCATCTATCTAGCTGTATCAACCTATCCATTTTCTGAACACTTCAGTGTACGTTGCCTGCATCATGTTCCTTGAACACTTAATAATGCCATACACATGGCCTAAGAACAAGGATATTCACTTATGTAACCTTTTTTTTTTTCATGACTCTGGCCAATTTTATTTTTGGCCCCAGGTCAGGTCTCCCCAATGGCTTCCCAGCCCATCACTTTCAGGAGCTTCCTGAAGAGTCAGCATCAAGCAGACCTCTTCCTCAGAGGCCTGTCGTCCCCCCAGTCCTTGACCTCTTCTGGTATCACCCTCTCCTGGCATCTGGGCGCCAGTTTCCGTTCAGTGGCCCCCATCAGGAGCTCAAAGCAAAGCTACCAATTTGCCCTCAGGCCTGGAGGGAACCACGTGGACAGAAGCCTTGTACACACAACACCCTTTGGAACGATGCTGACAGAAGCCTTATAGAACACAGCACCCTTGGGAACCACGTGGACAGAAGCCTTGTACACACAACACCCTTGGGAACGACGCTGACAGAAGACTTGTAGAACACAGCACCCTTGGGAACCACGTGGACAGAAGCCTTGTAGAACTCAGCACCCTTGGGAACCACATGGACAGAGGTTTTGTAGAACTCAGCACCCTTGGGAACCATGTGGACAGAAGCCTTGTAGAACTCAGCACCCTTGGGAACCACGTGGACAGAAGCCTTGTAGAACTCAGCACCCTTGGGAACCACGTGGACAGATGTCTTGTAGAACACAGCACCCTTGGGGAGCTCGGCGACCAGATCCACAGCCTCACAGCTGGTGGGATTGGCAGGCAGACTTCCTTAGCATAGTGGACCACCCCCTCCTCCAGGGCATAAGGGCACTTCCTCTTCCCCAATCCAATGTGGGCTCCTGGGGGCCAGCCAGCCTGGCGCTGAGTCCCGAAGACATTGCCAGCATGAACGCAATGACCCTTTGTTGATGCCACAGTGTTTGCTGGCGACTTTCCACTGAGGTTTCTGGAGCTGCCACCTGTCTTCTTGGACGCGTATCTGACAGCAAGACCTGCAGCCTGAGGGACATTCAGCAGGGTTGTCACAGCCATCTGCATCCTCAGCACTGGTGCCACCAATGCCACCCCCTGCCCCACTGCCCCTGGAACCTGAACTCTGATATCTGTCTCTATAAACTTGCATGTTCTTGGATATTTTCTTGGTAGTTTCCACTGGGGCTTAAATTGAACATTCTAAATCTGTAACACTCTCGCTTGCTGAGACACTAACTTCACTTCAGTAGCATACACAAACTATATTCCTAAACCCTCTGTCCCCCACCTTTACATAGTTCTTGTCACAGATTGCGTGTTTATACGTTATGAGTCCCAAACCACTGATTTACCATTGCATTTTATGCATTTGCCTTTTAGATCCTCTAGAGAGCACAAAGGGGAGTTACAAACCCAAACTACAAAAGTGCTGGCCCTTATATTTATTTACTTATGTTATTACATTTACTGGAGATCTTTATTCTTTTCATGTGGTTTTGATCTGTTGTCTAGTGTCCTTTCCTTTAAAACTGAAGAACTCTTTTTAGAGTTAAGTTTTGATGAAAGAAACAAAAGAGCATAAGTGGGGAGGGGAGGGCGTCGGGTGGGGAAGAGAGAAGAGGAGATGGAGCGAAGGGTGGAGAGAAGAGAGCCAGCAAGCCCCAGCTGTGGGGAGGTGCTCTTTCTGGTGGTCACTCTGAGAAACTGCGGGCAAGGTAGACTGTCTCAGGGCCATGCTGGTGAGGGCCCAGGAGAAGGCTGGGTAATGGGCAGAGCTCTGAAGGGGACCCAGAGAGAGGACCAAAGGCCCTATTTCTGCTGGCATTGGCTGGAGAAGAGCTAAGCCTGTCCTTCCCCTGGTCGTCTCAGGATGGAAAAATCTGAGCCTTTCTAGGACTGTATCACCTATGGAGCCTCTACCTGTGTGCCAGGTGCTTAGCTGAGTGCTTTGGAGTAGGGTCCTATGAGGAGGAGTTATCTTACTCCACAGTGGGGGAAACAAACTCAGCTGTTCAATTGCTCAAGCTCACCACAGTAATAGACCATTCTGAACCCACCTAAGACCTGGCCCTCTTCTCTCTTCACACCCTTTCCTTGGATGATTTAACTCATGACATGGTTTTAAAAACTGTCTGTGGGGAAGCAGATGTGGCTCAAGTGACTGAGCTCCCACCTACCACATGGGAGGTCCTGGGTTCAGTTCCCGGTTCCTGCTGAAGAAGACGAGCAAGACAGCGAGCTAGCGTGACAGGCAGGTGCTGCAAGCTGACACAACTAGGAGACACAAAGAGGAAAGACAATGAGAGCTAACAAAGCAGGGATCTGAGGTGGCTTAAGCTCATGCAGGAGGTCCCAGGTACAGTTCCCCATGCCTCCTAAAGAGAAGACAAGCGGACATAGAGAGCACATAGCAAATGGACACAGAGAGCAGACAGGAAATGCAAACAAAAGGTGTGTGTGGGGGATAAAGAAATAAAATAAATATAAAAAATGAATTGAAAAAGCTGTCTTTGTACACGACTCCCAAGTTTGTGCTCCCAACCTTTATCTCCCCTCTGGGCTTCAGGCTGCCATCTTGGCATCTGCATTTGGATATCTTGAAGGCATCTCAAACCTAACAGCCACATCTCCAACACCATATTCTTTAACCTCTCCCCAATATTCCCCTTCTTGGAAAGTGCCACTATCATCCTCCCACTTGACAGAGGCAGAAACCCCGGAGACACTCGAGATTCCTCCCATGCCTAAATCTTCCCCCATCAGCAAGTCCTGTCACTTCTAGTTCCAAAATCTGTCTTGAATGCACCCTCTTCTTCCCTTCCTCTGCAGTGACCAATGCGATCGTCTCTATACTAGTGCTCCTACTTCTCCTGCTGATTTATTTATCCAACAAACTCTGTGGAATGTGCACACACTGTTTACCAGGCCCGGCTGTGGACACTGGGGCCACAGGAGGAACAAGACTTGCCCTGCGGCTTCTTACAGCCTACTCTCCAAACAAGGTTTTTTGCTTTTTGTTATTTCTTAAAATCAACTTCTCTGCTTAACCTGTGCATGAGGACTTCCAAACTCTTCACTCTGGCCCAGAAGGGCCTGAGGGCCTGGACTCCCCAGCAGCCTCACCCACCCCTGCCCGCTCCTCCACGGTCTCTACGCTGTGGCCACTCTGCCCTCTCAGCTCCTCACACACACACCCCCACCCCGGGCCTGGCTCCTGCTCTCCCTCCCCCTGGAGAGCTCTCTCCCCAGCCTTCCCACTGCTGACTCCTCCCCCTCTAGGTCTTGAGTCCAAAGATGCCCCACTGAGGAGCTTCTCTGATCACTCTTCTCCCTCTCCATTCAGCCCCACCCTTCCCTTAATGCGCAAGTGTTGACATCAACACTTTTTTACCTACATCAATTACAGTAGATGGTAAGCTCCCTACAGCAGGACGCATGATGATCTCATGCCCCGATTATCAGCACCCAGCTCCCTGGAGGTGCGTTCATTGAATAAAGGAATGTGGGGCTAAGGCTTTCTCTTCCCCAGAGCTGAAGGAAGCGCCTGCTCCTCTGAGGCTTCCTTTCTTCAGGCTAAAACCCCCTGCAGGCACCTGATCTCTGCAGCCTAAGCTGCATTCCCTGGAACACTGCTACCTCAGAGGGGTCCATCGTGAATTAAGTGTGGGGAGTCACAGTACACAGCGTAGTAAAGGCTCTGAGAAGTCCTGCTGTAAAAAGCCCTTTCACTGTTTAGCCCAGCCATTCCCAGCTTTGCCTAATTACTGAAATACAGTTTAATGGGAAATGAGACAATCTCTAAGCTTAGGGACGGTGGATGGATTCCACCCAGAAGTCCCTGAAGAGTCAGCCTGGAGTAGTGATTGAAAGTCTGGGCCTTCGACCAAACAGGGCACAGTGGCTGCGTGGGGCTTCCGACACCCTGGTGTGTGCTGGGCCTCCGTGGTAGCTGAAAGTGGTCCCCAAGTATGCCCGTGTCCAGTCCCCAGAATCTGGGAAGGTTCCCCTCTATGGCAAAGGGACTTGCAGGTGTGGTTAAGTTAAGGGTCCTGAGATGGTGGCCCCAAGGTCATCACAGCCGTCCTTCCAAGGAGAAGCAGGGTCACAGGAGGGGACATGGTGATGGAAGCAGGGATTCGAGGGGTGGGCTTTGAAGATGCAGGAGGGTTGCTGGGTACACAGGAGCTGCTGAAAAGGGCGAGGCAATGGATCCACCCCTCAGAGCCACAGCAGAGGGCGGCCACCCAGTGCACGCGGCAGGGGCTTGGTGGACGGAATAAATGAATGGCGCGTGAGGCTAAAGCCCAAAGTGGACGACTCTGCCCACGGGCCTCCCATGGCACAGACCCTGCCATGGCCACGCTGGGTGGGCCTCACCCGGGCCCTCTCCTCGGGCCACCCTGTAAAGCCAGCTTGCTGGCTGGGGCCCGGGCAGTTCCTTTGGACATCCCACGGGCCCTTCGAGCCACGATGTCCCACACTGACATCCTCAGGCGACCCACACTGGCTCCCATTGGCCCCGCCCAGCTCCTGCCCACCCAGGCCCAGGAGTCACCCGGGGTTCTTCCCCCTCGTTCACCCTCCATATCTGGGTATTTAGAAAGTCATCGTTTTACCTTGGGCGCACCTCTCAACCCACCTGCTTTCCTCTGTCTCCATGGGCCCTGCTTGGGTGGAGCCCACCATCGCCTCTCACCCAGGCCCTGCTTCAGCCTCTCCCCCCCTTCTGCCCCCCCTCCACACAACAGCAGCTGGGGGGCAGTTTCTAAGCCAGGGTCTGAGGGTGGTGCTCTCCCTGCTCAGGCAGGGGCGATGACAGGTGGCTGTCTGGTCCCCTGTGTGTAGCCAGGGCAGGGGGCCACCTTGCCCCTCACTCTTCCCCAGTCTCTCCTGAGAGCCCACGGGGACGGATGCAAGCGGCCGCCCAGCCACGTCCCAGTTGCACGGGGACACCAGCTGCAGCGTCCTTCCTCGGCTAGGACTGGGGGCGCTGCCCTGCAAGGATGGGGGCCCCCAAGGCCTGCCCAGGCCCAGGCTCGCCCTGGTCACCACAGCCTCCTAAACTGCTCCTGCGTTAAATAGCACTTACTGCAGCACAGGTTTTGAAAGGCTTTTTCTAAGTTAGAGTTTTGTGAGCGGAACTTTACATTCACTCTAATGAAATCAGAATTGATCTGGGTTGCCCGTGACTCGCTGACATTATATTGCATTGGCAGGCCTTTAATTAGACATCTATTTGTTTTGATTCCATTTCTCCACTCACATTTTGGAGTCAACGCATGTTGCTTCTCAGGGCTTAACTATTTGTGTGAGCTCTTGAGAACCTCATTGATCCTGTGCCACAAAATGACTCAAAAGTCCCTGGGTCTCTACAAAAAGTCTTGCCCCCCTAAAGAGTTCAGGGCTGAGTTCCCACCAGAGCTGAGTGTCTGGGGGCGTGGGGCATGGTGCCCGGCTCCTGGTGTCTGCAGGCATCAAGGCCACACCTGCTGGGTCATGGGGGGAAGCAGGCTTGTGGGGGGAGACCCCTGTTCTGAGTGTACCCCACTCCCCCCACCACTGCCTCTCCTACCTACCCCTCCCTATGCCATGTGCTGCTGACTCAGGCCTACCTCGCTTAAGGGTTGGTTTCTCAAAGAACGAACAGCCCAGACCTGCCTCAGTGGAGAGGGATCAGAGCCATCCACTCTCCCACATCGGGCTCCCTTTCAGTGGCCCGTTTCCCCAGCACTGCAACCGCCCAGGGATGCATAATGGAAAGAGCAGAGTTTTGGGGTCAGAGAGGCTTAGATTCTTATGCCGGCTTGACCATCAGTTAGTTCCATAATTTGGGGCAAGGCACTTCCCCTTTCTGAACCTCAATTTCCTCACCTGCAGAATGAGGTAAATCACAGCGATTCGTGGGTTACTGTGAGCATCAAGTATGAAGCCACCAGCACAATGCACGGCCGTCAGGAGGCACCTAAGAAAGAGTGGGTTCCTTCCTCCAGCCATTTCTGACCCACAGACCCATCAGTTACTGAGTTTGGCCAACCCCCACTTGGCTCCCTCACCCCATCCCCCTTTTTCTGTTTCTTTGTTTCTTATGGTCCTTGTCAGCAGAGCTCCAGGAACCCTTCTTACCAATCCTACACAAGAAAGCCCCTGCGAGGTGCATTTGCCTGGCAGCTGATGTGTGCGGGTGCTGTGCAGGGTGCTCTGAGCAGGCGACACTCCTTAAGGACTGCTTGACAGAAACGTCTAGCTTTCCCCACAGACTCTGCTCCCACTTCCTGCCCATGATCCCCAGGGCTCTGCCACTCCACAGAGGTGCAGAAGGTAGAAAGTGGAATCTGGTGGTGGACTTGGCCCAGTGGTTAGGGCATCCATCTACCACATGGGAGGTCAGCGGTTCAAGCCCCGGGCCTCCTTGACCCATGTGGAGCTGGCCACACGCAGTGCTGATGTGCGCAAGGAGTGCCCTGCCACGCAGGGGTGTCCCCCATGTAGCGGAGCCCCACATGCAAGGAGTGTGCCCCATAAGGAGAGCCACCCAGTGTGAAAGAAAGTGCAGACTGCCAAGGAATGGTGCCACACACACGAGAGCTGACACAGCAAGATGACTCAACAAGAAGAAATGCAGATTCCCATGCTGCTGACAGCAACAGAGGTGGACAAAGAAGATGCAGCAAATAGACACAGAGAACAGACAACTGGGGTGGGGGAGAAAGGGGAGAAAAATAAATAAATAAATAAATCTTTTTTAAAAAAAAAGGAAGTGGAATCTCTTGGCCAAGTTCCAAGCCATAGTCCCCATATTCATCAAAAGCAAATTGCGTCTAACTGAAAACTACTCCTGACCCCTGCGCTTGACGCAGTAGGAAGGCGTGTATCTAAAAATAGCAACAAAAAACAATTACTTGATTTCAGCACTCATCATAAAAGATTCCGCGTCAGCAATTCGGTACAATGCATGGCAGCTAATGCCTTTCCCTGAAGAAAGCGGACGGCTGTTGGCCAGCTTCTCCAAACCACAGTCAGACCGCAGGCAGCTGGTGGCACAAACCTGGCCCACCCTTCTCTTCTCCACGCAAACTCCATGTGCTTTCTTATTAGTTTTATTTGTTTATTATTATTTTTTGCTTTGTTTTGGGGGAGGTTTTGAATCACAGGAAGGACACAGTGGTGGCAGGGGAGGACCGCTGGTGGGGGTGTTGGTGGTGAGGGGTGTGCAGGGAGGGGTGCACCTGGGGCACACCTCTGTGGTACATGAATATGTTCAGGTGGCCGTGGGGCATTGTCCTGGTGGGTGGAGACCCATACAATAACCAAAAGAACACTGAGTTTCCACCCTGGGGAGTCTGCCACATTCTTTAATGGGACAGCAAGGATCCCTAGAGCACATGGGCAGTGCCTAGAGAAGGAGGGCAGACCAATATGCCAGGCCCTTGGTATCGATGATTACGCTATGAAACTTTTCTTTTGAAATTGAAACTTTACTTGGTATTATATTTTGCCTAAGTGTTACCTCCTGAAAATCTCCTTGTTTCTCAAATGTGGCTTCTCTCTATGCCAAACTCAGCATATAAACTCACTCCGTTCTCCCTGGTGTGGGGTGTGACTCCCAGTAACGAGTCTCCCTGGTACAGAGGAATTATTACCAAGTGCCAACTAGTGATGCACTTAGAAAAAGACCTTGATCAAAAGGGGGAAATAGTAAATACAAATGAATTTCTATGGCTAAGAGATTTCAAAGTGAGTCAGGACATCATTCCAGAGGTTACCTTTACACACCTCTCAGCAGGATCTCGTTGACTGCCACAGTAGACAGGGCCTCAGACAGCGGAGCTCCCGAGGGCTCTAGACACATCGGGACATGATAAGCAGGGCAGACAGTCTCAGGAACCGGGCACCTGACAGGGGGCCTTACTTTGGAGTATGTGCTTCCCAGGGTAACAGAGTTAGCTCAGTGTAATTCCCCTCCACACGGCTCTTCCATCCCTTTTATTTGAACATATAGTTAGCACTATACATACTAAATATATATCCCAGAAACTTAAATTTTCCCTCTATTCTTACACCAGTTGAGCTCTGAATCTTAGCAGAGTTGCTACACCTCTTCTCTAGGTCACTGGACTTGCTCAAGACAATTAACAAAAGGACGATGATGGACAATGCACATCCTCAAAAAAACAGAGAGTATCTACAAGTGCAACAAGACAGTTCTATCCCTCTGCCTCACGGGATCTAAGCCTCCTCACAATCAGAAGAAGAGTGGGTATCACCATCCCCAAATCCTCAAGATGGAGGAATAAACAAACGTAAGGGGAGAATGCAACTATGGACTAAAATAAACATTATTATTCCAGCAACGAAAGAACTTGTGTCAGTGATACAAAGGCAGTGGACACCAGACACTCTGAGGGGAGGGAGGGAGAAGAACAAGTATGACATGGGGTATTTTTAGGACATTGGACTTGACCTGCATGACATTGCAATGATGGATACAGGCTATCATAACTTTTGTCAAAACCTATAAAATTATGCAGTGCAAAATGTAAACTCTAGCCCGTAGTTAGCAGCAATGCTTCAATATGTGCTCATGAATTGTAACTAATGTGCTTACTACACTAATGCAGGATGTTGTTAATGGAGAGTGTGGGGGGAGGGGTATATAGGAATCCTCTATATTTTTGAAGTAACATTTATGTAATACAAAGCTTATTTTTAAAAAAAGATTAAGAAAAACAAAACAGGGCAGCAGACTTGGCCCAGTGGTTGGGGCATCTGCCTACCACATGGGAGGTCCGCAGTTCAAACCCAGGACCAGCGTGTGGAGCTGGCCCATGCACAGCGCTGATGCATGCAAGGAGTGCCCTGCCATGCAGGGGTGTCCCCAGCATGGGGGAGCCCCACGTGCAAGGAGTGAACTCCGTAAGGAGAGCCACCCAGTGCCAAAGAAAGTGCAGCCTGCCCAGGAATGGCACTGCACACACGGCTGACACAACATGATGATGCAACCAAAAGAAACACAGATTCCTCATGCCGTGGATAAGGATAGAAGTGGTCACAGAAGAACACGTGGCAAGTGGACACAGAGAGCAGACAACTGTGGGGTGGGGGAGGTCGGAAAAAATTAAAAAAAGAAAAAGAGAAAAACAAAACAAAAAACTTTATGAGGTATTCTCACATCAAGGGGAAATACCTCAGGAAATCCCAGAAGTGAACCCTGCTCAGCAATGGGAAGCAGTCTCTAAAGTGCCCTCCCATCACCACTGTCATCGCCACCAGCCTCCATCTACAGGCACCTGCTCTGCATCAGGCAGGACCTAACTTACAACATCGCTATGAGGTTATCTCTATTTCCCCCGGGAGGAAACTGAGGCCCAGAGAAGATCAAGCATTTCTCCAAAATCACCCAGCTGGAAAGAAGCAGGACTTGGCATCCAAAGCACGGTTGCTCTGATTCTAAAGGCCAGATTTTTTCTACTGTGATACAGTCTCTCTCCTGATTCTCCTTCTATTGCCCTGACTGCTTCTTTGTTGTCAGCTTCTCTTTCCAGTGCTCCCTAAAGATCAAATCCTCTCATCTGCACCCTCATCTTTTCAACTATGATCTATATAACGCCTTTGTGGCTCCCTCATAGCAGTAGTTATCCTGCTCTGTTGTGACTTTTGTCCACGCCTTTCCTATCTCCTCCCGACTTAGACTCCTTGGGGACAGAGCCTGTGCCCATTGGCCAATATTTCCCCAGGTGCATCACAGGGCTTGGCTCACGGTTTGCTCATGCATGCATGGATGACTGGATGAAGCGAGAGGCAGACAGATGGATGGATGGATTGGTAGATGGACGAGTGGGTGGGCACATTAGTAGGTGGTTCAGGATGACTCTGGAATCTACGTTCCTAACTCTGACCTCTCCACTTCCCTTCATGCTTCCATCCCCAAATGCCAACGCAAACTTGACACGTGGCCCCTCTGCTGTCATCTGAAATTAAACCTGTACACCCTGAGCTCCACCCTCACTGATTCCTTCTGATCTTCTTCCCGACAGTGGCTTAGACATTCCTCCCAGTGTCCCCTCCACGGGTGCTCTGATTCACTCAGTTCAGCACTGGGTTTTACTGCTTCCTGTGTGTTAATGCAGTCTCAGGGAAGGGAAACAGAGTACCGAAGACAGCCGGGTCCTGGGGCCCTCGAAGGGGTTTACTGTCAACAGCAGAGCTGAGGAAGGAACAAAACAACAAGCAAAAAATTAAGACAAGTACAGAGCACGGTAAGTGATTCATTAAGGAAATAAACAGAATGAAGGATGGAACTCAGGGGCCTTGATGGTCAGGGAGGGCTTGTGGGAAGATATAATATTAAACAAGGCCTGAAGGGTGAGAAGAGCCCCGTCAGGGCTGAAGGAAGCTTATGTATGAATATCAATATAAAAAAGTCTTAAAATTTTAAGTAGAATTGAGAGGGACTTTAAGAGAACAATACACCACAAGCAAAATAGTATTATACCAAAAGAAGGCAAGAATGGTTTACTAGTATTAGCCTATTAATATAATTAACTATGTTGACAGATCAAAGTGGAAAAGACATGATCATCTTTGAAAACACTGAAAACACATTTGATAAGTTACCATCTATTCCTGATCTTTAAAAATTTATTAGTAAAATGGGAAGAGATGGATAGTTTCTAAATAACTTATATAAAGTCAGTGGTGAAATACTGGGAACATTCCTGTGAAAGTTAGGAACAAATAATTCTACAAGTACAGTAGGAGCAATTGGAGAAGAGAAAGAAATGAGAGATATAAAAACAAAGAAGGCCAAATTGTCATTTTTGTGAACCATAAATTCAAGATAATCTATAAACTATTAAAACTAATTAGAGAGTTCAGTCTGGTTGTTAAGTAGGGGTCAGTGCATGCAAAACTCCAACAATCCTCTTGTTTATCATTATAATTAAAAACAAAATTTTAAAAAAATGTTATTTCAAAGAAGCATATGAAAAGATGTACAACATCACTCACTCTTAGGAAAATGCAAATTAAAACCATGATGAGATAGCACTACACACCTACAATAACGGCTAAAATAAAAAGTATGAGAATTACAAGCAGGGACTTGAACAGAGTCTTGTACACCAATGTTCATAGCAGTATTATTGAGAATAGCCAGGGAAGCGGATGTGGCTCAACTGATAGAGCATCTGCCTACCATATGGGGGGTTCAGGGTTCAATACCCAGGGCCTCCTGACCTGTGTGGAGCTGGCCCACACGCAGTGCTGCCTTGCACAAGGAGTGCCGTGCCACACAGGGGTGTCCCCCACATAGGGGTGCCCCATGCACAGGAGTGTACCCCATAGGGAGAGCCGCCCCACCTGAAAAAAGCACAACTCCCCCAGGAGTGCCACTGCATACACAGAGAGCTGATGCAGCAAGATGACACAACAAAAAAGAGACGCGGTCCCCTGGTGCCACCTGATAATGCAAGCAGATGCAGAAGAACACGTAGTGAATGGACACAGAGAGCAGACAGTGGGGGGGAAGGGGAGAGAAATAAATCTTAAAAAAAAAAGAGGAAGTGGACATGGCTCAGCTGATAGAGCATCAGCCTACCATATGGAGTGTCCCCATGACACAGTTTCCAGGTGCTGCATGACAAGAATGCCAGCAGACACAGAAGAACTGATAGCAAGTGGACACAGAGAGCAGACAATGGGGGGGGGGAAGGGGAGATAAATAAATAAAATAAACCTTTAAAAAAACAAAACAAACAAGAACCTGTCCAAAGCCATAGAGGAGGTAGCAGCACCAGGTTTGAGCTCAGTTCTTTTTTCTTTTAGGAGGTACCTGGGACTGAACCCAGGACCTCATACATGGGAAGCAGGTGCTCAACCACTTGAGCTACATCCACTCCCCTGAGCTGAGTCCTCAAGTGCAGCAATTCCTGTCTCTTGCCCCTCTACCTCTCCACTTTTCAACCCCCAGGATGCAAGCCATGGCCAGTTACTAGGGAAGGGCCCTGGAATGTGCTGGACCCTCTTCTTAAACTCTGCTTTTCTTCCCCTTGTCCCGATTCTGGGTAAATGGAGCATCTCGCTGGGCAGGGGACAGAGGCTCAGGAGAGCAGAGGGTTGCCAGGGCTCCTCCCAGGTGAGAACGTGCTGTGCTGATATCGTGGAGAGCCGCCTTTCCTCTCTGAGCTCAATTTCCCATCCATCAGTCCACAGAATGGAGGAATAGAGTATGGATTAGAGTGGACTTACTGATATTCTATTCTGGAGCTATTGTAATTAGTAATGGAAGTACAGGTAGCATTTGAGATGGAGAAAGTGTCCATGGTAGCTGCCGAGGGTGGGGAGCGGGAAGAAGAGAGGTGATGGGGGGCATTTTCAGGACTTGGAGTTGTCCTGGGTGGTGCTGCAGGGACAGTTACAGGACATTGTATGTCCTCCCATGGCCCACTGGATGGACTGGGGGAGAGTGTAAACTATAATGTGGACCATTGACCATGTGGTGCAGCAGTGCTCAGAGATGTATTAGCCAAGTGCAATGACTGTCCCATGATGATGGAGGAGGTTGGGTGAGGGGGTGGGGGCTTTATGGGGACCTCATTTTTTTTAATGTAACATTAAAAAATAAATAAAGACAAAGAAATTATTTTTTTAAAATTACCCATCCATCAAACATGGGCACTGGACGGCATCAGAGTTTCACAAGTTTTTCGCTGAGCACTTGCTGTGAGGCATATGTATCAGGGTGAAGTACCCAGACTCAGGAGCCAGGCTGCCAGGGCTTGAATCCTGCTCTGTCCCTCACTGGCAAGTTATTTACCTTCCTGTGCCTCAGTTTCCTCATCTGTAAAATGGAGATGCTCGTTTTCCTTACCTCACAAGGATGTTGTGTGGATTCAAGTCACCAAGTACATGTAAAGGGCTCGGCACAGAGTGTGGGACAGTGGGTGCTACAAAGACATTTACTGTTACTATTTTTACACTTACAGGCAGAAGAGAGGGAACTAATGTCCCTGTCCCCCAGGATCCCAGGAATATAACTTTCGAGTCCAAAATGCATTTGAAACCTTCTCTTCCATTAAAAGTTTTTGTGCACCTTTTATATTCTCATTGGATCGATCCATATTTGCATAATCTAAATCAATCATTTTAAGCACATACTAATTGACACAGACACTCCAGCAAGATTCCCTGTTTCCCTGTGACTCTGAGGTGCAATGGTGTCCCCAGGTGTGTCCTCATGCCCAGCTTGGGGAAGACAGAATAGATGCTTCCGGGGTCCTCCTGGCGCTGAGGGCTTGAAGTTCTGGGAATCCTCCCCAGCAGGCTCCAGGCAGCTGCTCTGCTGCAGACCTCCGTGGTAGCACCCAGGCCATCCACTAGAGCCGGCACAGGGATGCGATGGCTGAGGGGCCGCCTGAGCCCCGTGAGCACTTGGCCTGGCAGTGCAGGCGGAAGCCCTGCTCCAGCTGTTCCTGCACCAGCCTCCCACGCCGCAGACTGGGTTTTCTCTTCCAATGTGGAAAATCAAGATCAAGGTGGGTGGGAGAGCAGAGGGGGGAGGGGTTAAAGGAGACGTCCACGTGGAAAAGCCCCTGAAGGACTCTTTGTTTGGGATGATAAGAAACAAAGAAAACACACAGGAAGTCATAGCCTGTGAGGGTCCTTCTGCTGTACCCCGTGTGGCACTTGAAGATGAGCATCAGGGCGCTTTTCCTAACCCCAGGGAAGTCACCTGCGCAGAGATGGCATTTCATAACCTTCCCCATAATGAAGATCTAAATTTGCCTAGTACTCTAGCGATAATTAGCAAACACTTTAAATGCTTAAAATAGGGAAATTATTAGTAAATTACAAGACGTCTATTGGCCAGGAAAAATTATGCTAATGATAGAATGCTGGTCGCCTCTGGGAGGAGGAGGCAGCAGATGTGATCAGGAAGAGACTCGTGGGGCTTCTAAGTACCAGAGGTGGTGGCTACTTCTTAACATGGGGTGGGTAGTCGATGCTTGTTTTACTATTAAATTGAATATGTATATTATATTCATTTGTATATGTTCTATGCAATCATCTGATGTATACTACATTTCACAATAAAATGAACAGAACATTCTTAAGAAGAAAAAATTATGGTCATAAAAATCACATACAATTAAGAGTAATAAAGAAAAGAGCAAATTTTTAAATCACATGTAATCTAAAATCATCATTATGTATGTGAGAGAGAGTGTCTGTGTTTTTAAAATGACTGGAAATGCTAACAGTGCTGAAATTATTGGTAATATTTTTTCTCTTGCCTATTTTCCAAATTTTCATAATGGTTAAAATGATTATACTAAGAAAATTTCCTCAAAGGAATCCTTAAAAATAGGGTTCTTTTTAATTATTTTCAAACCACTTTCACATCTATTATCTCACTTGATTCTTGCAACTGCCCTGTAGCAGTTCATTAGTTCCATTTTATAGACTAGAAAACCAAGACACACGGTTGCCAATTTGCATGAAGTCACTTGGCTGGCTGCTGGAAAAGCTGCAGATGGGTCCCCGGTCTCTTGGCTCTTGCTAGCTCCCTGCCCATTGGGATTTCATCTTGGATACTCAGGCTTCCTGGGGTCTCCCTCTTAAAAGGCACCGCTGCTACTTGGACTTGGGTTCTGTGATCCAAGGTGAGTGCCTGGCTGTTGATGATGGGCTCACACAAGAAGCTCCCCAAAGGCGCAACTGCTGCCCTCTAATAAGGCACCAACGTGGAACGTTCAAAGACAAAGGAGATAGGCTGCTGGGCCACAGGCACTGATGAGAACAGAGTCGGGCGACATTTCTCACCTCCAGCATTTGGAAGGGAAGGGAGATGACGCACTTGGGTCTGCCGTGCGCTGTTCAGTGCCTTCCCGCCATTGCGCCCCCCCAGCTGTTCTAGGAGAAATCTCCAGGAGCCCCCAGGGCAGCTTCAGCACAGGTTCCCAGGACCCCAACTCCAGCTCAGTCCAGAGAAAGGAGGGGTCCTCAGAGAAAGGGGCACCTTGCTCAGTATAGCAGAGGCAGAGCCAGACTAGATCCACACCCCCTGCTCCCGGCCAGGGCGCTTGCCCTGCACCAGGAGGGTGGGAAGCTCTGGTCTGCCCAGCGCTGAGGAAGCCCCAGGCGTGTGGCCCCAGTACTGTGGGTGGAAAACGGCCATCACTCTCACTGGTTTCCTTCCTCAGAGCTTATCCACACTCCTTTGAAGATCACCATTCCTAGATAGTGCTCAATTTTGTCCACAATTGTTGGCCACTGATGAGGGGACAGAATGAACTCTGGGAGAGCTCCAGGGGTGCCCCGAAAAGCCCACGTGGATTCACAATTGAAGACACAGCTACTGAGGGCTGTGTCCCGTTCTCAATAATTGTCTCACAACTACCTTCCTGCGTGGGTGCCCTTATTAGTGTCATTTTTCAGATGAGAAAACTTAAGCCCAGAAAGTGAAATGACTTATCCAAGTGACAAAGCCACTAGGTACTTAGTCAGCACCTCCAAGCCTACTGGCAGAGTTGCCCTGCAGGCCCTGAGGAGAACGTAACCCCACATTCAAACCGGATTTACAGCAAGTGTGGGCTTTGGAAGGCAGAATCCAGCAGCCAATCCACCCCAGCCCCGTTCTGAGATGAACAAGTGGCTTGAGCCAGATGGGCAGGGTGGCCGGTGGCCTGCTGCTTCCCTGGCTGATTTTAACTCATGTTTACCTTGCCTTTCTAGCACATGGTGAGTAAGTACAATCTTCTGTGTTTGGAAAACAGGATAATGGGAGTCAGGAGCGGGTGGGAAGGGACTGTGCCCTGGGCTGAGAAGAAACTGCTAAAACCTTTAAATATCCCTAGAACTTTATTTTTTTCATTTGCTTTTGGCTCCCTGCAATGTTCTGGTGTTTAGATTTGGTTGCCACGAGTGGACTGTTCTTAGCTGCCTAGTTCTTCCCCTCCCTTCTAGTTTTCCCCCTTCCTTTTGCACAAGCCCCAGCATGGAGTCTGCACTTCTTACCTCTCCCAGGCAAAACCCACACAGGCTGAAGTGCACGTGGATGCCCCAGGCAGCACTCCCTGGTAAAACCTCAGTGATATTCAATCTCTGCTTAACCCTCCTTCTCTCGGGATTAACCCCTGAAGTAACTCTGGCCCGGGCTCCCTTCTAATGCAGGGCAGGCATCTTTGCTTATGTGTGGAGAAGCCACTTGCCCCTCCTGTGCAGGACGGGATGGCCTGCATGTGTGATGAGTGCACTCGGCCACTGGTGGCATTTAATCAATCAGTGCAAAACGAGGACGCACAGGACCCGGCTATCAAGCCTCCCTCCCGGTGGCGGAGAGCTTGCGGTGGTGTGGGTGAGTTTTCCATTCAGCTGCTCTTTCCCAGTTTCTCTACAATTCAGCAGGCATTTTGCTGATCTCCTGGGAAACGGCTGGGGGGCGAGGAGGAAGGCAGCCAGGTGGAGGTTTTGTTTTCCTTGGCTAAGAGTTTCATTCACGTGGCAATGCACTTCTCTGTCAAGATTCTTACCGCTTTTTCAGTAGGAGAGGCAGAGAAGCCCGCTCAGGCTTCCGTGGGCACTTGGAGCATTTCTGTCCAGGTGTAACCTGTAGAGTCTAAAGCAAGAATTATTAGAATGAAACAAGACAGTAGTAAAAAAATAACCAACAGTGTGTGGCGAACTTCTCAGCCGTAATTGCCCTTGTTTCGCACTGTTTTGTGAACCCAGGTCTGTTTGTGTTCTCTGCCTCCTAAACTGAACTCCCCTTAAGGACGGGCCAAACCCCCAACAGCCCCGGCTTGGGTGCGTTGCTGGAATCATAGTTGAAAACGTGATCTGGTTAAAGAGCTCTGCAGGCGTTTGGCAGGATGAAGTAAGCTCCCACGGGACTCCCCACCTCCTTGCTGCACTTCACAGTGGCGCTCTATAGCCCAGGGTAGGTTGGTCTGGTAAGGAGAGAATCCCAGCTGACTTCCACTGGGATGTACACACGCCTCTCCGTCTGATCTCGCCCGGCGGCGGGTTGCGAGCACACGACCCGGGTTCACCTGCCCACGCATTGCGGGAGGCGGGGCGCGGGGAGGTGTGGGGGTGTGGGCGGAGGATGCGGCGGGGAGAGCTGTTACCCGGACGAAGAGTCCAGCAAATACACCGCCTTATGCTTCCCGCGCGACGCGGCTGGATACCGGGTCAGCACCAGGGCAGATTCTCCAAGGTTCCCGCGTGGAACCCCAGGGCTGCAGGACGGGCCGGCGGCGAGGCCGGGAGTCCCCCAAGGCCACCCTCCGCGGGGTCTCCGGCCCGACGACGCTCTGGGGAAGTGGGGGAACTTGGGGCGAGGCTTGCGTGTGGAGGCGAGGAACCCGGGTGCGGGCGATCCGGTTTTATCTAGGGGGTCTCTGCGCCGGGCCGCTCCGCAGTCAGCGGGGCTGGGAAGAGGGGCGCTGATCCCCGGTGCGGGGGGACATGTGTGCGTGCGTGCGGGTGTGTGCGTGGGTGATATGCCTGGGCCTCTTGCACCCCAACGCGGGAATCCAGGGTCCGCGACGACCGTAATGGCGGAGGCTATGCAGGCCGGGTGGGGTGCGGCTGCGGCGAGCCCCGGCTCCCAGACCTCTCGAGTTCTTACCCCAAACTACCAAGCTCCACCCGCGGCCGCCTCCCCCGGGGGCAGGTGCAGGCAGGTGTCGCTGTCCTCCGCTGCGCCCCCACCCCGCCCGACTGGCTCGGTCTCCCTGCAGGGCCCGCTCGCAAAGTCCGGGCCCGCGCAGGTCCACATCTGGTGGTCCTGAAGGTCGAGAAGGTCCCTGGTCCTTCCGCGCTCGCATCCGAGAAGGCCGGGCTGGGGAATCGGAACCCGGAAGCCGTTTCAAGGTTCAGACCTAGTTCTGCCCAGGTCTCGGCCCGAGTCCCGGCGGGATCCCGCGGGCCCACTCTGACTGCGGCCAGTGCTTCCAGGCGGGTCCCTTCCCGAGCCGCCCTGGGCGCAGAACCCCCTAGAAAGGTGACGGTGAGTTTTCCCTAATCGCTGGCCGCTTGCGGGGTGATCCCCGGCCCCGCGCGGCCCGGCCTGCGAGGACCCCTCTTTCTTCCCTCTTTCTTCCCTCTGCCCGCTCCCCTATCTTTCCACCCTCCTGTGCTTTTCACCAGGAATCTCCCTGTCGGTTTCAATCGCTTTGCGGTTAAAATATAAATATCCTAACCGACCCTGTCCTACCGCTCGCCATCACCTCGGAATCGGGTTCCCAGTGAGCCCCGAGGCGTTTCTGCGTGTGAACTTGCGTGGCGTGTGCGGGGCCTGGCGACGCCCACAGCCCTCGAGCTGCCTTCAGTGTTTGCGTGAACCGGCTGGCTTCCCGCCAGGCGGGTAACGGTGGAGGGTCACGGCGTGTGACTTCCGGGCACCTGTCCCACCGGGAGTCTGGCGGCTCCTGTCCCCGCCCCACCCCGCGCCCTGCTTGAGAAGGAGAGGGCGGGCGCCGGAGGGTCGTTTCCTTGAAGCTCCAGAAGGCCAGCCCGCGTTGGAGAGAAAGGCTGCGCGCCCTGCCCGGCTCCCCTCGGGCGGGCGGCTGCCGGGACGCGACCCCCGGCGCCCCGCCGCGCCGACCCCGGGGTCCTAGCGGAGGGAGAGATGCCCGCGCGGTGGAGTCACGTCGCTGCTTGGCACCATTGGCTCATGCCTGGAACATGCAGCGGCGGGGCGGCTGCGGGCCTGATACGGAGAGGGCTGGCGGGCGCGTGAGAGCCCGGGGCGCGGGGCGGCTCCTCCCGCCTCGGTATCACCAGGCCTCCCCCCCCGCCCCGAGCCCGCCCCGCCCCTCCTCCAGGGCGCCCTCCTGGGTTCGGCAGCTTTGGGTTGGTTGGGAGGTGGGGTACTGTTAATAACTTAACGTCAGCCTGGGCCTGGTACCCGGAATAAGGGGCGCCTGCCAGGCCCGGGCTATAAAAGGAGTGATGCCCCGCGCTCCGAGCCTCAGCCCCACGCAGCCAGGGCGCGCACACCGCGCTCTTCCCGCGCCGCCGCCGAAGCGCACGAGGCGGGCAACGCGGGCCGTGCCTCCTCGGCCATCGCCGGCGGGACAGACAGCCGCCCGCCCCGCACGCCCGCGGAGCCCCGCCGCCCCGAGCGGAGCCGCAGGTGAGCGCCCGCAGCCAGCGCCGAGAGCCCGGCGCGCCCCTGCCTCCGCGCGCTCTGGGAACCTGTGCCCACCCCGCCCACCCCTGCCCCGCGCCCCAGCCTCGGCTTGGGAAGGCGCTGGAGGGACTTTTCCCAGCCACGGCCGCTTCTCGGAGCTTCCGAAAGTTTCTGGAAAAGTGACAGAACTCTCTTTGGACTTGAGGGGCGAGAGGTTCCTGGCGACGGGGAGGGCGCGCGCCCGCGCCGCAGCCGACCTCGGGGCGCCGCGGCTCTCGGGCCTCGGGGTTCCCCTCCCCCGCTGGCTGCTGGCGAGGGCAGGTGGGTGCGCGGGGGAGCCGAGGCTCCTCGGGTCCCTGGCGGCTCCATCCCTCGCTGCGTGCCGGGCCCCGCCGCTGCGGGCTGACCCTTTCCGGGCTCGGGAGACGCGCGCGGGCGCCAGGGCTTCGCGGGAGCGCGTCCGCAGGCGCCGAGCGGATGAACGGGAAGGGCGAGCCGGCCGGGCCCGGGCGCAGCCGCTGGGGGTGGCCCTGAGCACCCCGGGGCGCTGGGTGGCAGGACCGCGCGCGGAGCGGGAAGGCAAAGTTAGTCGGGATGCGTTTGGAGGTGGCGCGCGCTCGTGTCGCTGTCCGGGGAGGAAGGCGGAGCGGGCTCCCGGGACAGGCTCGGGTCGGGCTCCCGGGCCTGGGACTTCCTGTCCCAAGTCTCTCACACGCGCTTGCCTCGTACCGGTGCCCCAGCTCTGGGTTTTCCTCTCGGGTCCGCGTATTTCTCCGCCGTGTTCCCATGGAGCCCACCGCGGGGAAGCGACTGTGTGGGGCCGGCTGTTCAGATAATTGAGGGAAGGGCTTTATGGTCCAGTGGCCACGACCCTGCGAGCTTGCACTGCATTTGCTGTCCTCGAAGCCCCGTATCTCCAGCTGGGAAAGGTGGGTAGTAACACTCTGCCGCCCCCTCTGCCTGTCGCCAGTACATGTGCTGTTGTACCTATAGCCACTCTGGTCCTTTCTACCCGAAGATGCTCAGGTTCCAGAGGGGAGTCAGGGAAGGAAAGGGGGCCGGTGAGGGGACTAGAACCGGGGGTCTCTATCTGACGGCACTGGCCAGCCTCAGGCAGGGGGGAAAGGGGACGTCTCTGTAGGGCATCTCTTCCCTTCTGCCTTTCCTTCCACTGGACTGGTTCTGCACTCATCTGCTCCTTCTCTCCTTCCCCACCTCTCTCCATTTCCATCCCCCATCTACTCAATTCCCTCCCCCTTAACCGGTTTCTTTTCCCTAATTTCATTGCCTAAATCACATATGCTTCCTTACGAATAAAGAAATGCTAAATCCCTGATGGAGCCAAAGAAACAAAGCATAACTGGGAGCTAGAAAATCTGGGTAGTGTCCCGACGCAGCGTATTTCAGTGTGGGTGAAAGGCGCCTCACCCGTTTGGGGCTTCTGTCTCCCCAACTTGAAATGAAGGAGAAATTGGAATTACTGTCTCCCTTGTTTTGCATTTATCACTTGTTGTAGAGTAATGCTACGCCTTATAGGCTCTTACTTTGATGCTGTCCTAGACCGAGGGGGGCTGAGGGGGTGGGGGTGTATCTGGGGGGCTTGCACTTGTTACCTGGGTGGTTTCAGAGACAGCATGGAAGGTGGCACAGGCCCCCAGCGGCACAAGATACAGCCAGGGCCAAGTGCGGCTGAGGGAGCCTTCCACCCTTCCCGTCATGACTCAGCCCTCCCCCCTCCCTCGCAGCCTCTGTTAAGCTCCCTGGCTTTCCATGGTCCTTAGTGCTGCCCGAGTCTCCCCTGTGGTGGGCACAGGTGACGAGGTTGTGGCCCCTCACCTACCTGGCCAGGGGCTCTGTTCCCCGGTTGCCTCGTTGGTGGATCCTCACCATGTGGGCCCCTGTTATGGGTGAAAGGAAAGACTGTAGTTAGCCGGTCAGCCTGGGCTGGGCCACTCACCGGCTTTACGGCCTCGGGCCTCAGTTTTCGGATCTGGCCTAGGATCTGACCTAGACGACTGTAGGATAGACACCAGGATTCCTTCCTTTTACAAGGGGCTGAGCTCGCTACAGAGTCACTGGCTTCAAGTGCTGCCTGGGCGGGGGAGGAGGGCAGAGGAGGAAGGACGTAGCGGGGCCACCGCAGAAACTTTTCAAGGAAGAACTGGTTTACTGGGTAAGAAAGGGGTTCTCTCTCAAGTAGGAAACATGAGGGAAACGTGCGGGTGGTGGGGGTGGGGTGGGATTAACCTGGTGTGCCAGGAACCCGGAGGACAATCGAAGAGCAAAAGAGGCTGTGAACTGACCAGGATTTCTTGAAGGTTCCAGTTAATTCTTGACTAATGGGACTAAATGGCATTGATACCAAAAGAATGCGTTCCCTTAAGTGGGAAAAGTAGAACCCCAGTAATAATGGCTGTCAGTGTGCGGGTGTGAATCCACCTTCACAGATCTCACATGAGCCTCACGCCGGCCTGGAGGGAGCTGGGCCAGGTGGTACTGGTCTGTTTTACACTTGAGGAGACTGAGGCCCAGGAGGGGGAGCCCCTGTGGGTGGGCACTGGATTTGTGTGGCGGTGAGAGGCTGCCAGCATCTCTGGTCCTGACGCCTTACTCCCCCAGCCTTGGAGGGGCCTGGGAGAAGGGCCGGGCTACGGGGCGTGTGCAGGCCCAGAATCCGCTTCCCAGAGCTGTTAGAGGTTTCATGTGGCGCTTAGTGGAAAGGGATGGGCATTGACAGTGAAAACTCAATGTAGCTGTAGCCACTAGGAAATAAAATTTGGGAGCTGGATTTCCAGTTAAAGAAATGCAGGAGTAAAGTGTCACTTTCTTAAAAATGATGAAACTGCCAATAATATGACACCATTTCTGATTGGAGATAATGAAGTGGAAGTAAAATGCAGGTTCTTGGTGGCAGGTTTGAGCAACTTTAAGATCAATGTAGAAAGTCAGCGTAACTGAAATTCTTGAACAAGGTAATTTCAGTGTGAAGTGGCATAGTGTTTTGATATATTAGCTGATTTTCTTTTTCATTCCCTGCAATTCCTTAAAAAAAAAAAGTCAATTCAGAAAATCTAAGATTCCCAAACATTGCTTTTTTTCTTCAATGTGAGGGACGTTGGAGGGCCTCAATTTTCTGAAAAACTGAATATTTAACTTTGTTTTCCATGTGAAGATATAGTCTGAGTTTAGGCTGAGTCATATTTTATGAGAAAAGAAGTAACTAGAAAGTATCCCAAGAGGCTAAGCTTTGGCCTAGTGCAGAGAAAGCCCAAATCTTAGATAGAACTGCTTTATTTTCTGAAAGGCTTTTTAACAGTTTATTTTCTGAAAGGCTTTTTAACAGTTTTACAATCCATTTCCATCTCTAAGCAATCATACCTGATGCTTCTCACAAAAATATTGTGTATGTGGATATTCTTCAGTTTCTTTCATCAGGACTACAGACTACACTGAGAAGGGAGAAAACTATCCCAAAGAGTAAACCCCAAGCCCAGAGAGCGTTTCCATACTCTTAGCTGGGAGAAATGGAACTGTACTCGACTGCAGGGGAGCTCAACTACCCATGTGGAAGGCAGCCAGCCAGGCCTCCAAGCACAGGCCAGCCCCGTGGTAGCTTGAATGCTGTCTCTCGATTATTTGGTTTTTAATGAAGTGGGGATGGGAAGGAACACATGAAAGCAGAGAAGAGTCATAAGACCCTGGCTTTAGAAGGCTAGTTTCTTGGAGGAATTTATCACCTAGCAGGGAGGGGTATCCCCCCAGCATCCTAAGATTATAGGATTAAACTGGTAGAAGAGCTTCAACTGACTCAACAAGAGGCTTGGGGAGAGAACTGCAGGTATTTTCTGGGTTACCTGAATGGTCACTGGCATTCACTGGCCTGGGATTCTTGCCTCCCTCAGTGTACCTCAGATCTTAAGGGGAGTTTGAGGTCAGACATTCTCTTTGGAAGCTCTGGAGATCAAAGAGGGTGACCGGCCACCCTCCCGCCTGGAGCCCCCAGCCTGTGTCAGGGAGACGGCACTACCTGGAGAGATCCCTGGGAGCGCCAGTGACAACACTCCTCCTGTTGGCAGAGGCTTTCCAGAGCACACTCACGTGCTAGTTCAGCTCCTCCCCACCTCTCTGGGAAAATCGGATGGCTGCTCTTAGCCCTCGTTAGCAGAGGAAAAAGAGAAGCCAGTGAAGGGCAGGATCCTGGGTGCTTGGACACAGTGAGGAAGTGGGCCTCAGAGCTGGTCTCCTCACCCCAGTCTAGGAACCTGTGGATGAAAGACCCACTTCAGCACAGCCCGGAATGCAGGCAGCAGCCGAGGGTGCACCTGACACGGAGGCCGGCGCGTCATTAAACAGAAGCCACGTTTCCTCGGGGATCTCTGCGTCGCCTTCCCTCTCTCCCCTGCAGAGTCAGCTCCAGGCCTGCCACCTCCCAACACCTGGCCCCCACCTCCCCACACCTGGTCCCCACCTCCCCACACCTGGCCCCCACTCCAGAGTTATTTTGCTGTGGTGTTTTGTTTGTTTGTGCAATCTGGCACAATTCTATAAGTTAAGGGCGTAAACTTTATAGTGAAACAAACCTAATTCCCAATCCTGGCACTGCTTCATATTAGCTGTATGGCTTTGGGCAAATTGTTCAGCTTGTCTAAACCCGTTACCTCCTCTGTAAAATGGGCTAGGACCTGACTCACTGGGCTCCCATGAGGATTAAGGGATATAATGCCCCTGAGGTTTCTGCTGCGAAGGAGGCAAATGTCAGCGACTTGCCAGAGGGCTTCCTGAATGGCTGGATTTAGCTCGTGAAATGCAGGTCCCCAGGCCGAGGGTCTCTCCAGTGGACTGCCTGCCCAGCAGTCCCCTCACTCACTGCCCTCGAGAACTGCAGGGATGAGGGGGAATGGTCACTGCTGGCTCACCTTGTATATGTATATGTATGTATATGTGTGTACACATATGTATTTTTAAAGAAGCTTTCTATTACATAAATGTTACTTCAAAACTATGGGGGATTCCCATATGCCCCACCCCAGCCCCTCCCATGCTCTCCCACTTCAGCGCATCCTTCATTAGTGTGGTACGTTGTTACAATTGATGACACATACGGGAGCATTGTACTAACCAAGGACTATAGTTTACATTATTGTTTACACTTTGCCCAGGACAATTTTATAGGTTTTGACAAAATGTATTTTGACAAAATGTATCCATCATTGCAATGTCATCCAGGACAATTCCAGTGTCCCCCAAATGAGCACCTCTTTGTTTTGAAGGCATCCTTGGCAGGGGGAGATTTACGGCTGTCTCTTTTCACAGACACCATGGAACCGCTGCGGTCTCTCCCCTTCCTTTCCTTTTATTGCCCCTTCGGGTTCCTTGAGCTAGAGCACGATAGAGGTAGACGGGAGCTCAGAGCCCGTGTGACCCGACCACCCCCTCTCCACTTGATTTGGTCAGGCCACCTCCAGGCTCAGGAGGTGCCACGAGCTGGGGCTGGGCCAGGCTCTGGTATAGGGCGATGGAGAAGACTCGAGCCTGATGCCGAAGGAGCTCTCAGCCATCCAGCAGGTGACTTCTGAGTCTCAGGGCACTGGGGTAGCTGGTCTAAGTCCCACCTCTCCTAGTGGCAGACCCAGGCTTGGGTATCCCATCTGTTCCCAGTCCAAACCTTTCACCCCAGGCTGAAAAGTATCCCCCAAAATGCCAATCCTTGGCTCCTTATTTTTCCTTACTCTGAAGTCTTTGCTTCACCAATGTTAACCTTAAAAGGGGCTGTTAGTCCCCTTATGTCCCCCCAACTTCCCCCCAAGGACTGGGGGGAGCAGAATGACACAACATGCTACAGTTATCTCCTTCATTCTCATTTATTTAGGCTCAACTTCCTAAGAGAGAAGCTTCAGAGATGTATTTGCTAAACTCAAGGATCCCCTTCTCCTTGTCTTCCACTCACTGATAGATTCAACTTGATTTTAGATACCTTCCATGTTTCTTTTTGAAAAAGAGACTGAAAATGGGGTTACATAATGGTCTCACTGATTAGGGGGCAAAAATAACTACCTTTTTAGGAGGAGGCAAGATGGTCGCTGAGTGAACTTGCCTGTGTGGTCGGTCCCGGGAAGAGACGGTTGGGCGCGGCTATAGGCTCTCCAAGGCCAGGCTTTTTTGGGATTTTTGCAGGGCAGAAGTGCCTGGACATCGATTGGGTGGAAAGGTAATGGAGAGGATTGGTCTAGTAGATATAATTTGGGTTCTATTGCCCGTAGGTGAGACCCACGCACGGGCTCCTCCCTATTGGGGGTGGGGGGAACCGCGGTCCAGCCCAGCGGCACCGCTTTTAGACTGCTCTGAGCTGTTAAGTAGTTCACCGAGTTCTGGGCAAGCTGTGGGCGGGTTGATGCGACGGGTCGCCTTTGCAGATCGATTTGGGAAGATAGACGGTGTTTTGTTGTGAAGCGGGAGAAACTTGTGATTGCGAACATAAACAATAGCGCTTCCGCCTGAAGCCCCACCCCCAAAAGCCCGGCAGCCGGTCTCCGACCCAAATAGGCTGCAGGCAATAAAGAGACGTAATCGGAAAGTTGTTTTAGGCAAGGGAGGGGGACACGTCTGGAAGCCGATTAGGGAATATTTTGCGAAGCTTTGGAATTCCGGTTTTCGAATCTGTTTTCGGCGTCACAGGCGGTACTAGCAAAGTGGCTGCGGTGTAGAGGCGCCCTCTAGTGGCAGTGGTTTGGAATCACAGGATGGGAGCTGTCCAAAAGCTGAAGTGAGATATACTAATGAGCCCAGCTAAGTAAATGAATTGCAGGGTTCAGTCATAATATAGAGTTTGCGGATCTGACTACCCCATAAGGCTGGCACCCAGCTGTGGGGATCCCTGAGGACTGTGTTACACTGCAGGGCTCCCAGGCTTCCTGTAGATCAGATTGGAGGTTGCCAGGTCTGAATTCCCTAAAATCTGGTGGCCCACACCACAGAGACTCACATCTCTTGAGTCCTCAATATCTCAGACTTTCCATCCCTGAATCCATCACGCACTGAGGTCCATCTGAGGTCCTTAAATGCCCTAGCCTTCAACGTTGGCATTTTTTCTTTATTGTTTCATTTTGTTTTGTTTTTATTTTCATTTTGACTTATTCTTTACTTTTTTCAATTTCCTGATTGCTAACACCGCATTATCCCCTAGTCTTCTCTCACAGCTTATCCCCCAAAGTCTTTCTTTTACTCAGCTATTTAAGGCTTTTTTTTGTGGTAGGTGCTGTGTAGTGGGTGTTTTTTCTGGGTCATGCATATCTGATTTTTTTTTCTTTCCCCTACCTGTTCCCCACCCTTTGCCCACCCCCTTTTACTTTCTTCCTCTCGTCCCTTCCCCCCACTTTCTTTTTTTTTTTCTTTCTTTTTTTCTGTTGTCTCTCTCCCTCTTGTCCCTCATATTCTACTTAGTTTATCTTAACTCAATTATACACTAGGTGCGGCAGGAAACACCTCACATTCGCTGGGTTTTCTCATCCTCCACTGCCTCATTTCTGTGTGAACTGATTTAGGCTACCTACACTATCCTCTTTCCCCTACATCTTGATATCCGCCACCATCTACTGGCTCTCCTATATTCCACCTCCCACCTCCCTTTCTTCGATCTACGAAGGGTCTAAGTCTTAATTTCTAATACCTATGTTTTGTTTTCTGTCTGTTATCCACTCTTGAAACTATTACCTTTCTTTTCTCTTTCCCTCTGTCACGAAATCAATAGCTTTTTAGCTCATACAATATTCCTCCCATATTCAATCATCTACCTCATAATAGGTACTCTACCTACTGCTATAACTCTACACAATTTACATGAATCTAACCTCCATCCTCCCAGATCTCATATTCTTGCTTTGTTCACATATATCACCAATACTACTTTACGCTTTTCCCTTGCTTACACAATTGCCTTTCCCCAACACTAATACTTTCCTTTAAAGTGAACTTAACCAACAACAAGAAACTAGAATAAGAAGAAAAAAGTGACAAAGAGAAGATATAACACCTATGCAAAAATAACAGCTAATTAACCTCCAAGAGCAGACAAAGAAGCTAAGGAACTGATTAAATCCGTCAAGATAAAGAGATGACCAGAAAGCAACAAAAATCTACAAACCAAACCAGTAATCAGGAAAACATGGCTGAATCCAATCAACAAACCAATAATCACGAAGGGGAGCAAAACTTGGCACAAGCAATGAAAGATCTCAGAACATTTATCACCGACAAATTTGACGAAGTAATGAAAGAGGTTAACAACATGAAGACATCACTTGGAGGGGAAATTGCAGACATACGCAAAAACATAACAGATATGATGGGAATGAACACCACAGTTCAAGAAATAAAAAATACACTTGCAGCAAATATCAGCAGACTAGAAGAGGCAGAGCAGAGAATTAGTGATGTGGAAGACAGTACATCAGAAATCAAACAGATAGTAGAAGGGGTCAATAAGAAGATAGAAAAAATCCAATTAGGACTTAGGGACCTGAATGACAATGCAAAACGCTCAAACATACGTATTATAGGCATTCCAGAAGGTGAAGAGAAGGGAAAGGGGTCAGAAGGAGTGTTGCAGGAAATAATGACTGAAAACTTCCCAAATCTACTGAAAGAGACAGATGTACATATCCAAGAAGCAAAGCGCACTCCACTAGTAATAAACCCCAACAGGCCCACCCCAAGACATATACTTGTCAAATTATCCAATGCTCAAGACAAAGAGAAAATCCTAAAAGCAGCAAGAGAAAAGAAAACCATCACATACAAGGGAAGCTCAATTAGATGAAGTGCTGATTTCTCATCTGAAACCATGGAGGCAAGAAGGCAGTAGTATGATATAGTCAAGGTACTAAAGGAAAAAAATTTCCAACCAAGAATACTCTATCCAGCTAAACTAGCATTCAAACATGATGGAGAGTTCAAAATATTCGCAGATAAACAGAAACTGAAAGAGTATACCAACAAGAAACCTGCCCTTCAAGAAATTCTAAAGGGAGTTCTGCAGGAAGAAAGGAAAAAACAGGAAAGGCAGAGTTGGAGGAGAGTATAAGACCAACAACAACAAAAAAAAAGACAAAAAAATATATATACAAACAAAATATGACAAACACAAATCCAATCAAAATATGGCTAACACAAATAATTCCGTGATAGTAATAACACTGAATGTCAACAGATTAAACTCACCTATCAAAAGATTCAGACTGGGACATTGGATAAGGAAATATGACCCATCCGTATGCTGTCTACAAGAGACACATCTTAGACCAAGAGACGCATGGAGATTGAAAGTGAATGGCTGGAAAACAATCATACAAGCTAACAATAACCAAAAAAACGCAGGAGTAGCTATATTAATATCAGACAAAATAGACTTTAAATGTGAAACAATTGTGAGAGACAAAGAAGGATACTACATTTTAGTGAAAGGGAAAATCTGTCAAGAAGATCGAACAATCATAAATATTTATGCCCCTAACAAGGGTGCCTCTAAATACATCAGGCAAACGCTGGAAAAACTAAGTGAAACAATAGATACATCTATAATTATAGTGGGGGATTTTAATACACCACTATCAACTCTGGACAGAACATCTCAAAAGAGAATCACCAAAGAAACAAAACATCTGAATAGTATATTAGAGGAGCTGGATCTAATAGACATATATAGATCGCTACATCCAAACACAGCAGGATATACATTTTTCTCAAGCACACATGGATCATTCTTCAAGATAGATCATATGCTAGGCCACAAAGAAAGGCTGAACAAATTCAGAAAGATTGAAATCATACAAAACATTATCTCTGACCACAGTGGAGTCAAGCTGCAGATTTGCAAGGGACAGAAGCCCAGATTTCACACCACGATTTGGAAATTAAACAGCACACTCTTAGAAAAACAGTGGGTCAAAGAGGAAATCTCAAAAGGAATCAATGACTACCTTGAAACAAATGATAATGATAACACAACATACCAAAATTTATGGGATGCAGCAAAAGCAGTACTGAGAGGAAAGTTTATAGCCATAAATTCATATATCAAAAAAGAAGAAAGAGCAAAAATTGAAGAACTAACTGCACATTTGAAGGAATTAGAAAAACAACAACAAAGTAACCCAACAGGAAGAAGAAGGAAGGAAATAACAAAGATAAGCGGGAACTAAATGAAATAGAAAATAAGAAAGCACTTGAACAGATAAACAAGACCAAGAGCTGGTTTTTTGAGAAGATTAACATAATTGACAAACCTTTAGCGACACTAACAAAGAAAAAAAGAGAGAAGATGCAAATACACAAAATAAGAAATGAGAAAGGCAATATCACCACTGATCCCACAGAAATAAAGACTATCATAAGAGGATATTTTGAAAAACTATATTCCAACAAAAATGACAATCTAGAGGAAATGGACAAATTCCTAGAAACACATAAGCAGCCCATATTGACAAAAGAAGAAATTGATGATCTTAACAAACCAATCACAAGCAGAGAGATAGAATCAGTTATTAAAATCTCCCAACTAAGAAGAGCCCAGGGCCAGATGGCTTCACAGGTGAATTCTACAAAACATTCCGGAAAGAACTGACACCAATCCTGCTGAAACTATTCCAAAAAATCGAAACAGAAAGAACATTACCCAACTCCTTCTATGATGCCAACATTACCCTAGTACCAAAGCCAAACAAAGACATCACAAGAAAGGAAAATTACAGACCAATTTCTCTAATGAACCTAGACGCAGAAATACTTAACAAAATACTTGCTAATCGTATTCAACCACACATTAAATGAATTATACACCACGACCAAGTGGGATTCATCCCAGGTATGCAAGGATGGTTCAACATAAGAAAATCAATCAACATAATACACCATATAAACAGATTGAAGGAAAAAAAATCACATGATTATATCTATAGATGCAGAAAAAGCATTTGACAAAATACAGCACCCTTTCTTGATAAAAACACTCCAAAAGATTGGAATACAAGGAAATTTTTTGAACATGATAAAGAGTATATATGAAAAACCTAAAGCCAATATTGTGTACAATGGAGAAATTCTAGACTCCTTCCCTCTAAACTCAGGAACAAGACAAGGATGCCCACTGTCTCCGCTCCTATTTAACATTGTCTTAGAAGTACTTGCTCGAGCACTGAGGCAAGAACCAGAAATAAAAGGCATTCAAATTGGAAAGGAAGAAGTCAAAATGTCATTATTTGCAGATGACATGATCCTATACATAGAAAACCCTGAGAGATCTACAACAAAGATTCTAGAACTCATAAATGAGTTTAGTAAAGTTGCAGGTTATAAGATCAATGCGCAAAAATCAGTAGCATTTCTGTACACCAATAATGATCAAGATCAGGAGGAAATCAAGAAACAAATACCAGTCACAATAGTAAATAAAAAAATCAAATACTTAGGAATAAATTTGACTAAAGAGGTAAAGAACTTATGCACCGAGAACTATACAAGATTGTTCAAGGAAATCAAAGAAGACATAAATAAATGGAAGACTATTCCTTGTTCATGGATAGGAAGACTGAACATTATTAAGATGTCTATCCTACCAAAACTGATGTACACATTCAATGCAATCACAATAAAAATCAACACAGCCTTCTTTAAGGAACTAGAAAAACTAACTATGAAATTTATTTGGAAAGAAAAGAGACCCCGAATAGCCAAAGACATACTGAAAAAGAAAAACGAAATTGGAGGAATCACACTACCTGACTTCAAAACATACTACAAAGCTACAGTAGTGAAAACAGCATGGTATTGGCATAAGGAGAGACACATAGACCAATGGAATCAAATTGAAAGCTCTGATATAGAACCTCACATATATAGCCACATAATATTTGATAAAGCCACCAAACCCTCTCAACTGGGAGAGAGTGGCCTATTCAACAAATGGTGTCTGGAGAACTGGATAGCCATATGTAGAAGAATGAAAGAGGATTACCATCTCACACCTTATACAAAGATCAACTCAAGATGGATCAAAGACCTAAATATAAGAGCCAAGACCATAAAAACCTTAGAAAGCAGTGTAGGGAAACATCTACAGGACCTTGTAATAGGAAATGGATTTATGAATATCTCACCAAAAGCACGAGCAGCAAAAGAACTAATAGATAAATGGGACTTCCTCAAAATTAAAGCCTTTTGCACCTCAAAGGAGTTTGTCAAGAAAGTAAAAAGGGAGCCCACACAGTGGGAGAAAATATTTGGCAACCATATATCTGATAAGAAACTTATAACTTGCATATATAAAGAACTCCTCCTATATCTCGAAAATAAAAAGATAAACAACCCATTTAAAAAATGGGAAAAAGACTTAAACAGACACTTCTCCAAAGAAGAAATACAAATGGCTAAAAAGCACATGAAAAAATGTTCCAAATCTCTAGCTATCAGGGAAATGCAAATCAAAACCACAATGAGATACCATCTTACACCCATAAGATTGGCAGCTATGAAAAAAACAAAAGAACACAAGTGCTGGAGAGGATGTGAAGAAAGGGGAACACTCATCCACTGCTGGTGGGAATGCAGAAGGATCCAACCATTCTGGAGGACAGTATGGCGGTTTCTCAAAAAACTAGCCATAGATTTGCCATATGACCCAGCAATACCACCGCTAGGTATATACCCAGCAGAACTGAAAACAAGGACGCAAACCGATATATGTACACCAATGTTCATAGCAGCATTGTTCACTATCGCCAAAAGTTGGAATCAACCCAAATGCCCATCAACAGATGAGTGGATCAATAAAATGTGGTATATACACACAATGGAATACTACTCGGCTGTAAGAGCAAACACACTACAAACACATGTGATAACATGGATGAATCTTGAGAACCTTATGTTGAGTGAAGCAACCCAGACATTGAAGTACAAATACTACATGACCTCAATGATTTGAAATAACCAAGCTGCCCTAGATAGCAAGAGACTGAACGATAGGCTTACAGGAAATCGGAGGGTGGAGGAAGGATGTGAGCCGATGTCTGCAGGGTGGAATTTAAGATGAGATGGTGGTAAGTATGAACACAAAGAAGATATAAAAGGGGGGCAAGGGGTTGCCTTTGGTTGGGGCTTTGCGGGTTTGAGGGAGGCTGGGGATGGGCGGATGGGTAACATTGCCCAAAAGTGGGGGGAGGGAGGGGTAGCATATGAACACAGGAGAGGGTCAGGTGTTGGTGGAGAGTAAAATGCTGAGAAAATCATATCAAAATATAATAAAGAGGGTTACCTGTTTAGAATGCTCGGAGGGGAGGGTCTGATGCAGGACGGGCTCCTGGGGCATGTCTAAATGCTCATTCTGCCAGAGTGGGTGACACCATGGGGTAGAAACCCAAGTAGTGAGAGTGGGGGTGGACCCACATCCTGGGGAGGACTAATGCCATCAAATAGAGGGAACTGTATCCCTCGAAAGAAAGGGTGGCTCCCAGGGCATTGGGGTAGTTGAGCAAGTTAGGCCCTGAACACTATTCCATCTATATCTGGAAGTGGCTCCTCGGGAAGCGGAGGTTGGCTGTCACTGTGGGCACCAAGGTGGAAGGGAAAATGGACGTTAAATGTGTGTAACCAAGGTAAATGGGGGGTAAGAGAGGAGTTTTGTGAGAGTACACAAGGATGGATATAAAACATGTAATATTACACCATAACATATAGGAGATGACAGACTGATAATGTAAACCATAATGTAAAACATAGGATAACTAAGAATGTAAAAAACTGTGTATCCTAAAGTATGCACCACAATGTAAGCACAGATGTCACCTTGTTTGAAAGCTATTGTCTCAGACTCTGTACATCACGTTAAGTAAATATGATGTGAATAGGGTGTAAGAGTATCGCTGTGGAAGGGAAAAGGTTTTGTGGTGGATGTATGGGAGTGCTGTATACTATATATATGCATTGCTGTGGTCTAGGGCTCCTGTGAAGAGAAGCTCAATAATTAGGGAGGGGGGGAAGATAGGATGTAGAATTTTTTCCAAGTCAACACGTATTCTTTATCTAACCTTTAAACCCATCGCTATATGCCATTTCCTAGTAAGGGATCCTGACATTATATTGGGCTTCAAATTTCAGGGAGTTCTGGATCACAGAGTGTTTCAACAATGGCAATGGAGGGATACTGGTATGGGATACCATTGACAGGGGATATATGGCTGACAGGGAGCTGTACAGAACATATGTCCAGGGTGCATGGCAATGTTTGGATATACTCATAGTGGCAACAATTAAAAACCACAGCAGGGGGGGTACTGGGTTCCTGGCCAGTGGTGCTCTGTCGTGGTCCCTAGGGGAGCAGCGAGTCTCTCAGGTGCAGCGGCGGGGACCGGGAGGGAGTGAGGGTTCAACAGTGAGCCCCTGATGCTAATAACTATGCTTGTGAGCTGATAAGCCTAAAATAAGAACAAGGCCTAGAGCAGCATTGTGCCTGGGAATTTCCTCCTGTCAGCCTTCATGTTACTCAAATGTGGCCAGTCTCAAAGCCAAACTCAGCATGTAAATGCAATGCCTTCCCCCCAGCGTGGGAAGCCTCCCTGGCACCGAGGGACCACTATCAACTACCAACTGATCATGCAACTGGAGAATGACCTTGAATGGAAGGTTCAACGCGGATCAGCGGAATATCCCTGTCTACATAAAATAACATGACTTTAAAATGCTGTTTGACCTAATGTAAGGGGGAAATGGAAAGGAGAAATTAGTTTACATGGCTACGAGTCTCTAAAAAAGAGTCTGGAGGCTGTCAGAAGGATTGCCCTTATGCACAACTGAGCAGAGTCTGAGAGACAGATAAAGCAGATACAACCCCCAGATATCGATTCCTTCAAGGGCTAAAGAGACCCATGGGAGTTATGGTCATGGCCGATGGGGTTAACTGCCAGGTCAGATGGCCCCTCTTTGGAACTGGTGTTTATGTGATGAATCTGGACTCAGATGGGATCTCTCTTCATAAGACTTTCATGCTAATGTGCTGGAGGTGCAGTTAGTGTCGGGGTTTAAGATATATTTAGGGGATTTGAATCTCTGGACTGACAATGTGATAGCCAGGTCCTGAGCCTCAACAGACTCCAGCACCTACAATCTGACTTATTGGGCTCACCACACTCAGCTAAGATGGAGTTGAAGAAGAACAACCACCACACCATGGAGTCTAGAGTGATTACAACTGAAAGTGGGAGGATTGCATCCAGCATCCATGTGGAATCTGAGCCTCCTCTTGACATAGAGGTGCAATGGACACAACCAATCCAATGTCCACATAGAAAAGGTGGCATTGGATTGAGAAAAGTGGACATGATGGCTGATGGGTATGGGGAAAGGCAGGAAGAGATGAGAGGTGGAGGCATCTTTGGGACATGGAGCTGCCCTGGATGGTGCTTCAGGGGCAATCACCAGACATTGTAAATCCTCACAGGGCCCACTGGATGGAATGGGGGAGAGTATGGGCCATGATGTGGACCATTGACCATGAAGTGCAGAGGTGCCCAAAGATGTACTTGCCAAATGCAATGGATGTGTCATGATGATGGGAAGGAGTGTTGCTGGGGGGGGGAGAGGTGGGGTGGGGGTGGTAGGGTTGAATGGGGCCTCATATATATATATTTTTTTAATGTAATATTATTACAAAGTCAATATAAAAAAAAACAAAAAAAAATAACTACCTTTTTAAAGACCATTTGTGGCAGCAGACTTGGCCCAGTGCCTACCACATGGGAGGTCCGCGGTTCAAATCCTGGGCCTCCTTGACCCATGTGGAGCTGGCCCATGCGCAGTGCTAATGCGCACAAGGAGTGTCCTGCCATGAAGGGGTGTGCCACACAGGGGTGTCCCCCACATAGGGGAGCCCCATGCACAAGGAGTGCACCCCATAAGGAGAGCCACCCAGCGGGAAAGAAAGTGCAGCCTGCCCAGGAATGGCACCTCACACATGGGGAACTGACACAATAAGATGATGCAACAAAAAGAAACACAGATTCCTGTGCTGCTGACGACAACAGAAGCGGAGAAAGAAACAAGACGCAGCAAATAGACACAGAGAACAGACAACCGCTGTGGGTGGGGGGGGGAGAAATAAATAAATAATAAATCTTTTTTAAAAAATAAAATAAAGACAGTTTGAGGTTACATTTGCATATATGCTCACCAGCTAAAACTAAGACCCTTGTGAGTTCAGCAGAGCCTAAAATGCCAACTCTCATCAAATTCAATTAGGCATTTTACCCACGTGGCCGAGCTGAGTGTTTTAAGAACCTGTTTCCCTAAAGATGAGGATGGCATGAAATGAGGAAACAGACCAGCCCTGGGGGCTGACGGGCCTTCCTCTGCAGGTGGGGGTGGCAGGGGGACCTGAGCCCACGCCTCAGAACCCCTGAAGCAGTTTGGGTTTTGATGTGTCTTTCAGCAAAATGATGCCTCAACACCCAGGCCAGGTCTCTGCCTCGGAAGTCAGGGCCTCTGCCATCGTGCCCTGCCTGTGCCCTCCTGGGTCACTGGTACTTGAGGGTTTTGCAAACCTGACACACTTTGTCAAGGAAGAGCTGAGGTTCGCCATCCAGAACAAGCACCTCTGCCACCGGCTGTCCTCTGCGCTGGAGTCGGTCACCGCCAGCGACAGCCCCTCGAGATGTCCGTCATGAAGCTGAGGTCGGTTCCACGGCCGGGATATGATCTTTCAGCACGTATCGATTGTACACCCACCACGCGCACACCCGCCACACGCACACCCACCACACACACTCCCACCACGTGCACACCCACCACGCGCACACACACCACGAGCACACCCAGCACGTGACACCCACCACGCACACTCCCACCACGAGCACACCCAGCACGTGACACCCACCATGCACACTCCCACCACGCGCACTCCCACCACGAGCACACCCAGCACGTGACACCCACCACACGCACTCCCACCACGCACACTCCCACCGCACACACACCCACCATGTGCACTCTCACCACATGCACTCCCACAAGCACAGCCACCTGTGCACACCCACCATGTGCACGCCCTCCACATGCACAGCCACCACGCGCACACCCACCACGCGCACACCCACCACGCGCACTCCTGCCATGCGCACACCCACCACATGCCAGATGGGGCAGGTACTGGTGAATAAAACTAAATCGCTGCCCTCAGGAAGCTCGCCTCCTACCGGGAGGAGACAGACAATACATGGGGTAAGTAAAGGCATGATATGAGGGACCAATGCACGGAGAAAAATAAAGCAGGGGAGGGGCAGGGAGAGTGGGGCAGAGGTGAGGCAGGAGGCCAGGGAAGGCCTCACCAACAGTGACCTTAGACCTGAGCAGAGAGAGGGAAGGAGCCAGGTGGGTGCCCGGCAGAAGAGTGACACTGAGGCACTGATGCGGGGTGGGGTGGCGCACACGGAGGGCAGCAGGTGGCTGGGGGGAGTGCAGGGTGGGCAGCCGAGTACGAGTTCAGGTCATGAGTGGGGGTGGATCATGCTGGATCCTGTAGACTGTAAAGACATGACCCTTTACTCAGGGTGAGACAGGACCCTGTTGTGGCATTTTGGAGCAGAGCGGTGGCATGATCTCGTTGTATTTTGAACAGGCTGCCCTGGCTGGTGTGTTGAGAACAGACGGTGGGGAGTGTAGAGACATCGCAGCAATCCAGGCAGGAGACAGGAGGGCTGGGGAGCAGGGGGGAGCAGGAGGGGGGCAGGAGGGGTGCTGGAAGGGCGGATTCGGAACTCTGTGGAGCAGGAGGGGGCAGGAGGGGAGCTGGAAGGGCGGATTTGGAGCTCTGTGGAGCAGGAGGGGGCAGGAGGGGTGCTGGAAGGGTGGATTAGGAGCTCTGTGGAGCAGGAGGGGGCAGGAGGGGTGCTGGAAGGGTGGATTTGGAGCTCTGTGGAGCAGGGGTGGGCAGGAGGGGTGCTGGAAGGGTGGGTTCGGAGCTCTTGCAGGTGCAGCTGATTTACGGATAGCCTGGGCATAGGGTACGAGAAAGGGAGGACTCAGGGTGACGGCCAAGGTGTTGGCCTGAGCAGTGGTAAGGATGAAGCCCGTTTGCTGCTGGGCTTGGGAGACTGTGGGAAGTTGGGTGGGGGCCGGGGCAGGAGGGCCGTCCTGGTCCATCTGTCCAGCCCCGCAGGAGGGGTGTCAGGGCGCAGCTGGGTGTGTGGGTGGGCAGTTCAGAGGGGAGCCAGGGCCCGAGATGGAAAACTGGAGGCATCAGCGTGTAGTTAGAGCCAGGGCGCTGGGTGAGACCCCCTGCTGGGCCTGCATGGAGTGTGGTGAGGATTTCATCACCAGCGGGACCCGGGTTACCCACAGCGGAGCAGAGACCAGCAGCCCTGCGCTCCCTGCAGCGATGCCCATGGCCTCGGTGCCGTTGCTGCTCCCCCTTCAGTCCCCTGTCCGGTGCCTCAGTCTCCCCACTCGGCACCTTTCCTAAGACCCTGGGAGTAACCGAGTCAGGCAGGCAGCTGCTGGCGGTGCTGTCGTCTCGGGGTGGCAGGAGCTGAACGGTCAGTCATTTCGTTGGACTGTCCATGATTTCAACTTGAAGATCCACATAAGACGGTTCAAAGACAGGCGCATTTTGGACGAGGGGAGTAGAGTGGTCAAACAGAACTGAGTTTGAGGTGAGAGGGGCTCAGCACCTTTGTGACCCTGGGGGACGGCAGTGATGACCGGCTTAGGATCGACCTGAGGGTTCAATGAGACGATACTTGTTAAGAATCTAGCAAAGGGCCTGGTTGCTAGTCGGCACTCGATGTGTGGGTCCTGGGGTGACCTAAATGATGCCGTAACCATGAGGTGTCGTTATGGGCATTAGCTGTGTCCCATTAACTTCAGAGGAGGTCATGGAGGAGACGGACTTCCTACAAAATGTCCCATGAGGGACAGTGCCCGGCATAACACAGGGCACTCAGATTCCAATTTTCTGATTAAATGTGTTGAGATAACAGGACACATTGGAAACAAACTTCCCATAGATGGAGGGAAAGCATTTTGGAAGGATAACTGGAGTATTCTCCACAGGAAGGAGTGGGTAGCCTTCATGGAAACACTCCTTAAAGCCATCCAGCCCATCGGCTCTGATTCTGTGTTCACCAAAGTGACCTTGTAATTTTTTTATTTATAATTTTTTGAGATACCCGGGCCAGGGATTGAACCTGGGACCTCGTATGTGGGAAGCTGGCACTCAACCAGTGAGCCACATCGGCTTCTCTGACTTGGTTTTTTTATTTTCTGTTTTTGTTTTTGTTTTGTCCAGGAGGCACCGGGAACCAAACCCGGGACCTCCCACCTGGGAGTTGGGAGCTCAATCTCTTGAGCCACATTTGCTCCCATGATCTTGTGATTTTAAGTGAGTTTAATAAGTGGATTTTCCTATTGGGAAGAGAACATACCCACTGACCTACTTGAATATTCTCATCACCTTGGTTACTATAATTCTCATTTTAAAGTAAAACACTGAAGGAAGCAGATTTGGCTCAATGGATAGAGCATCTGCCTATCACATGGGAGGTCCAGAGTTCAAACCCAGGGCCCCCTGACCCATGTGATGAGCTGGCCCATGCGCAGTGCTTATGTGCACAAGGAGAGCCATGCCATGCAGGGGTGTCCCCCATATAGGGGAGCCCCAGGCACAAGGAGTGCACCCATAAGGAGAGCCACCCAGTGTGAAAAAAGTGCAGCCTGCCCAGGAGTGGCACTGCACATATGGAGAGCTGACACAGCAAGATGATGCAACCAAAAGACACAGATTCCTGGTGCCACTGATGAGAATATAAGCAGACACAGAAGAACACACAGCAAATGGACACAGAGAGCAGGACAACTGCAGGGAAGGAAGGCAGGGAAGGGGAGAGAAATAAGAAAAATAAATAAATGAAGTAAAACCCTGAGCCACAAAACCCATCGACAGCCATTTGAGCCACAGGAGTGAGTTTCCCAGATTCCAGGCACCTCCAGGAAGCTGGCAGATGGAGGGGCTGGCTCTGAAGGGGGAGGGTGGCCGAGGGGAGTGGTGCATGGGGACATCACAGGACGAGGAGCCGGAGGCCTGGCTTTGCGTCCTGGTTTTGTCGCCTGCTGGCCTGCTGCATGGGCCGGTGATTCCTGGGACATCCCTGGCACATTGCTACTGCCTACTCTGTGCCTCAGTTTCCTCACCCGTAAAATGAGGAAGCTGAACTCGATGGTCTTCAGAAAGCCTTTTCCAAATCTGACAGCCTGTGCCTCTGAGCTTTGCTCTATGTTCAAGCACTACCTCGTGGGAGAAGACCCTGTGTCCTCTTCCTCCTATCCTGATATCTGCAGGGGTGAAAGGAAAGGCTGGAGTTGGATTCCCGATGAAGACGCTGATGGCGATGCTAATAATAAGAATGACTGACACTTACATCACACTCACTAGAAGCAGACCTGGTTCAGAGCATGTTAACGGATTCGACCCCCACGACAGCTGCATGATGTAGGTCACATTGTCGAGTCCCGTGTTAGAGAGGAGGACGCAGGCTCGGCAGTGGCTGGTGACTTGCCTCGGTGCCTAGTGAGCAGTGAGGCTGAGTCAAGGCCGGCTGGGCCTCAGTCCTGACGGAGGCCTGTGCGGTTCTGGGTCCGAGATGTAAAGGTGGACTCCTCTCGCGTCTTCCCCCAGGCCGTGTTTCTCTAAACTGCGAGGCCCTCCGTCCAGGCAAAGACGCGTCGCTGTCGAATTCCAAGGAGAAGGGAAACAGCCCTTCCAGAGGGGATCGCGGTGTCTGAGCCCCATCGGTCCTGGGGGAGTTCAGGCCCCGACGCACTTGTGGAGGACCAGACCCTAAAGCAGGGCAGGGTTTGTCCTCTGAGGACCCCCAGGAATCCTCAGGGGGCATGGGGGAGGGGCTCACTCTACTGTTAGACGGGACAATGGGTGGTGGGCTTCACCTCCGCAGGTGGCACCCAGGCCTGGGTTGGGAGTGGGCTTGGGGTTCTGGTCCTCAGGAGCTGTTTGGGCATCACCAGAGTTGGAGGGGAGGGTGCCGGGACAGGCCAGGGTGGAGAGCGGGGAACGGGGCTGTCCTTGGCTCAGGGCAGAGACCTCAGCCAAGCAAGAGTCCTGGGGGTGCTCCCGAGGACGTTCCTGGCTCTGGGGCAGGGCCACGCTCACAAACACATCGTCTCCTGCTCTAAGTGACCACAGTTAGTGCCAGGAGCCATCAGTTTGACTGATCAAACTCATTTCAACATCCAAATGCATTATTAGAATAAGCTAAACTTTGATCGACTAGCATCACCAATGTAATCTTTTAAAATGTTTTTTTAATTATTATTTTTATTCTGCCCCCTGCCACCCGATGGCTCCCTTGTCTGCCTCCTCGTTGTCGGCTCCTCTTCTTTAGGAGGCACCCAGACCTGAGCCCTCCTGTGTGGGAGGCGAGAGTCCAACCACTTGAGCAGCTTCCACTCCCACCAGTGTAATTTCAACGAGCAGTTCTTCGATACCTTCATTATTCATTCTCCAGCGTGCAGGTGTGTGCAGAAGGGTTTCACACAAAAGTCTAGAGCTACCCCGCCACCCCCAGGTCCCTGAGCACTAGGGCTGCCCTATTTGCTGTGGTAGTAAAAGGCAGTGGGTGTGATGTGGCAGCTGATGCCTGGCGTTCTTTGCCCCCATTAAGCGTGTGCCTTTAGGATTTTGTAGGGCCCCTGGAGAAGATGAAAGGAAAAAGAGGTGATGGGAAAGGAATGAGATTGCCGTGGGCAAGGGCCGAAACAGGAAGGAGAAGACAGAGTGCCTGCAGGAAGTGAGCACCTCCTGCCCCTCCTGCTCGCTCTGCCTCCCCTCCCCACCTACCCACCCTCATGGCCCAGCAGAAAGCAAGTGAAAGTGCCCCGGTACGAGTCAGCCAAAGGGGCGCTGGTGCAAACACCAGGAATCTGTCAGCTTGTATAAAGAGCATTTATTTGGGCTAGAAGCTGTTGCCCTGTGCTGGAGCAAGAAGGCTGCTGCCTGCCTGGGCTCAGGCTTCCTGGGTTCCTCCTTTCCCGGGACTCGTTCCTCTCCAGGCTCAGCTCCTCTGCTCACTCCACAAGGCCAGGGTGGAGGGTCAGGCAAATGGCTCTTCTCTTCCCGGGGCCTCCGCTGTGTCCCATTGAGCTTCTCTCCTTCTCCCATATCTGCTGCTCTAGCTGCTCACTTCCCAGGCTCCAGGATCAAAACTCCAACCTCCTTCTCTGCCGCGTGGTTTTCTCTGTGAGCCCCCAGCCCCTTGGTCCTGCTGATGTGGACCAATCAGAGCCTTTTTTTTTTTTTTTTTTTTTTTTAATTTTTTATTGACTTTGTAATAATATTACATTAAAAATATATATGTGAGGTCCCATTCAACCCCACCCCCCCACCCCCCCTCTCCCCCCCCCAACAACACTCGTTCCCATCATCATGACACATCCATTGGATTTGGTAAGTACATCTTTGGGCACCTCTGCACCTCATATACATTGGTTCACATCATGGCCCATACTCTCCTCTATTCCATCATGTAGGCCCTGTCAATCAGAGCCTTAATCATTATTTAATCAAGTCAAAGTGAAACCTCTGAATCCAATAAAATCTAATATGCCCAGAGGAAAAGACCAGTTCACAAACATAACCCAATATCTATTGTTTGGAATTCATAAACAATATCACACTGCAGCCCCTACCTGACCACTTTCTAAGACGTAGTAGTTGGTAGTAGAAATGCCATTTGCAGATGAAGAGGTGCTAAGTTCATTGGCACAATGAATGCACCTCTGGCTGTGTGAAAGGCAGGTGTGGGCATTAAAAACCACGGGGTGTCTGATGCCCAGATGCCCAGCAGCCTCGGCCAGTCTGAACGTGTCCAGAGCCTCCAGGCTGCAGGGTACGCACCCCAGGTAAAGAGGCTTCACTCCCCCATTGTCCCAGGAAAAGGAAGCTGCCAGCTCCCGTTTGGCTCACTATGAAAAGCCTTTAAATAATCTCTTCAAACAAGTTATTTCCTTAATCCACAAGCAGTGGTTGTGCTGTTTTTATGCTGCTGTCTAGTTCTTGGTTTCTCAGCCCTTCTTCCTGCTCACATGACAGCCTGAGCCCCGGCTAAGTCCAGCAGCTCCCCTTCCTGAAGAGGGTGCACCCGGGGAACAGCCTCTGCGGGCAGACGGGGGTCCAGGAGGCAGCCACCAGCAGTGACCCACAAAGGGTAGGGACCTCGAGTCTGGGTCTCTCCCCCGTCCCCAGCCCTTGCAGGTCAGAAGCCCCGCAGGTGGGCTGTGAGCTGAGGCAGAGCTCTCTGACCCTCAGGGGTCACAGCCTCCTTGTGGTGGAAACTCAAGGGCCACCCTGAAGCAGCCCCAAGTTCAAAGGCTTTTCCAGGGCTTGTGTCCTCCCAAACCTGGGGCTGCTTTCCGAGCTTTGTGGGGCCTTGTATCCGGGAGCCAGGCCTTCCCCAGCCTGATGACCCCGAGGTGTCCCAGGTGCCCCCTCAGGCCACCCCCTCCTCGATGGCCTTTGGCTCCCTTTCTGACACCCTTTACGTGTCCTCCAGGAGTCAGAGAAGCTGGAGAGTGTGATCGCTGACCCAAAGGCCCAGATGGAGGTGCTCAGGAATGAGAAGCAGCACTTGACATACATGTGCAACCCCCACCCACCCGCGGGCATTTTCCGGGCTCAGAATGGGCGGAAGATGAGAGAAACCCCTTCATCCAGCAGATGCGAGGAGGAGCGCTGCAGAGCCCAGCAGCTGTGGCCTGGGGCAGCTGGAGAGTCCTCGCTGAATGCTGCTAACCCAGCGCCTCGACGCCAGGGAGGTCTGACTTTCTGCCAGCTCTGCTATCCCCGCAGCAGAGACTCCCGAGGAGGGGACCCGGGGACTCCACTGGGCCTCTCCACCCTGCCCGGAGCGGGCTGTGGACCAGGACCAGGGCATCGTCACCTCCACTCCAGGCTCAGGCCGAGCCACACCGGCCATGCCTAGAGCTCCGCTGGCCCCGGGGAGGGTCCTGCCGGCCTTTGCCCAGGATTCCCACCACTGGGGTTCCCACGGAAGAAGGGCTGCACCTTGGGTGGGGGGGCACTTCCCTCATCGCTGCTGCCACCACCCCTCAGAGGGGAGATGCAGTGAGAACGGCTTCAGTGGAGCTGTGCCTTGGCCTCTGGCAAAGGTGCCGTTGGTACCAGATGAGCATTTCCAAGGCCTTCAGTGCAGAACAAGGCATCGTGCTCTTTTGATGTTTGTTTCATACAACACTGGCGCGATGTTTCTAGGACTCTTCTCAGACCTGGTTTCTGCGAGCGTGGGGAGCTGCCATCAGGTGCAGCGGCTCACACCATGGTCAGATGGCGGGGGGGGGCTCGTCAGCCCCGGGGGGCAGGGGGGCTCGTGCAGACAGAGGCCGCCTTCCCTCGGCACCCAGGTGTTGATGCCAGCTCCGCGGGCACAACTGCAGGTCCTCTGTGCAAACCCAGTTATATCCCAGGAAGAAAGCAGAAAGAAAATCCACCTTCCAAGGGGCTCCGACTCTGCTCAGTGACTTGGGTCAGGAGTTATTTCTAGGCAAGAAGGGCCAGGGAATTCCATTTTCCTTGTGCCTGAAAGCCAGTCAATGGAGGCACGCGCTCAAAGCCCAGTGATGGCCAGGCTTTAGCATTGCTGGGTACTAGTGGCCCCATTTTTGCCATTTAGATCATTTTTTAAAAGCCTGGCCCAGAGTATTTGCAGCCGTGAGAAAATGTCCTGGTCACAAGGACTCTGGCCACTGTCTGTTAAATTCTGATGTTTCTGTGAAATCCTCAGAGTGTTGAATAATCCTATTCAGTATTATCATTGCAATTTTCTGTAAGAGAAAGTATTACTTATTTATCCTAATATCTTTAACCTGTCAGTATAGTAAATTTTGGAACCAAGATATTGTAAACCTACATGTTGTGCTGGTTTCTGTTCTTTAAAATCTGTTGGTTGTTGAGATCTAGCCATTCCCTGCTCCCCGCACCCACTCGGACTTGGGGGTGTTCAAATAGCCTCAAAGTGTCCTCTTTTGTCCTTTGGGCTGCTGTCAGGTAGGTTAATGGACCTTGAATCCTGTTCCTCAGGCTATGGCCCCTAATTGCTCCATTTCTCATTGACAAACCCTGCAGCTACTGCCAAGGATATCCCATGGGCCTCTTGTGAAGTCTTAGGATGGGATTTTGCTATAAAACCTGAATTGCTAAATACCTTGACTATCAGTTTCTCTGACTACAAGCACTTAAAATGTGCACCTGTTCCACCAAAGCTTTTGACACCTGAATGACATCAGGGGTACTTCCGAATCTGTGGGGGCCATCTGGCATTGGTACCATTCACCGCTTCTTTCAGGAGAAGGTCTCTTACCCTTGTCTTGGTGGAGGGGAAAAACCTCCCTTGAATAACTTACCCTCTGGCTGTGGGTACAGGTGCCACCAATCGGCCATTATGAAGCAACATGATATTTAAGCTGCCGTGGATACCAGTGGATTAGGAGGTGGGGGAAGGGTGGGGGGGCAATGTGGCAAGAATATTTTGACCTGAATAATGCACTGTGTGGTTAGTGTAAATTCTTTTTAAAATGCATTAAAATAGTTCTGTTTTCTGTAGTACTCAAGTCTATTATGTTTTATATATATATATATTTTTTTTATTGATTTTGTAAAAATATTACATTAAAAAAACAATATGAGGTCCCATTCAACCCCACCACCCCCACCCCACCACTCCCCCCCCCCCCCCAGCAACACTCACTCCCATCATCATGATACATCCATTGCATTTGGTAAGTACATCTCTGGGTGTCTCTGCACCTCATGGTCAATGGTCCATATCATGGCCCATACTCTCCCCCATTCCACCCAGTGGGCCCTGTGAGGATTTACAATGTCTGGTGATTGCCCCTGCAGCACCATCCAGGGCACCTCTAAGTCCCAAAGGTGCCTCCACATCTCATCTCTTCCTGCCATTCCCCATACCCATATCAGCCACCATGTCCACTTTTCCCACTCCACTCCAATGCCACCTTTTCTCTGTGGACCTTGGATTGGTTATGTCCGTGGCATCTCTATGTCAAGAGGAGGCTCAGATTCCACATGGATACTGGATGCAATCCTCCTACTTTCAGTTGTAGGCACTCTAGGCTCCATGGTGTGGTGGTTGTCCTTCTTCAACTCCATCTTAGCTGAGTGAGGTGAGTCCAATAAATCAGATTTTAGGAGCTGAAGTCTCTTGAGGCTCAGGGCCTGGCTATCATATTGTCAGTCCAGAGATTCAAATCCCCTAAATATATCTTAAACCCCAACACCAACTACAATTCCAGTAAAGTAGCGTGAAAGTCTTATGAAAAGAGATTCCATCTGAGTCCAGTTTCATCACGCAGAAACACCAGCTCCAAAGAAGGGCCATCTGACATGGCAGTGAACCCCATCTGCCATGACCATAGAGCCCATGGGTCTCTTTAGCCCTCAAAGGAACCAATACCTGGGGTTGTATCTACTTTATCTGTCTCTTAGATTCTGCTCAGTTGTGCATAAGGGCAATCCTTCTGACAGCCTCCAGACTCTTTTTTAGAGACTCGTAGCCATATAAACTCATTTATGCTTTCCATTTCCCCCTTACATTAGGTCAAACAGCATTTTAAAGTCATGTTATTATATGTAGACAGGGATATTCTGCTAGATCCACATTGAACCTTCAATTCAAGGTCATTTTCCAGTTGCATCATCAGTTGGTACTTGATAGTGATCCCTCGGTGCCAGGGAGGCTCATCCCCGGGGGTCATGTCCCATGCTGGGGGGAAGGCATTGCATTTACATGCTGAGTTTGGCTTCGAGACTGGCCACATTTGAGTAACATAAAGGCTGTCAGGAGGAAATTCCCAGGCACAGTGCTGCTCTGGGCCTTGTTCTTATTTCAGGCATATAGGCTCACAAGCATAGTCATTAGTATCATGCTCTCACTGTTGGACCCTCATTCCTTCCTGGTCCTTACCGTTGCACCTGGGGGACTGCTGCTGCTCCCCTAGTGACCACAACAGAGCACCCCCAGCCAGGAACCCAGTACCCCCCCCAGCTGTAGTTTTTAATTGTTGCCACTATGAGTATATCCAAACATTACCATGCACCCTGGACATATGCCCTCTTCCCTGTCAGCCATATATCACCTGTCAATAGTATCCTATACCAGTATTCCTCCACTGCCATTGTTGAACCACCCTGTGATCCAAAACTTCCTGAAAATTGAAGCCCAATATAATGTAAGGATCCCTTACTAGTAAAATGGCATAGAGCGATGGGTTTAAATGTTAGATATAGAATACGTGTTGACTTGGAAAAATTCTACATCCTATCTTTTTCTTTTTCTTTTTTTCCCCTAATTATTGAACTTCTCTTCACAAGAGCCCTAGACCACAGTAATTCATATATACAATATGCAGTAGTCCCACACATCCACCGTAAAATCTTTTCCCTTCCACAGCGATATTCTTATGCCTTATTCATATCATATTTACTTACAGTGATGTAGAGACTCTGTGACAATAGCTTTCAAACAACAAGATGTGGTCCATACTTTAGGATATACAGTTTTCTAAATTTTTAGTTATCCTATGTTTTACATTATGGTTTACATTATTAGTCTGTCATCCCCTATATGTTTATGGTGTAATAGTACATGTTTTATATCCATCCTTGTGTACTCTCGTGAAAGTCCTCTCTTATCCCACATTTACTTTGGTTCCACACATTTAACATCCATTTTTCCATCCCCTTGGTGCCCACAGTGACAGCCAACCTCTGTTTCCCGAGGAGCCATGTCCAGAGATACTTGCAACAGTGTTCAGGGCCTAACTTGCTCAACTGCCCCAATGCCCTGGGAGCCACCCTTTCTCTCGAGAGATACAGTTCCCTCTATTTGATGGCATTAGTCCTCCCCAGGATGTGGGTCCACCCCCACTCTCACTACTTGGGTCTCTATCCAATGGTACCACCCACTCTGGCAAAATGAGCATTCAGACATTCCCCAGGAGCCCATCCTGCATCAGACCATCCCCTCCGAGCATCCTACTCAGGTAACCCTCTTAATTATATTTTGATACGATTATCTCAGCATTTTACTCTCAACCAACACCTGACACTCTCCTATGTTCGTATGCTACCCCTCCCTCCCCCCACTTTTTGGGCAAGATTACCCATCCGCCCATCCCCAGCCCCCCTCAAACCCACAAAGCCCCCCACAAAGGCAACCCCTTGCCCTCATTTTATCTCTTCTTTGTGCTCATACTTGCCACCAGCTCATCATAAATTCCACCCCTGCAAACATCAGCTCACATCTTCCTCCACCCCCCGATTTCCTGAAAGCCTATCGTTCAGTCTCTAGCTCTCTGAAGCAGCTTTCTTATTTCATATCATTGAGGTCATGTAGTGTTTGTCCTTCAATGCCTGGGTTGCTTCACTCAACATAAGGTTCTCAAGATTCATCCATGTTATCACGTGTGTTTGTAGTGTATTTGTTCTTACAGCCGAGTAGTATTCCATTGTGTGTATATACCACATTTTGTTGATCCATTCATCTGTTGATGGGCATTTGGGTTGATTCCAACTTTTGGCAATAGTGAACAATGCTGCTATGAACATTGGTGTACATATATCGGTTTGCGTCCTTGTTTTCAGTTCTGCTGGGTATATACCCAGCAGTGGTATTGCTGGGTCATATGGCAAATCTATGGTTAGTTTTCTGAGAAACCACCAAACTGTCCCCCAGAATGGTTGGATCCTTCTGCATTCCCACCAGCAGTGGATGAGTGTTCCCCTTTCTTCACATCCTCTCCAGCATTTGGATTCTTCTGTTTTTTCCACGGCTACCAATCTTATGGGAGTAAGATGGTATCTCATTGTAGTTTTGATTTGCATTTCCCTGATAGCTAGAGATTTGGAACATTTTTTCATGTGCTTTTTAGCCATTTGTATTTCTTCTTTGGAGAAGTGTCTGTTTAAGTCTTTTTCCCATTTTTTAAATGGGTTGTTTATCTTTTTATTTTCAAGATATAGGAGTTCTTTATATATGCAAGTTATAAGTTTCTTATCAGATATATGGTTGCCAAATATTTTCTCCCACTGTGTGGGCTCCCTTTTTACTTTCTTGACAAACTCCTTTCAGGTGTAGAAGGCTTTAATTTTGAGGAAGTCCCATTTATCTATCAGTTCTTTTGCTGCTCATGCTTTTGGTGTGATATTCATGAAGCCATTTCCTATTACAAGGTCCTGTAGATGTTTCCCTACACTACTTTCCAAGGTTTTTATGGTCTTGGCTCTTATATTTAGGTCTTTGATCCATCTTGAGTTGATCTTTGTATAAGGTGTGAGATGGTAATCCTCTTTCATTCTTCTACATATGGCTATCCAGTTCTCCAGACACCATTTGTTGAATAGGCCACTCTCTCCCAGTTGAGAGGGTTTGGTGGCTTTATCAAATATTTTATGGCTATATATGTGAGGTTCTATATCAGAGCTTTCAATTCGATTCCATTGGTCTGTGTGTCTCTCCTTATGCCAATACCATGCTGTTTTCACTACTGTAGCTTTGTAGTATGTTTTGAAGTCAGGTAGTGTGATTCCTCCACTTTCATTTTTCTTTTTCAATATGTCTTTGGCTATTCGGGGCCTCTTTCCTTTCCAAATAAATTTCATAGTTAGTTTTTCTAGTTCCTTAAAGAAGGCTGTGTTGATTTTTATTGTGATTGCATTGAATGTGTACATCAGTTTTGGTAGGATAGACATCTTAATAATATTTAGTTTTCCTATCCATGAACAAGGATTATTCTTCCATTTATTTAGGTCTTCTTTGATTTCCTTGAACAGTCTTGTATAGTTCTCGGTGTATAAGTTTTTTACCTCTTTAGTCAAATTTATTCCTAAGTATTTGATTTTTTTCTTTACTATTGTGAATGGTATTTGTTTCTTGATTTCCTCCTGATCTTGCTCATTATTGGTGTAAAGAAATGCTACCGATTTTTGCGCATTGATCTTATAACCTGCGACTTTACTAAACTCATTTATGAGTTCTAGAAGCTTTGTTGTAGATCTCTCAGGGTTTTCTATGTATAGGATCATGTCATCTGCAAATAATGAAATTTTGACTTCTTTCTTTCCAATTCGAATGCCTTTTATATCTGGTTCTTGTCTCAGTGCTCGAGCAAGTACTTCTAAGACAATGTTAAATAGGAGCGGAGACAATGGGCATCCTTGTCTTGTTCCTGAGTTTAGAGGGAAGGATTTTAGGATTTCTCCATTGTAAACAATGTTGGCTGTAGGTTTTTCGTGTATACTCTCTATCATGTTCAAAAAATTTCCTTGTATTCCGTTCTTTTGGAGTGTTTTTATCAGGAAAGTGTGATGCTTTTTCTGCATCTATAGATATAATCATGTGATTTTTTTCCTTCAATCTGTTTATATGATGTATTATGTTGATTGATTTTCTTATGTTGAACCATCCTTGCATACCTAGAATAAATCCCACTTGGTCATGGTGTATGATTCATTTAATGTGTTGTTGAATATGATTAGCAAGTATTTTGTTAAGTATTTTTGCATCTAGGTTCATTAGAGAAATCGGTCTGTAATTTTCCTTTCTTGTGGTGTCTTTGTTTGGCTTTGGTACTAGGGTAATGTTGGCATCATAGAAGGAGTTTGGCAATGTTCCTTCTGTTTCGATTTTTTGGAATAGTTTCAGCAGGATTGGTGTTAGTTCTTTCTGGAATGTTTTGTAGAATTCACCTGTGAAGCCATCTGGCCCTGGGCTCTTCTTGGTTGGGAGATTTTTAATGACTGATTCTATCTCTCTGCTTGTGATTGGTTTGTTAAGATCATCAATTTCTTCTTTCGTCAATATGGGTTGCTTATGTGTTTCTAGGAATTTGTCCATTTCCTCTAAATTGTCATTTTTGTTGGAATATAGTTTTTCAAAGTATCCTCTTATGATAGTCTTTATTTCTGTGGGGTCAGTGGTGATATCATCTTTCTCATTTCTTATTTTGTGTATTTGCATCTTCTCTCCTTTTTTCTTTGTTAGTCTCACTAAAGGTTTGTCAATTTTGTTGATCTTCTCAAAAAACCAGCTATTGGTCTTGTTTTTCTTTTCAAGTGCTTTCTTATTTTCTATTTCATTTAGTTCTGCTCTTATCTTTGTTATTTCCTTCCTTCTTCTTCCTGTTGGGTTACTTTGTTGTTGTTTTTCTAATTCCTTCAAATGTGCAGTTAGTTCTTCAATTTTTGCTCTTTCTTCTTTTTTGATATATGAGTTTATGGTTATAAATTTCACTCTCAGTATTGCTTTTGCTGCATCCCATAAATTTTGGTATGTTGTGTTATCATTATCATTTGTTTCAAGGTAGTTATTGATTCCTTTTGAGATTTCCTCTTTGACCCACTGTTTTTCTAAGAGTGTGCTGTTTAATTTCCAAATTGTGGTGTGAAATCTGGGCCTCTGTCCCTTGCAAATTTCCAGCTTCACTCCACTGTGATCAGAGATATTGTTTTGTATCATTTCAATCTTTCTGAATTCATTCAGCCTTTCTTTGTGGCCTAGCATATGGTCTATCTTGGAGAATGATCCATGTGCGCTTGAGAAAAATGTATATCCTGCTGTGTTTGGGTATAATGATCTATATATGTCTATTAGATCCAGCTCCTCTAATATACTGTTCAAATGTTTTGTTTCTTTAGTGATTCTCTTTTGAGATGTTCTGTCCAAGGTAGATAGTGGTGTATTAAAATCCCCCACTATAATTGTAGATGCATCTATTGTTTCACTTAGTTTTTCCAGTGTTTGCCTCACGTATTTGGAGGCACCCTTGTTAGGAGCATAAATATTTACGATTTTTCGATCTTCTTGACAGATTTTCCCTTTCACTAAAATGTAGTATCCTTCTTTGTCTCTCACAATAGTTTCACATTTAAAGTCTATTTTGTCTGATATTAATATAGCTACTCCTGCCTTTTTTTGGTTATTGTTTGCTTGTATGATTGTTTTCCAGCCATTCACTTTCAATCTCCATGCGTCTCTGGGTCTAAGATGTGTCTCTTGTAGACAGCATATGGAAGGGTCATATTTCCTTATCCAATGTCCCAGTCTGAATCTTTTGATAGGTGAGTTTAATCCGTTGACATTCAATGTTATTACTTTCAAGGAATTGTTTGTGTTAGCCATATTTTGATTGGATTTGTGTTTGTCATATTTTGTATTTTTTTTCCTTCTATTTTTGTCTTTTTTTGTTGCTCTTATACTCTCCTCCAACTCTGCCTGTCCTGTTTTTTCCTTTCTTCCTGCAGAACTCCCTTTAGAATTTCTTGAAGGGGAGGTTTCTTGTTGGTATAGTCTTTCAGTTTCTGTTTATCTGCGAATATTTTGAACTCTCCATCATGTTTGAATGCTAGTTTAGCTGGATAGAGTATTCTTGGTTGGAAATTTTTTTCCTTTAGTACCTTGACTATATCATACCACTGCCTTCTTGCCTCCATGATTTCAGATGAGAAATCAGCACTTAATCTTATGGAGCTTCCCTTGTATGTGATGGTTTTCTTTTCTCTTGCTGCTTTTAGGATTTTCCCTTTGTCTTGAGCATTTGATAATTTGACAAGTATATGTCTTGGGGTGGGCCTGTTGGGGTTTATGACTAGTGGAGTGTGCTGTGCCTCTTGGATATGTACATCTGTCTCTTTCAGTAGATTTGGGAAGTTTTCAGCCATTATTTCCTGCAACACTCATTCTGACCCCTTTCCCTTCTCTTCTCCTTCTGCAATGCCTATAATATGTATGTGTGAGCATTTTGCATTGTCATTCAGGTCCCTGAGTCCTAGCTGGATTTTTTTCTATGTTTTTATCGACCCCTTCCACTATCTGTTTGATTTCTGATGTACTGTCTTCCATGTCACTAATTCTCTGCTCTGCCTCTTCTAGGTGCTGATATTGGCTGCAAGTGTATTTTTTATTTCTTGAACTGTGGTGTTCATTCCCATCATATCTGTTATCTTTCTGTGTATGTCTGCAATTTCCCCTCCAAGTGTTGTCTTCATGTTGTTAACCTCTTTCATTACTTCATCAAATTTGTCGGTCATAAATGTTCTGAGATCTTTCATTGTTTGTGCAAAGTTCTGCTCCCCTTCCTGATTTTTAGTTTGTTGATTGGATTCAGCCATGTTTTCCTGATTACTGGTTTGATTTGTAGTTTTTTGTTGCTGTCTGGTCAGCATTTTATCTTGATGGGTTTATTCAGTTCCTTAGCTTCTTTGTCTACTCTTGGAGATTAGTTAGCTGTTGTTTTTGTGTAAGTGTTATATCTTCTCTTTGTCACTTTGTTCTTCTTATTCTAATTTCTTGTTGCTGGTTAAGTTCACTTTAGAGGAAATTCTTAGTGCCGGGGAAAGGCAATTGTGTAAGCAAGGAAAAAGTGTAAAGTAGTATTGGTGATATATGTTAACAAAGCAAGAATATGAGATCTGGGAGGATGGAGGTTAGATTTGTGTAAGTTGTGTAGAGTTATAGCAGTAGGTAGAGTACCTATTATGAGGTAGATGACTGAATATGGGAGGAATATGGTATGCACTAAAAAGCTATTGTTTTCATGAGAGAGGGAAAGAGAAAAGAAAGGTAATAGTTTCAAGAGTGGATAACAGACAGAAAACAAAACAGAGGTATTAGAAATTAAGAGTTAGACACTTTGTGGATCAAAGAAAGGGGGTTAGGAGGTGGAATATAGGAGAGACAGTAGATGATGGCAGATATCAAGATGTAGGGGAGAGGGGATAGTGTTGGTAGCCTAAATCAGTTCACACAGAAATGGGGCAGTGGAGGATGAGAAAACCCAGCAAATGTGAGGTGTTCCCTGCAGCACTTATTGTATAATTGAGTTAAAATAAAATAAGTAGAAAAAAAAATTTTTTTTAAACTAAATAACTGAATTAAAAAAAGACTTTAGGGGATACGCTGGGAGAAAAGACTAGGGGATAATGCAATATTAACAATCAGGACATTTTAAAAAAGTTAAAAAATAAGATAAAATGAAAATAAAAACAAACAAAATGAAACGATAAAGAAAAAATGCAAACGTTGAAGGCTAGGGCATTCAAGGATCTCAGATACACCTCAGAGCGTGATGGATTCAGGGGTGGAAAGTCTGAGTTATTGAAGACTCAAGAGGTGTGAGTCTCGGGTATGGGCCACCAGAGTTTAGGGGATTCAGACCTGACAACCTCAAATCTGGTCAACAGGAAGCCTAGGAGCCCCACAGTGTAACACAGCCCTCAGGGAGCCCCGCAGCTGGGTGTCAGCCCTATGGGGGAAGTCAGAGCTGCAAACTCTATATTATGTCTGAACCCTGCAATTCACTTACTCAGTAGGGTTTGTTTTAGTGGGTAAATCGACAATTCAGCTTTTGGACAGCTCCCAACCTGTGATTCCAAAAAACGGCCAGCTGAGGGCGCCTCTACACCGCAGCCAATTTACTGAAGCAGATCCGAAGCCCCCCGTGGGTTGGGCTCCGGTTGGAAATGCCGAAAATGGATTCCAAAACCAGAATTCCCAAGCTTCGCCGAAATATTCCCCAGTCCGCTTCCTGACGTGTCCCCCTCCCTCACCGCACCTTGTAACTACCTCCCAATTATGTCCCTTTATTACTAAGAATTTAATTCTGTTGCAGATCGGCAGCCTGGCCTGGGGGGCGGGGCTCCAGGTGGAAGCGCTATTATTTGTGTCCGCAATAAAAAATTCCCCCGCTTCACAAAACACCGTCTGTCTCCCCAAATCGATTTGCAAAGGCGTCCGTTCCCTCAACCTCCCAACAGCCCGCCCAGGATTGGCGAATTCCCCAGCACCGCAGAGCCGCCAAAAGCACAGCTGGAGCACCAATAACACGGCTCCACTGCCCCCCCCCAAGGAGTGAGCAACCCGTCTGCCGGTCTCACCTCCGGGCAATAGAAGCCAAATTACATCTTATAGACCAATCCTCTCTGTTACTTTCCACCAAATCGATGTCCAGACACTTCCTGCCCTGCAAAAATCCCAAAAAAGCCCAGCTTCGGAGAACCTCCAGCGGTGCCCAGCCTCCTTTTTCCAGGAGAGACCGCAAGGCAAGTTCACTCAGCCACCATCTTGCCCCTCCTCCCCCAGTCTATTATGTTTTGATACTTTAACAAAATACAAAAGGATAACTAATGTATTTTTTATTGTTCATTCTCTTGCTTCACATTTGAAGGAGCAGGGAGCATGGTGGGTCCAGGAGAATGAACTTGTATGGGGTTTGGAGGATCGAGCATCCAGCTTGACGAGTCTTTTCAGTGCACGGTCTCCTGCTGGGGGGTGACTTCTCACCTGCAAGGCTGGAGACTCCATCCTCCTCTCTCCTGCCCTCATCCTGCCACCTGACTTGACATATGTTTCAGGATAAAGAGTTTTGAATGGTTGTGGCCCAGAACAGGCTCTGGAATGGAATCCTTTCCTTCCATCCACAAGTGACATGCTGAATGTTTTCCACCTTTCTCCTAATTTCTCTTCAGGGATCTTGGAACTCAAACCCATGTCAAGCGTTCTCTTCTCCTGGTCACATTCTCTGCTCTGGGTACTCTGAGCACTGTTTTCTGTAGACTGAACAGGGCTTTCCAGTCACGGTGCACCTGAGGTAAAACCTCAGAGGAGGCCAAGTTCACCGTTGAGCAGCCTTCTGTGCTCTCCTGGTGGCTCTAAGCCCAGAAGCTTCCCTCTTTTCTCTTTTCAGAAACTAGTCTCAGGAATGAACCCACAGTGAGGTTAAAGGGAGTGTTGATTGATGCTAATAACAGCTAACGTTTATCAGTCAGGACCTACGCACGTACCCACAGCTTCATCTCCTCGACTCCTCACGACCTCCATTACCAGCCCCATCTTACAGATGAGGACGCGAGTGCGCAGCTGCCTTGAGACCCGTGCTTGTTGGGGTTTTAACACTTTTTAAAAAGTTAATAGATCACAAAGAACATTACATTATAAAACATTAGAGGTTCCCATATGACACACTCCCCACACCCACCCCCATCATTTTTGTAAATTGTATTTTTTGGAAGATTTTTTTAACCATAATATTTCCAAGCAGGTGTGCATATTTTGTGTGTATGTGGCAAATATACTTAACGATAAAGTTACCATTTAAATCATTTTAAAGACCACTCAGTGCATTAAATACATTCACAGTGTTGGGCCACTATCACCACTGTCTGGTTCCAGGACATTTTCATGCCCCAGATGCGATCCCCACACTTGCCAGCAGTCACTCCCTGTTTCCCACTTCCGGCAGCCCCTGCAACCCCTGGCCTGCTGTGTGTGTGGATTTGCCTCTTCTGCACATTTCATGTGAATGGAATCACACGCTGGGAGGTCTTCTGGGGCTGTCTTCCTCACTCAGCACGTTGCCTTCTAGGTTCATCCACACTGCCGTATATGTCGATACTTCACTCCTTTTCATGGTCGAATGACGTTCCACTGTATGGATGGTTCCCCATCTTGTTATCTCTTCATCTGTTGATGAACAGGTATGTGTATTTTGATAGTGTTTACCCTCAAGGAATGAATCTCTCAGGTGGGATTTTAGCTATAACATCAAATTGAAAGAAGCAAGACTTGGGAACAGGGGGTCCTCCTCAGAACTTTCAAGTAACTGTCTGAAAATCCCTTATTCTGTGGTTGTGGGAGGAACAAGCAGGAGGTGTACTAGCACATGCCCCACAAATGTAAATGGCTCCCACGCCACTGCTGCCTGGAGGGGGGCATTTGACAGGTGTCCCCCGAGTCCACTGAAAACTGGGGCCTTGTACAAAACGAACTAGTCCCCCCACACAGGCTCTTTGTACAAGCATAACAGAGGGGAGGAGCAGAGGTGTCACCTGGAAAATCTAAGCCAATGCAGCCAGCCACTGAGGAGAGGCTGTCTGAAGGGGCTGTCCTGGGTCCTCAGGCACACGGGCAGAGGATTCACTGTACCACTCCCCATAGCACATCGAGCTGGTTTTCTTGAAGACAGTTCACCTTCAGTCCAGTTGGAAAACACTCAGATGGCACAAGTCTTTGCGAGGCCGACACTACAGCAGCTCAGAGCGCGGGCTTCAGAGCCTCTAGGCTGGAATTCACATAGTGCCTGCACCCCGTTAGTTCTGGGACTGTAGGCAAGTGATAGCACCTCAGTTTCTTTACCCGTAAAGTGGGGGCAGTGATGACAGCGTCAAACCCAGTGGGTACTTACGATAGATAGTGAAGACATAGTGGGGCCTGGGAGAAGCGACTTTTAATGTTATTTTTATTGGAGGTCATCACTGAGATTTTATGGAAGGACAGGCTAGGGACCAAGCCTGCCAACTCTGGGTTCTTCCATAAAATTAATTCATGAGCTCAAATGGTTCAAATGTGTCCCCTTGTCTTGCATTCCTACAGCCTTTGTTTAGTTGCTGAATCTTTTGAATTTGGGAGGGAAAAAGAAAGCACCAGCACAAAATGTTCCAATTTTATTTATTTATTTATTTTTCAGTGCACTTTACTTTTTTTTAATTTAATTTAATTTTTTAAAATTCATTTTTTAAAAATATTACATGCAAAAAATATGAGGTCCCCATTCACCCCCCACTCCCCCACCCCACATTTTATTGTGGCACCAACCTGCACATGTCCTGGCAGGGTGGGCCTGCCCCCTGTGGAGGCAATGAGGTGCCTTGGGGGGGGGTGTGAGGAGGACGGTATCCCTGCCCTGAGGGGGCAGCTGGGGGAGGAGGACAAAGGGGTTTGTGACGCTCACAGCTCACAAAGGGCTGCAGAGAATAAAGAGGGCTGCGCAGGGAGTGTGGGCTGAGAGCGGTTACTGCTCCCGCCAGGACTGTTGAGAGCCTGTCAGGAGCTCAACCTACAACTTGGAAGAGGTCTGGTCTGGGGTGCAGACTCCCCAGGCGTACCCCCCGCTGGCCCAGACCCTCCTCTCTGGGGGCTCTGAGGCAGACGGGGCTTGTGGAGTGAGCAGTTCTGACCCACTGGGGAGCCACCGCGGTGACCCAGCGCTGCTGCCCCCGCACGTGCCAGCTGACCAGGGCAGCTCCAGCGACCCGCCTGGCCCGCGCTGCCTGCACAACCCCAGCTCGCCCTGGCAGCGGCTCCTGTTACCGTATTTCACGGCGCAGAGCGGCTCTGCCATGGGCATGTTCAACACGGGGAAGCTCAGCGCCACCTGCGCAAGGGAGAATACGACATCTTCAAGGACGCGCCCATCTGAGAGCGGCTTTATCCAGATCCCCAAAAGGGGGGCGGTGATTGACGTGCACAACCACGTGCAGATGGCGACCGTGGACATCGCGGCACCAGCCCCCTCTCTCGCTCCCCGACGTCATGCTGCTGGCCCGCCCGGCCACCAGCTGCCAGGACCACGTCGGACAGGGCCAGGCCAGCAAGGGAAGAGGCCACAAGGCTGCCGAGACCTTGGAGCTCACCAGGCTCCTGCCCTTGACGTTGTAAGGATCTCAGTTCACGACCGGCAGAAGCAGCAGCTGCACCTGAAGTTTGCCCCCCACCCATCTTGCTTCCTGCAGTTGTGTCCTCTGTTCAATGCCAGGGAAGACCACTTTTCCCACTGGGAAGAGCTCATCCATCGTCTGCGCCCGCCGGGGGACAGTCACTGCACAGGAGCCAGCTCACCACACAGGTCAGGAGGCCCTGGGGATCGAACCCTGGACCCTCCGTGTGGTAGACGGATGCTCTATCAGTTGAGCCACGTCCGCTTCCCAGCCAATGGCCTTTATATAATGTGTTGTGCATTCATCACAAAAAATTTTAGAACAATTTCATTACTCCAAAAAGAAAACTCCATACCCCACTAACAGTCACCTCTCAATACTTCTACATTTCCAGCCCTACATAACTACTAATCTAATTCCATCTTTAAAAATTGATTTATATTTACATTTTATATAAATGGAATCATACAATATGTAGTACTTTCTGTCTGGTTTCTTTCACTCAGCAGTTTTGTTTTTTGTTTTTTTTTCCTGCCTGATAGCAACATCTTGTAACATTAACATACATTTGTTTCAAAGAAAATGCCTCATATATGCAAATCACCCATATTCATATTTCACATGAGGCTTCAATATGCTATATGGTCCCACGTTAATTTTTTTAGCTTTCCTTCTAGTAACATACATAACTTTAGACTTTCCCTTTCAACCACTGTAATACCCATACAGTAGCACTGCTCATTACAAAAGCTATGATGTGCTTTCACCTTTTCTACTCATTTCCAAAGATGAACAGCCTTTTCTCTAATGCTTCACAGGTTGACCCTCAGCTTTCCATACCTAAACTCCTTCTATTTTCTGGTTACCCATATTCTAGTTATTACCTTTATGAGTTTACACAATGTATTTAGTTCATAAAGTGCAACCATTCAGTATTTGTCCTTTTGCGTCTGGCTTGCTTCACTTAACTTCATGTCCTCCAGGTTCATCCCTGTTGTCATATACTTCACAACTTCATTTCTTCTTTCCACTGCATAATATTCCATCGTGTGAACACACCACAGTTTGTTTATCCATTCATCTATTGATGGACACCTGGGTTGTTTCCATCTTTTGCCCCTGGTGAATAATGCTGCTGTGAACACTGGTGACCAGATGTCTGTTCGTGTCACGCTCTCGGTTCTTCTGGGTATATACCCAGTAGTGGTACTGCAGGGTCACGTGCAAGTCTCTACTCAACTCCTTTAGGAACTGCCAACCAGTCCTCCACAGTGCCTCTGCCAAGAAATGAATGGATCTTGTATTGTGCAACAAGAACTGAATCCCTGTAATTTCATCATGTTGCACATTTGATTCTTTGTTTCACTCCACCTCCATTTATCTGTGACCTACATCTACCAAAAACTTGGAAGTTAGTCTCCAAAGGCAGAGCAAAGACAGCTAAGAACCGTCTCACACCCCTGTAAGGGAAACTCTTGTTTCTTTATACTTAGGCAACCACTTTTCCTTATACTTTGATATCATCTTCACAAATGAACAAAACATAAACTAGACTGTGACACCAATACTGATTTGCTTGTGCTTAAGATAGAGGGGCAGGGAGGGGGGATTTGAGAAGTGAAATGGCTCGACTCTATTTGGTTGGAAAAGCTGGGAATGAGCGATTGGGCCAACACTATAGCGCTGAAGAATAAGCTCTTTTGCCCCAAAGAGACAAGCTCGTGCTCCTCCTACACAAATGACCATCTAAGGGAGCAGCCAAGAAGGAGGTCAGGCATCATCACAGGGCCAGGGAAGCACAGGGCTCTGGCTCCCATGGGAGAAGTGGAAACCCTGAAAAACTGTTATTTACCTCATAAAGGAATTTGCATAGGCAAGATAGAGTGGGGGAAAAAAAGAGACTTAATGCTGAAATGTAGGAAATTCAATATTGTTACTCAAGTCATTCCAAGCACAGACCCACAGGGCTGGGAGGAGTTGCAAAGGCCAGCGAGCCCCGCCTTTACCAAGGAGGAGCAGGGCCCGAGGGAGGCAGGAGACTTAGCCCAGGGCTCGCAGAGGAGACCAGTATGAGGACCCACCTCCCCCCGCAGTGCGGGGGAGCGGCCGCTGTCCCCCAAGTACTCCTGACCCAAGGCTCTGGGGGGGGAGCAGGCGGTGTGGAAAGGCAGCAGCACACTGAAACACATCATACCCATGCACACTCACACACACACCCCAAGCGTACAGATGTCAGCTCACGCCTCTTCAAAAGAATGATAGGAAGTGGGAAGAGAAAGTAAGAGTGGAGAGCCTTATCTGGTACAGTTCAAAATTTTGGTGATATTAGCTTTGTAGCTCTTCGCTAGTCATTCAAATTCACTCAACGGAAGTTTCCTGGGTGCTTTCCTTGTTTCCTAGGGACTAAGGATTCAAATACGGAAAGACAATTCCTCACTTGAGCACACAGTGAAGGGAGGAGAGGAGTAGGTAGAGGGCGAGCAGGTTTGGTGTCACATGCCAATATTACAGTTGATTGGATAGTTGATGTTTAGAAAGCAAAGATTTAAAAATCATTGTACTGAACAGGATCTTCAATTTTCCAGTTTATAAAACACTTACGAATATTATATTTCTGGGCCATCTCCCAATGAATCTAACATTAAGAAACTCAAGTTGGTTGAACAAGGAATATAATTAGTTCTCTGCATAATGAGATAACATAAGTATGTACAAGAGAGCTTTTCACTAGGTCAGCTGAAGTGTTAGCTTATGCTTCTGAATACTGATGGGGCTACGGAAAGGAATGAGTCACAGTTGTTAGCTATTAAGATCAAGTGGCTATCGATTTACTCTTAGATACAAGTTGACAAGTTAACTATCTCTATTGTTTTATGTGATTTTTTAAATATGGCAGAGAGACTAAGAACTTCTCATGAAGAAAATACAAGCTTCAAACAACTGACAATTCCATTCTTAATGTACAGATTTTTCTAAGTTTGCTAAATTTGAAAAAACTTTAAAAAAGAAAAACCCAAACATCTACGATGTAGTCTCACAAAAATTATTTCTAAATGTGTGACAGTTCTATTTACAGGAATTCATCATTCATTACTTCAGATATCATTGTTTACACATCATATCAAGTTTGAGAAAAACATTTTTCCCTTTTTAAAAAGAGTTAACAATTAGCAATAGTCATGAAAAATAAAAAGAGCTGGTTAGATATATTTTTATAGCAGTGCTAACTGTAGATACACTCATGAAGTCATATTTTTTGACTGAATCTTCATTTCATTTACGGTAATCTATTTTGGCCTGGAATAAAAATGTTAACATGAATGCTTTTAAGCTACCATGGCATGTTCTAGACTTTGATTTCAAGAATTTCTAGACTTTATTAAAGACAGCAGAAATCCTAACTAGTAATAACTAGCCTATAAGAGGCAGAGAGGCAGTTTATTGCTTTGAAAAATTATTCAATAAGCTTTCTGGAAAAGAGTAGTTAATATTGTATAAGCAGAAGTCTACTTTTAAAGTTTTAAATTTGAGGGTGCCTATCCTAGTAGGTACAAAAGAATCACACAAAATTTTATCTTCCTAAAGGTTAGTTCAAAAGCTGTTTAAAAATGTATCTCTTTCCAGTGCTTATTCAGTGAGTGAGCATTAGGTTGAACAATGCAAATACTCAAAGGGTTAGAAAAATTATACTTTATTTTCCATTAAGAACTATCATCAATGGACAGTATAGCAAATAAAAGGAGAGGGGGTGACTTTGTCAAAATTGAGAACTATGCAGGTGGTATGGTGAATTCTCAACCATTGTTGAGGGGTGATATGGGATGTATAACTAAAGTCCTGGTAGTTGTCCAATCTTGCTAGTTGTTAATTGTATGCAATCTCAGTTATTACTATAAGTCTGGTTGTAGGAAATAAATGCTTATGGAAGATTGCCTGAAGGATGAGATATGCTGAATTTTACCTGTAGAATACAGGGCCATCAGGAAGTTTTCTCTCTAGATTATATTCAGAGTAAGATTAATGGGTGGGCCAGAAGATCCAATATATAGGCGCTAAAACATTAATGGAAATGTAATGCATTAGAGAAAAAAATGCATTTACTGATATTCTTAAGAATGGGATGAGGCATGAGACCCCAAATGGACACACTCCAGTGACAACAGTTGCTAAATAGTCTCCTAAGGAGGCAAGCCCAGTTAGGGCAATTTTATTCTGCTCAAGGGAGCAAGTGTGGGTACAAGAGACTTTCTCCTTCTCACTTCCTGTGCAGTCCAAAAGGGAGCAAAGAATTAATAACCTGCCCAGCCATTCACATGCCCTTGGGCCACCTCTTGGAGTGATAGGTAACTAGTCCTTGCAGAATTGCCTTTTCTTAATAACGTTTTAGTGTCATCAGTCACACTACAAGAAAGAGTTGCATGAAGCACAATATTCTACTGTAAGGATGAAGTGAAGAGCAAAGGATCCTTTTCATAAGGTCCACAGGTCTTTTGCAAAAAAAACTGCTTCATTTCTATCTTAAAGACATTACATGACTTGCAACTGAGCTAATTTTCCTCTTTTCTTTGGATGCTAGGAAGCTTAAGAGCCAGACTCACAATCCAGTTCTTGAAAGTATATGGACAGAGAGTATGCATTCTTCTCCTCCTACCTCTGATTTTTATTTTCTTACTCAGTTTTCCTTTTTTACCTGTACTACCTCAACTTTTTTACTTCAATCTTCTATATTATAAATATTTTTGAAAGTTATCATGATTTCTTTGTAGCACAAGTTGAAGCTCCCATTTTTGGCAATGCATGCCTTCCTCTTTTTTGATTTATTCCCTTGATTTGTAGAGCACTCCCCCTCCCCCCCCTTCCATAGCTTCCTGGGAAAGAGCAAATGAGAAGTAATTTTTCTGAGATCTTGCTTGTTTGAAATTGTCTTTATTCTAGCCTCATGCTTGATAGTTTGGTTGGGCATAGAAGTCCTTTTCTATATTCATTAGGCAAGAAATTGTCAACTTTTGTTTCATTATTTATGTTCATAGTTCAGCTGCTCTAATACCATGGTGCTGGTCCAATTACTTAACAACTTCAGAAAATCAGAGCAGGCAACTTTGAATCACAGTTTTCTGAACCTTATTACTATACATACATATAAATTAATGCTATGAAAATAGGCTTTTGCATTATTTATTTTTCTAAAACATTCAGACCCCAATTTTCTTTTATGCTGTTTGCATAACTTCCTCACTCTTTCCCCTTTTATAGTGTAGTTATCATATGATGAAGTGGCTTATACTCTAGTTTGTAGGACAATATTGCTAACTTTTTATGATGTTTCCCCTTCGGTTTTTTCATTCATTCAATAAACCTCTCTCCCTTTCTCAATTTTCCCATCCTATTTCTCCGTCTTGCCACTGTTTCTTCCTTCTTTTCTCCCTCTGGGAAAATCCAGTATGAAAACCTGTAATTACCCAAAAGACAAATCAGGAGCATAATTATTGCCTTTGAGCCTACTTGCCAAAAGACAAGTCCTTCCTCTACTGTGGACAACTGTGGTATCCTATTTAAAAATAACTTCCTGCGGCGGACTTCGCCCAATGGATAGGGCGTCCACCTATGGGAGGTCCGCGGTTCAAACCCCGGGCCTCCTTGACCCGTGTGGAGCTGGCCCATGCCCAGTGCTGATGCGCGCAAGGAGTGCCCTGTCACACAGGGGTGTCCCCCGCATAGGGGAGCCCCACGCGCAAGGAGTGCGCCCCGTAAGGAGAGCCGCCCAGCCTGGAGGAGCTCTTGTGCGAGCCCGAGGGGGGGCCGCGTGGAGGAGCCGAGGTGGGGGGCCGCGGGCGCTGCCCGCCGCGGCCCAGCAGGGGAGCTGCGCGATGCACGCCGCGCTCCCCTCGCCCCATCCTCTGCTCTCCTGCTAGAGCCTCCGGTGGGCGAGCTCAACCAGAAACCGGGGGGAAGTGAGCCCGGGGCTGCGTCCTCAGAGCTCAGCCTCCCGGGCCCAGCCGGGACGAGAGGGGAGGAGGTTCCCAGAGCAGCCAGCAGGGGGCGCTAGGGAAAAGCGCTGGAGTCAGGGAGCGGCTGTGCCACCTGCAGGGCTAGCGCCGCTCGCTCCCAGACGGGCTTGTCTGCGCGCTGGGAAGGGGCAGCCAGCGTGGGAGGGTGGACCGACCCTCATCGTCCGTCTTCGGGGTCTCCCCTATCCAATCTAGCCTATTAATTCCAAATTCATTGTCTGAAACATGGCTTTCAGCATTCCTCTTCAATCACAAAAACATTTTTGTGACTTCCCATACCTAAAATTCAGCCTAGTGGGATATTAAACGTCTTTTAGAATCTGATCCCAAGTCTCTCCCTAACATTGCTTACTTAATTAAAAATTACATTTACAGGGAGGGGATGTGACTCAAGGGTTGAGCTCCTGGTTCCCACACAGGTGGTCTCAGGACAGGTCCCTGGTGCTGCCTAAAAAAAACCAAAACTAAACAAAACCGGAATGGATGTGGCTCAGGCAGGTGGGCACCTGCCTTCGACATGGGAGGTCCTGGGTTTCGGCTTCCGGTGCCTCCTAAAGAAGACAAACTATGAGCAAGCATTGAGAAAAAACAACAAGCAGACAATGAGCAAGACGATAAGCAAACAATGAGCAGATAGTGAGCAAAAACAACTGAACAAGCAGGGAACAGATGTGGCTCAAGTAGTTGGGCGCCCCCTTCCACATGGGAGGTCCTGGGTTCGGTTCTTGGTGCCTTCTAAAGAAGAAACAAACAGACAATGAGCAGAAACAACAAGCAGACAAGCTATGAGCAAACAGACAAGGGAGCCATCTGGGGTTGGGGTGGGAACAAAAAACAAAACAAAAACAAACAACAAGCAAACTAAAAAACAACTCAGGGGAGCCTATGTGGCTCAGTAGTTGAGTACCAGCTTCCCACATATGAGGTAGGGGATTCAATCCCCCACCCCAGTACCTCAAAAAGATAAAAACAACACCTACCAAAAAAAAAAAAAAAACCTTTATGAACTATGGCATTGCTCTATGCACCGGAGATATGGCAGTGTATGACACAAAGACTGTGCCCTCATGGTGCTTATATACTAGTGGAGAATACAAAAAAAAAACAAATATGTAATGTCAGGTAGTAACACATGTATGGAGGAAAAGAAAGCAGGTAAAGGCATGAGAATGATGGGAAGTGCTGTTTAATGTAGACAGGGCAGGCTTCTCTGAGAATATATTTAAGATAAGTCTTGGATAATATGCGAGTGCCAACCACACCATTTCTGTGGGAAGATCATTCTAGGCAGAGGAAATGCAGGACAAAGTCCCTGAGATGCAAAGAAGACTTATGTGTTCTAGGAGCAATGAGGATAGTTTAGTTAGAACACAGTAACCAAAGAGAAAAGTCCTAGGGGAATAAGTCAGAGGAAGAGGCCAGAACATACAGGACTTTCTGGAGCAGGGTAAGGACTTTGGGTTTTATCTTGAACATGTTGGGAAACCACCAGAGAGTTTTGAACAAGAAGTGACATGATTTACGTACTTTCAAAAATCTCTCTAGATGCTGTATGAAGAACTAACAGCAAGGCAAGATTGGAAGAAGGTTATGCAGAAATCTAGACCTGAGAGGATGGTGTCTTTGTGACTAGGATAGAAGCAGTGGAGATGGTGAGAAAAGGCAGGATTCTGGGTATATCTTGCAGGGAGAGTAAATAAGGCTGGCTGGATGCGCTGTGGCGTGTGAGGCAGAGGAGCTGAGGACGACTGACTCCTGGAGTTTTAGTCTGAGCAACTAGTGACTGTTGGTGTCAGTTACTAAGGTTGAGTAGACTGGGGGATGGTAGGTTTGGGGAAACGGGTCAAGAGTTCTTTTTTGGACATTGTAGGGGATTGAATCATGTATCCAACAAAAGACATATGTAAGTCTTCACATTTCTGTGGATATGAACCATTTAAAAATAGGCCTTTCGAAGATCTTATTAGTAGGGTGTGGACTTCTTTGTGAATAGGACCTGCAGTGATGAGGCCAAACTGAATGAATCCCTATGACTCGAGTCCTTACAAGGCAGAGGATACCCAGACAGTCAGAGAAGCCAGGAGTAGGAGAAGCCAGAGAGAGATCACCACGTACAGAGGGTGGCCAGAAAGCTACCACCAGGCTACAGCAGACTTCAGAGAAAGCATGGTCTTACCCACACTTTGATTTTGGACTTCTAGCATCCAAATTCGTGAGCCAATAAATTCTTGCTGTCTAAGCCAATCAGTGTTTGGTATTTGTCACAGCAGCCCTGGAAAACTAAGACAGATCTTGGTACTGAGAAGTGGAGTGCAGCTATTACAAATACATGAAAATGTTGAAGTGGATTTGGAATTGGGGAATGGCAGAGCCTGGAGGAATTTTGAGGCACCTGATAGAAAAAGGTTAGGTTGCTGTGAATAGAGCTGTAGAGGAAGTTTTAAAAAATCATTTTAGAGCATGCAGATATATTACCATGGATAGAACCTTGGTAGAAATACGGATGTCAGCAGTGCTTCTGGTGGGGCCTTAGGAGGCGGTCAATGTGTTATTGGAAACTGGAGGAAAGGCAATCCTTGTTATAAAGCACCAGAGAACTTGGATGAATTATGCCCTAGTGTTGGACTGAAAATGGAACTTGTAAGCAATGAATTTGCATATTTAGCTGAAGAGATTTCCAAATGAAGTGTAGGAGGCAGAATGAGAGAGGAAAGGAATAAACTGAAGATTGAACTGTCAAGTACAAGGAACTCAGCAAGTGATGATTTGGTAAATTCTAGCCTATCCAGATAGTGCGCCCTGAGACGAGGCCCAGAAGCAGTTCTAATAGGTTTCCCCCAGAGTTTCTGGCAGGTGTGTCCCCAGAGAACAGGGCTCGTGTAAGGGTGTGGTGGAACAGCCCTTTCCTAAGGAGATCAGATGGATGACCCATGGACCCATCACCCATCTCAGAGGAAGTAGAGTTGGAAATGCAGTTTTCCAGGAAGGGTATGTGGAAGATCCTTTTGTGTGATGGCTTGGACCCACTTAAATGGCACAGGAAACTGAGAGTTTTTGAGAACTTTGTATGAGCAGACATGCTGCTGAAAGGGACAGAGATGGGATGAATTGAAAGAAGAATGACTTCAAGGGCAGAATTGTGGAGACAGGTCCTGGCAGAAGAGATTTCCTCAGGTAAGGCACTCTGCCCTCACATACCTTATCACATTTCATACAACAATTCTATTAGGTGGGTACTATTATTATCCCTATTTTAGTTGGGAAACGTGAGGCAAGGAGTAGGGGTTGGGGATGGAATTATATGCCTCACAAATGACATGTTCAAGTCTTAATCCATGTTCCTTTGGGTCTGAGCCCATTTGTAAATAGGACCCTTTAAGATACTGTTATTAGGTAAGGTGTGTCTTATTTGTGCATAGGATCTTCAAAGATCCTATTTAGAGGAAGCAAATTGAATCAGCTTGGCCTTAATCCATATGACTGGCATCCTTATAAGGCAGAGGAAATTTGGACACAGAGAAGCCAGATAGAAATCACCAAGGGACAGATGGTTGCCAAGGAAGCTATCCCAAGAATGTGAAAGTCTTTGGAGAAAACATGGCCTTGCCAACACCTTGATTTTGGACTTCTAGCCCCCAAAGCCATGAGTCAGTCAATTCCTGTTGCTTAAGCCAATTAATGTGGGGTATTTGTCAGACCAGTCCTGGAAAACTAAGACAGCCATGTTAACTGTGAGATGCTTATTAGCTATCTAAGTGAGAATGCCAAGTTGGCAGAGTCCGGATTCACAGAAAAAAAGACCAGCGACGTGAACTTCGGAATTGCAAATGTGAATCATGAGACTAGAATAAATAACCTAAGAAACAAAGACAGAGGAGAGGTCAGAAGAATCAGTCTTGGGCACTTCAACATTTAGAGACCAGGAGAGTATTAGCAAAGAGAATGACTAAGGAGGGTAACGTGGTAAAGGGAAAACCAAGACAGTATGGTGTCCAGGATGCCTGGTGAAGAAAATGTCTCAAAAAGGAGGGAGTAAACAACAGTGTCAAATGCTGTCAAAACATCCAAAATGATGAAGACTAAGAATAGTTTTCTCAATTTGGCAATGCGGAAGTTATTAGTGACCTTATCAAGTGCAATTTCAGTGGAGAGATGGGGACAAAAGCCCATTTGGAGAGGTTTGAGGAGGTAAAAAAGGCAAGGATGAGAAGACAAGGAGAATCCTTCGACACTCCTCCTGAGAATTGTTCCTATAAAGGGATGCTGAGAAAGGGAGGGTAGCTGGGGAGGACCTGAAATCTAGGGAGAGTTTTGCTTTAACTAAGGTGGTTGATAATTGTTTTTGTTTCCTAGGCTGCTGTCTTAGTCAGGATTCTCTAAGGAAACAGAATTGACAGGAGATACCTGTAAATAGTTTGAGATTTTATAAAATTGTCTCATGCGACCATGAGGATGCGCAAGTCCAAATTCTGTAGGGCAGGCTGCAAGCCAGGGACTCTGCTAAGGTCCTCGATGAGTTCCCCAGGAGATGCTGGCTGTCTCAAGTCGTGATGGGAATTCTCTCCCTGAATGCTGAAATCATTTCTCTTTTTAAGGCTCCAACTGATTGGATGAGACAGCATTCGTTGTGGAAGGCAATCTCCTCAGTTGATTGTAGATGTAATCAGCCATAGATGCCATCAACTCACTGATGATTAAAGTCTATGATATGCCCTTGTTACAATTAGCCCAGGGCTTGCTTGACCAGACAACTGGGCACCATTACCTGGTCAAGTTGACATATTAACCTGATCATCATAGTCCACCCCTTGTCAACTTGGCAGCCATACACATCGTCTTAAACCATACTTAGAGATACTTAATTTATAATAAAAACAATAACAGATACTTACACACACACACATATACATTAATATTTCTGCCTAACGTTACTCAACTGTCCTGCATACAATTGTAAGTGCACAAATCCCTGTAGAATAGGGTACAATCCTTGGGTAATATTCACTGTTAAACTTGATATCCTCTAATACTAAGATGTGAAACTAATACAACTTATGTCATATGATAAGGGGGAAAGATAGGGAATAAAACAAATATATTCATTTTATGTATATGTACAAACATTCATAACAAGGTAAGGATGACATTTTTTTAAAAGTAGAAACTGATTCATTTCCTGGAACCTTATTTCCACTTCCTGTTGGAGCCTGTGAAGATCAGCTTCTGCCCCCTCGGGCTGTTCCTGCCCACTGGGGGCCTGAGCAGCAGGGGCTGCAGGCCAGGCTTCAGGCGCAGGGGGAGCAGCCAGGCTGCAGCGGGGAATGCGGAGCAGGCACGGAGGGCACCTGCTCGCCTTCAGACCAGCCTGCGGCCTTGGGCTGAGGGGCAGGGACTTCAGGAGCAGGTGCAGTCCATGTACCCGGAAGCTCCTCAGCCTTCTCAGCATGGCCTGCTCTTTCTTTTCAATCTCTTCATAATCTCTGTTGAAGTGGAGATCAGACATAATCACCCATGGGTGCTCATGGGAGATGGGGTCACGCATGCGCAGAACTTGCCGGGCCAGCATCCACCACCTCACACTCCCAGGTAAGCTCCTTTGCTGTTGCATATGGTGAACGCATCCACCTAGGGCAGAGGAGAATCTACGTCACACTGAGCAACGGTGGGCAGGTGAGCATAGGGCACCTCTGTGAGAGGCTGGTGGTCAGCCTGGCATTGGTCACCACCAGAAGACATGGCTCCTGGAACGCTGCCTGAATCTGGCTGGTGAAGGTTCCAGGAGTGAAGCGCCCAGCAATAGGGGTAGCTCCAGTGGTGGCAGCAACCTTCAGCACGGCCCGCTGGGCAGTATTCCTGGAAGATATGACACTGGCACCAGCAGGGTTTTCAATGGCAGCAATGACATGAACCACCAGCTGAAGCTTCTCCCAGGCCGTCTTCAGATTTAGGATACAGGTGCCATCACTTTTCCTTGTGAGATACACTGTTCCATTTGGAAGTCAGGGTTGGTGCCCCCTAAGTGGATTCTGCCTGAAGGAATTTGAGGACATCCTCATCCATCATCTGTAGGACATCAAGGACTCCGAACATTGTTTAAGTTTCCCTTTGAGTTAAGGCAAAGGGGCAACAGCCATATAGACCCCTCTCTGGGTAGTGCAGAAAGGCAAGGGTGAAATATTTATGGCCATTACAGTCCTTGATTCTGTAACTGGTAATGTGGTTGAAGTTTGTATTTATCACTACCTTCTTCCACTACTCATTCCAAGTTCCCTCTACCCTCAGCAAGCACTTCAGCTGGCCCTGGTTCTTTGCCTGGTGGGGTGACCTAAGCCTTCATTCCTGAAGATTCTGGGCCTTTTTCAGTCCTGCCTGGATTGGGTTGTTGCAGTTTTCCACTGACTTTAATCACAGGGCATGGCAGTACTAAGAGATGTCCTAGGGGGTCTCCTGTATTCCAGGCAAATTCTTCTTTGTCTCCATTGTGTAGTCGCAGTCTAATTTCCCCTGGATCGGATCAATCACCCCAGGCAGTACAGTAATTCCCTTCTTTGCCTGTTGGTTCAGAGCCATGAGGAGCCCATATGGCCAGGTGGTAGTTTAACTTCCATTTCAATGGAATTGTATTTCCTGGTGGAAGCATTCCTTCTTTTGGAACTAAGACCTGCAGACCAGCTGAGCTAAAGTTTGCAGGGACAGGAAGCAAAAATTTTTCTAGTTATATTAGTCAACCAAAGGGATGCTGATGCAAAGTACCAGAAATCTGTTGGCTTTTATAAAGCGTATTTATTTGGGGTAAAAGCCTACAGTTGGCCCTTAAGAAACCAACTCAAGGCTATTTTCTCACCAAGGTCTTTTGCCACATGTTGAAGCAAGATGGTGAGTGATCTCTGCCTGGTCTTTCCTTCCTTTTTCCTCTTAAGGATTCATGGGCCCAGGTTCTTCTGATCTAAGCTGTAGGCTGGCATAGGATTCATCTCTCAGGGCTTCCTGTATCAGTCTAGCAAAGCGCTCATTTCCTTCCCAGCCTTACCAGCTGCTCCACTGCTCTGGACTTTTCAGCTACAAACTATCAGGTGAACGGCTCATCTCTCCCCAGGCTTTAGCTGTTTGAGCCTTCTCTCCTCTGATATCTATGAAGTTCTCTCTCTTCCTGTTGTGTCTTCTTCAGTGAGTGTCTGTTTCTGTCAGCCCACCAAGGGGGCAGGAACTTAACCTGAGTTATGCTTTACTGACATGGTCGAATCAAAGGCCCTAAGGTGATTTAATCAAGTAAACTTAAAATGTTTGAATTTAATATAATCAAAGGTATCACACCCAGAGGAACAGACCAGTTTACAAACATAATCCTTCTCTTTTGCGGGGTTCATCAATAACGGCAAACTGCCACACTAGTTAATCACTACAGGTAATAGTGAATGGCACTACTCCTATTCCCTATTACCATTCACTATTACCCATTCACCCCTTGATTCCTGGACCCATGAATCCTGGCTATGGAAGAAAGAACATCATAGAATGGACACTGGTTTAGAGCATACACAGCCTCCTGGAGAACATTGCCCCAGCCCTGCAAGGTACTGCAGCCCAGCTGGTATAGTAATCGAGTGTTCAAAAGGCCATTCCACTGTTCTATCAATCCAGCTGCTTCAGGATGATGGGGAACATGGTAAGACCCATGAATTCCATGAGTATGTGCCCATTCCCGCACATCCTTTGCTGTGCAGTGGGTTCATTGTTCAGAAGCGATGCTGGGTGGAATGCCATGGCTGTAGATAAGACATTTGGTAAGCCCACAGATGGTAATTTTGGAAGAAATATTGCATGCAGAGAAGGCAAACCCATATCCAGAGTATGAATCTATTCCAGTAGAACAAATCACTGCCCCATCCATGAAGCAAATGGTCGAATGTAATCAACCTGCCACCTGGTAGCAGACCGATCACCTTGAGGAATGGTGCCATATCAGGGGCTGAATGTGGGTTTCTGCTGCTGGCTGACTGGGCACTCAGCTGTGGCTGTAGCCAGGTGGACCTTGGTGAGGGTAAGTCCATGTTGCTGAGCCCATGCATAATCTCCATCCCTACCACCATGGTCACTTTGCACATGAGCCCATTGGGTAATTACAGGAGTGGCTGGGGAAAGAGGCTGAGTACTAGCCACAGAGCATGTCATCTTATCCCTTGATTATTAAAATCTTCCTCTGCTGAAGTCACCCTCTGATGAGTATTCACGTGGGACACATATCTTCATATTTTTGTCCACTCAGAAAGGTCTATCCACATACCTCTTCCCCAGTCCTCTCTGTCACCAGTTTTCCAATCATGTTCCTTCCAAGCCCCTGACCATCCAGCCAAACCATTGGCAAAAGCCCATGAATCCACGTACAAATGCACCTCTGGCCATTTCCTTCCAAGCAAAATGAACAATCCGGTTCACTGCCCTAAGTTCTGCCTGCTGGGAGGATTTCTTCTCACCACTGTCCTTCAAGGATGCTCCAGAAAGGGGCTGCTGTGTTGCTCTTGTCCACTTCCAGGTGATACCTGCATATTGTGCAGAACCATCTGGAAACCAGGCCCAAGTTTTCTCTTCTTCAGTCAATTGATTGTAAGGAACTCAGATGCTTGATGAGGGTGGTCTGGAGAGGACTGCTGCTGGCAAGCCCTTGGAAGGGGTGGGCCCCCACAAAGCCCTGAGGAGAAGACATCAGTCTAGAGATGATGTTCAGACTTTGAGATCTAGGGGAGTATGCCCTGCACATTTTCAGACCTGTTTGGGACCCATGAAGCCTGTTCTCCTGCCAATTTCTCCATATGGTAATGCAAATGTTTATCTTGTGACTGTCCCTCTTTTGTATATCAGAATCAGATAACCCATTTTCTAAGTTTCACAGGTTTACAGCCAGAGGGGAACTTTGCCCCAAGACAAATTGTATGCCTCTAACTGATTTTTATGAGATTTTGTACTTAGCATTGCTACTGAAATGATTAAGGTGTTTGAAATATTGTGATATAATGAATGTATTTTGCACATGTAAAGAATGTGTCTTTTGGGATTCAGAGGGTGGAGCATGGCTGTCTGAAGTTCTTTTATGAATCCCCAGGAGAAAAAGATTATGTTCTTTTTTTTTTTTTAATTTTTTTTATTGACTTTGTAATAATATTACATTAAAAATATATATGTGAGGTCCCATTCAACCCCACCCCCCCACCCCACCTCTCCCCCCCCCCCCAGCAACACTCGTTCCCATCATCATGACACATCCATTGGATTTGGTGGGTACATCTTTGGGCACCTCATAGTCAATCGTCCACATCATGGCCCATACTCTCCTCCATTCCATCCAGTGGGCCGGCAAAGGCAAGTTCACTCAGCGACCATCTTGCCTCCTCCCCCTATGTTCTTAAACTAATCCATTCCTGTGGGTGTGAGACCCTTTTGATTGGACACCGTCAGGGAGGCATGACTCTGCCCTCTACTGGAGTTGATACGAATGGAGAAAAAGACACAGGGAAAGTGAGCGCTGCCATTTTTGACCCTTCAGTGTGCAAGGAGGACTCGAGGATTACTATCAGCCAAAACTTAAGCACAAAGCCCCCAAGAGCTGGGCCCATGGAGCAGCTCAAGCTTTGCCCACAGCTGAGCTCTGGGAGATGGTAGATACTGGAGGGGAAGGCAGGGACTTTAGCAGATATTGGTGGCCATCTTCACCATGTGGCAGGACCCCAAATTACCAGTCCCTGACTTTGTTGAAGAAGCATCCCTGCTGATGCCTTGATTTAGACATTTCAGAGTCTCAGAACTGAAAGCCTTTACCCCTAATAAATTTCCTGTTATAAAAACCAATCCATTTTTGGTACTTTCCTTTGGCAGCCCTGTAGCAAACTAAGACAACCACTTAAAGCAAATACCATGAAGTGAGTTGGCTTACACAATGGGAATTTATTCACTCATGGTGTTGCAGCCAGGAAAATGTCCAAATCAAGACATCATCAAGGCAATGCTTTCTTCTAGAAGACTGGTTGCTGGCAATCATTGCCTCCTCTGGCACTTGGCAAGGCACATGGCAACATCTGCTGGTCTCTCCCTTCTCTTCCAGGTTTTGTTGATGTCAGCTTCTTGCTTCCCTGGCTTTCTCTCTCAGGTCTGAATTCATTCTTTATAAAGGAGTCCAGTAATAGGATCAAGACCCATCCTGAACGAGGTGGGCCAAACCTAAACAGAATTAGCCACATCAAAGGACCTACCTATCATGGATGCTCACCCCAGGAATGAATTAACTTTAAGAATGTGTTTTTTGGGTTACAAACAGCTTCTAACTACAATGTTACAGTGTCTGTGGCAGTGATAGAGAAAAAAATTACTAAAGCAGGAGAGGAGAAAAACACAGGAGCAAAGACTTGGAATAAGCAAGAGTGGATGAGATTCAGTGACGAAGTGAAAGGATTGTCTTAGAAGGAGCACAGAAGGTCTATTAGAAAATAAAGAAAGGGTATTAGATTTGCTGGTGGGAAGATTATGTCCTGTAGTGTCTCCTTAGATTATTGGTTACATTTTGTTTTCATTTCTTTCTTTCACAGCATTCTAAATCTCTCAGGTAAAAGAAATGAGGGAAACAGAACTTTTTGGTTTTTTTGGCAAATGTACTTGGCTTGGATTGAGATTTGAGTTATAAAGAATTTTAAATTGGGCATTACATCTCCCTGCAAGCAAAATCCAGAGTCCTGAAAGACAGGTACAAAGTTGTGTAAACTCTAATAATTTAACACCAGAAGCTACTGCTTCTTGACTGTTTACTATGAGCAAGAAACAGTGGCCAATGCTTTCAACTCAGATTCCTCCTCAGAGCAGTTCTAATGAGGCAGCGTTTTGTGTGTTTTTACAGATTAGAGAACTGATGTTCAGAGAAATGAACTTACTAAATGACAAAAGCCAGTTTTCAAATTTAGATACAACACTAAAATCAAGGTTTTGACCTTGTTTTAATAACACTCATTGTTTACATGAGAAAACCCAAGTCATTCTCAGAGCACTCTCTGCTTAGCTTGAAACCATTATGACAAAAATTCATCATTTCACAAATGTTTATGTTTCTTTCATATGGAAGAGATGGTGATACTCTAAGTAGATGAATGTGACATGGTCCTCGCCCTTAAGTTGCCTATTTTAGGAGGGCAGAAGCAACATTCTACTTTTAATATTCACTGGAAAGACTAAGATACGAGCTAGCAAGAGAAAATGTCTTAAGGACGGATATGACTTAGTCATGCCAAAATATTTGAGAAGATGGAATGTAGAGTTAAGAGGGTAAATGAACATGGGGAGATGAAACAAAACGATAAAATCAATTCTTCACTTTAGGTTTTTGTTTGTAACATTTCAGCTTAATCATTTTGAAGTAATATATACAAAGCTTTAGGTTTGGCTCAATTACATTTTCCTTCACACTAATCAAAGTTATGATCCAGTTTAAGCTTTTATATTCAAGGAAGTAAGTGACTGCAAAGGGGTAAAAAAATTTTCTGCGCTGAAGGAAACATTCTATGTCTTATTTTAAGGGTGATTACATGATTGTACAAGTTTTTCAGAATTCATAGAATTTTACACCTAAAAAGTGTGAATTTTACAACATGTAAACTGTAACTTCCTAAACCTGACTAAAATAAGAGCCTGTCCTCTTAACTACCCAGGTGAAAATAAAGTAAAATTCAATTTAGGTACAAGGGGAGCAGACGTGGTTCAAGCAGTTGGTGCCTGCCTCACACATGGGAGGACCCAGGTTCAGTTCCTGGTGCCTCCTAAGAAGATGAGATGACACAATGAGCAGACACGGTGAGAACACAAGCAGACACAGAAAGCAGATACAGCAAGCAGACACAGCGAAAACCTAACAAGCAGAAAGAGTGAACAATGTTTCTTTCAGCCCAGAAAATTCTCTTTCACCCCTTTGGAGTCAATTACTTCCTTGAATATAAAAGTTTAAGTAAAATTAAAAAATTTAAAAACATGCCTTGTACATTGGCCTTGTTTTAAGCTGGGATCTTAACTTTGATTAGTGAGAAGGAAAATGAAATAGGGGCTTGTGACTGTGAGCTTTTACCCCCAAAAATGCCCTTTATAAAAGTCAACAGATTTCTGGTACTTTGCATGAGCACCACTTTGGCTGATTAATACAGGACCAAAGTCACGTGCCTGCCTGGGAACCTGGCTTGTAAAAATAGTACCAAATTTATACATGAAACTTCTCAACTGAGATTTTTATGCACCCCTTCTTTACTACTCTCCACTTTTGTTCCACTACCTATATCAAAGCCAACCAAGACAATTTAAATTAGAAGAGGTAATAGAATATTCCAAGGCCTGAAATCCTGGAGCAAATCATACTGTACAATCAGGAAGAACTCTCTCAGCCTTGATTTAAGCAATGATTGTGGCAGATATCACTTGCCAAACAAGACGTGATTTTTTTTCTAATATGGAAGTGTATTTTTATTGTGGCTTTAATAAAAATACCTTCAAGTGTTGTGCTTGGTAAATTAACTTTTAGAAGAATGAAAAATACCTCAAATGAGCCATCTGTAACAATTGCCCTCCCCCACTGAAGCCCACCTTCCAAAATCCATCTAAAAAATTTCATTTATAAACTTAGGCAGGCTCAACCACATCTTTTGAATATCAATAAAATCTGATTTTTTCCATGTGAATTTTCAAATAGCCTCTCATGTCTTTATCTTTAATATACAGCACTGAAAAACAACATAAAGAATCTGAAAGGAGGGGAAAAAACCATTCAAAGCATCGCTTTGTTGGGAATGACCATGTTCTGGATATTAACTGGCAAATGCAGTGAGGCTGTACATGGAAAAATGCTGAAGTGGTATTATGGTGTCCCAGACATCAATGCAAGATATCCTAGAATGTAACATAACAGTGCCAACTAAGAAGCTTTACTCTTCAAAATGGTCATAAGTAAATAAATTTAATAAATGATATTTAGTAAAAGTAAAGAGATCATGGAAGTCATTTTGAATAAGTGATCTCTGGGATGTAGGTTCATACCTCTGAACTCAAGCTAGTGAAGTCCCTGCAATGACAGTTGCTTCTGTGAGGGGAGGGGTTGAGTGCTTTGAGTTCTAAACTGGCAGTGACAGTGATGGCAGCAGGGGCGAGTCAAGAGTTAAGCTCTAAGAAAGGTTGGTCCTAAGGTGGGAGAGGGGACTCCCAGGGCTCGCTGGAGTGGACACCATCAGGGCTTGGCGTCCTTCAGAGGCTGGTGAGGAGGAGCAAACAAGGAGGCAGGTGAGACTAGCTGGTGTGGAGGGAATTAGTTAAAGGGGATACGTGAATAGAAAATAGGAACTCTTGGAGTCTAATTAGAGAGCTGGGGCATTTCTAAGGGAGGGAATGGCTATGTTGTATATGCTGTTGGGGAAGGGAAACCAGATTGGCTACCGACATTCCAATAGCTGCACTAATTAGCTGTGCTCCACAAGTATGGGTGGGTGTGTAGTGTCCTTTGAGAAGACCTTTCAGATGAGGGGAATGAAAATTCCTTTGTGCATCCTAAGGTGGCGGGGAGACATTGTGACATAATTTTAAGAGCATGAGCTTTGGAAATCAGACCTGGGCTCAGATGATGTCTCTGTTTCTTAACTGTGCGACCTTAAGCGAGGCCCTTAACCTGCACCTGTAAAATGAAAACGGTCCTTAGAGCCTAGGACTGCAGCAGGGATTGATTGAAATAAGTATATGAAACGCTGAGCATGGGGCCGGGTACATAGGCTCAATACATGCAAGTTGTCATCACTACTCTTATTTTGACAAAAATCTGTGAAACAGGACCTAGAGATAAACTATTTGTGAGACCACCTGAGTAGGAATTGTCGATGCTTACACTAGCTGACAGCTTACTGTCCCTTGTTTCTTTTCTTCTGGTCTTTCATCTCTCCTGTATTCATGAATGCTGCTTTCCCAGTGTTTCATCACCCTCATGTACTCTGTGTGTGGGAAAATTCAGCTGAAATGCTTTCTAAAACCCTACTTCAAATTTTGTTAATCTTTCAGATGCACATTAGTATTTTTTGCCTTAATTAAACATAATGATTGTAAATTCATCTCTGCAACTTGGAAGAAGTCTGATCTGGGGTGCAGACTCCCCAGGCGTACCCCCCGCTGGCTGATACCCTCCTCTCTGGGGGCTCTGAGGCAGATGGGGCTTGTGGAGTGAGCAGTGCTGACCCACTGGGGAGCCACCATGGTGACCCAGCGCTGCTGCCCCCGCACCTGCCAGCTGACCAGGGCAGCTCCAGCGACCCCCCTTGCCAGTGCTGCTGTCCTCGCTGCCATGGGCAGTGGCTCCTGTTTCCATATTTCATGGCACAGTGTGGCTGTGCCATGGGCCTGTTCAACAACACCGTGGGGAAGCTGCAGTACCACCTGCGCAAGGGAGAATACGACTGACATCTTCAAGTATGCCCTGATCTTTGAGAGTGACTGTTGGAGATTTGGGCCCGAAGGGTATCGGGAATGAAACAAAGAGAAAGAGAGAATGAAACAGAGAAAGAGAGAGAGCTGGGATCAGATGGTCTACGAGTAGAGACTCCTCAGACAACTTTATTGTTTACAAGCGGCTCTCTCTATACCCCAGTCTACGTGAGAACAAGCAACAACATGCAGTTAACTATTAGTATTACTCAGGATCGAAGGAACTCAAAAAATCTTATCTCAAAGTGTTGGAGTATTAGCCAGCATAAAGCATGCTGGGATACTTGACATGACTGCTTTAATCAGAAACGTTTGCATTTGGCATGGAAATACAGGGCTCGGAAAGAAGTCTGAAAGGAGATGGTGACTTCTTGTTCCACATTGTGCAGGTACATGTTAAGATCAATGTGTGTAGTGTTTGCCAAGTTTTTTAAAAATTTATTTTTAATTTTTTTATTTATTTCTCTCCCCCCCAGTTGTCTGTTCTATGTGTCCATTCGCTGTGTGTTCTTCTGTGTCTGCTTGTCTTCTTGTCAGCAGCACCTGGAATCTGTGTCTCTTGTTGCATCATCTTGCTGTGTCAGGTCTCCATGTGTGCGATGCCAGTAGGACCTGGGCAGGCTGCACTTTTTTCACACTGGGTGGTGCACTCTCTGTGCGTGGGGCTCCCCTACGCAGGGGACACCCCTGTATGGCAGGGCACTCTTTGCGTGCATCAGCACTGTGCATGAGCCAGCTCCACATGGGTCAAGGAGGCCGGGGGTTTGAACCTTGGACCTCCCATGTGGTAAGTGGATGCTGTGTCCATTGAGCCAAATCTGCTTCCCCAAGTTTTTAATTATAGCGTTGGTTGGGCCTTTTTGCTAAACAGAGCATTGTTTGGAATTGTACAAATACTATGACTTTGTACAATAAATTTGTCATTGGCATTTAATCTGATCCTCTGAGCTCTGGTCTGCATGATTTTTTCTTTTCTTCTTGAGCCGCTGTTGATGAGTGGTGCCCAACATGGAGCTCGAAGAAATCGAGATTGGTAAGTATATTACAGAGTGAAGACGAACTTCTCTCAAGATTTAAGGAACATTCAGGGTAACTTGGGAAATTCACATAGTAAATAGTAAATGGGAAGAATGTCAAGCAACTTTGAAGGCTTTATTAAAAGACTCAGGATATCCAAAGAGTCAACTCTTAAGAAATTATTTATATCAGTAGAAAAGGTTTGTTCATGGTTTCAGCCTGAAGAAAAAAATTAAGTTATCCTCAAAGGCTGAAGGTCTTACAACAATTAAAATTACATTACAGAGAAGGTAATCAATCCTATTTCTATTAAGATATGGACATTATCTAGTGCTTTGTCTATTGTTCTTAAGCCATTGCATAATTCTGATTCCTCATCAGACAGTTCAGATTCTAGTTCTAGCTCCAGTTCTGAGTCTGACTCATCTTCTGATGAATCTCAGGCTTCAACACCTTTACCTTCAAAACAAAAGAAGTATGGTACATTTCTTGTGCAGGCATCAGCACCTGGAATAAAAAATTCTAGAGAAACCCCTGCTTCAGTTCCACCTGGTTATTCTGTAATTTGGCCTCCAGGAAGTTATAATCCTTATGATTTTTGTCATTCATTAGACCCAGTAGGTGAAAATACAAAAGGTGCTAGGCAGGGTAAGGAGACTTTGTTACAACAGTCTTCTTCTCCTCCAGTAGACCTAGAGAATGATAGGAAAGGTGAGGAGGACAACTACGAGTCTTCCCCTATAGCTATCCAGCAGCAGCTGTCACAGTTGTCTTTATGGATCAAAAAGTGTTGCAGAAAGCCACCTCTGTGGATCAACAGTGCCTTCCCTTAAGGTGGTTCTCCTTCCCTAGTGTTTCCTGTAGCTGTATCCCTTCCTGTCCTTTCTCCTTTGCAAGCTGGTCTCCAGTCTGCCTGAGTGGAGGGTGAGGCTATTTCTGAATTTACTCTTTTTCCTATCATAGACCACTCTCCTCCCAATAATCCTGGCCAATATGTACATCTGCTTGAACCCATTCCTTTTAAGTTGTTAAAAGAATTGAAATTTGCTTGTAGCACATATGGGGCCACTGCCCCATTCACTTTCTCCTTAATAGAATCAGTAAATCAAAATCCTCTTTGTCCCAAAGATTGGATGGTCTCAGCTAAAGCTTGCTTTAGGGGAGGCTACTATTTGTTATGGAAAAGTAATTTGTTTAAAGAATGCAGGGAAGCAGACTTGGCCCAATGGATAGGGCATCTGCCTACCATACGGGAAGTCCACAGTTCAAACCCCGGGCCTCCTTGACCCATGTGGAGCTGGCCCATGTGCAGTGCTGATGAATGCAAGGAGTGCTGTGCCTCGCAGGAGTGTCCCCCATGTAGGGGAACCCCATACGCAGGGAGTGAGCCCTGTAAGGAGAGCTGCCCAGCACGAATGAAAGAGCAGCCTCCCCAAGAATGGCACCGCACACATGGAGAGCTGAAACAACAAGATGATGCAACAAAAAGAAACATGGATTCCCAGTTCTGCTGATAAGGATAGAAGCGATCACAGAAGAATACACAGTGAATGGACACAGAAAGCAGACAACTGGGCGGGGGTAAGGGGAGAGAAATAAATTTTTAAAAAATTAAAAGAAAAAAAGAATGCAGTGCTCTGGCTAAATGTAATCAGGCTCACAATATCGCTATTACCTTGGATGTGCTTATGGGCACTGGAGCCCATGAGCCTTTGAAGAAAGTACAATATTCTGCACAAGCAAAAGTGCTAAATAAAGCCCTGGTTAGTGAAATCAGGCTTGTAAGAAAATTCTCTGTTAAAATGTTAACTAAAATAAGGAAATTATTCTGGCAGCAACTCTGCAAACCCACTGCTGTCTGCATGATAATGTAGCTGTGGGCTAGTGGTTTAATAGAATTAAGCTACTGGAAAAGGAGCAAAACATTGCAACATTGGTATTCTGCTTTGTTTCCATGCTAATTCTGATTGGGCCTATTTTACCAAAATAATAAAATTAGTATGAAATTTTTTATCAAGGTGTTAAAAGGAATTTTTGGTTTTAAATCAATAGTTTACTCCTGAACTTCAAGTCTCAGCATAGTCTTAAAAAGTAGAAATCTAAAAAATTTGTGTTAACGGTCTGTGTAAACTGCTTTAAAAAAAAAAAAAAAAAAAGGCTTAACTACATTTATGCTGCTCAAGCTATCTTAACTGGTTGCTGATAACTAATAAGAATGTTTCCAAGCACAAGCTTGCATGTTACAGGCAACATGGATTCCAGAAGAAATCTTAAAAACAGTAAAATCTAAGATGTGAAATCATGGAGAACTTAAAAACAGCTATACCAAAAATGTAAGAAAGTAAGAATTATGAGTCAAATTGTAAACGTTATGTTTCTATTGGTGTGTTGTACATGTTTTGTGTTTGTCTGCTTGTTCAATGTCAGTGTATATTGTGATACCTCTGGATGGTAATATATATGAATAAATAAAAATTTCTAAAAGAGTTCTATTCAAATGGCCAAAAATTAAATAAGCACTTATATTAATATTTAAGTTTAAATGTTAATAGGATCTCTACAATGGTAAAACTTGTAAGTCTTGATTAACGAAATTACTGTGAGTCCTCTCATAAAAAATAGTTCTTGCCTAAATTAAAATGAATAGTTTATTTTTCTTCACAGGTTAAAATGAAGGATGTAAAATTTAAATGAATATTTAAAAAGGTAAAAGGTTTGTGGGAATGTTGACTGAAATTTAATACGTTTGTTCAAAAAGGTGTGTTTTGTCCTAAAATAGGATGGCTAATTTTCATAAACTCAAAATGAAAATGAACATATGCAAGATGGGGCTTAAATGAATGTGGCAAGTTATAAAAGGTATTGTGGTAACTTTAAGTAAGGGAATGTGTTCTGTGGAGGTAAAATTTATCTCAAAATTATATAGTTATAAATAATTATAAGAAGCTTAAGGAAGCATTCTTTAAATTAAGGTATTTAAATGGCGAATTCCAAAAAGTCATTATTAAACAAAACCTGAATTGATAACAATAATAAAAGGTAATTTTATAGTAGGAAAACTTGTTGGCAGCCAGCTTCCCCTGCCAACTTGTTTCTAAAAGACTGTTTCTGTATTGCATGCTACTAAGTATTTAATGTGAAGAAAAGTTCATTATTTGAACAAGTTTGTTTAGTGTTGGTGGTAATTATATGTTGTAAAAAGTTTGCCTGGTAACTTATGTATGTGGGATGTATAGAATGTATTTTTATTATTAAGAAAACAAAATAATTTTGTCTTAAAATAAAATGATTGGTTATTAACAAAAGGTAAAATGTGGCACTAAACCTGAATAAATACAGAATGTGCAAAAGGTCCGTGGAAAAGAAATTTTTAATGTTAAAGTTAAGTAAGATTTGATGAGTCTATCTATGAAGTGTAAAAACTTTTAAAAAAAGATTTAGTATCAAGTAGTATACTAATGCAAAGTTAAAATTTTATTCTTTCTCAAAGACTCTCAAATCATTAGTCTGTTTTAGCAAAAGTTTATAAAAAGTTTTTATCCTGAATAATCAATATACAAAGAAAGTCTATTTTATCAAAATAGCTTCTTGTGCTTTACCCTTATCATCTCCTAGGTGTTTGAAAAAGAAAAGATCTTATCTCTTTTGAAGGACCATAATATTCAAACCTGCTTTCTCAAAATCAAATCCTGAAAAGTAGCTTTTTATTTCAAACTGGTTACAGGAGATTTGTTCTTTTACTCTGAGAGGAATATTATAGTAATAAAATAGTTGAGTTCATTTAATATAAGTTGAATGGAAGGTGTTTAAAAGTGTTATAAAATTAAAAGGATTTTTTAACCCTCTGTTAATTAAAGTTGTATGAGTTAAAGGTTCATATGAATACTTAAGTGTGTATAAATTTACCAATATTGCAGTATAATATTAAACAAAAGTACAATGTGGTTAATTATAATAATTTATTATTATAAAAAAGTATGTCACAAAACAACCTCTTATCATCAATTAAAGTAACAACATTATAGTATGCAGCAGTCCCAAATCCTGCTAGTTTGTTGCAAGAAATTAATATCCAACTGTGTCCCTCTCACTTTGTTTTAAAACATGCTAAGACTTTCTTTAGTATTTCCTTAGGCAAGTCAAGCCAGCCTGCATTCCCTATCTGTGGAAAACCCTACTGATGATATTATGTTAACCAGTAATCTTTCCAAAAATTAAAAAAAAATCAGAAATAATAGATCCTATCTTAAAAGCCTAAAATAGGCAATTAGAACAGGCTGCAAAGTCCCTACTGCTCTATCAAATTCTTAAATGTTGTTTGGTTGGGTAAAACAAACTATACCCCCTGTTGTAATTAATAAAGTACAATATTTTCTCATGTTAATAGAGTTTGTAATCTTGTTAAAATGCTGAAAATCTTTTTAATTTTTTTGTCTTTTTCATTTTTTTAATATTACATTCAAAAAATTTGAGGTTCCCATATACCCCCGACCCCTCTCACCCCACTCCTCCCCCCATAACAACAACCTCCTCCATCATCATGAGACATTCATTGCATTTGGTGGATACATCTCTGAGCACTGCTGCACCTCATGGTCCATGGTCCACATCATAGCCCACACTCTCCCACGTTCCATCCAGTGGGCCATGGGAGGACATACAATGACTGGTAATTGTCCCTGCAGCACCACCCAGGACAGCTCCAAGTCCCAAAAATGCCTCCAATCTCATTTCTTCCTCTCATTCCCCACACCCAACAGCCACCATGGCCACTTTCTCCACACCAATGCCACATTTTCTTCGATTACTAATCACAATAGTTCATGAATAGAATATCAGTAAGTCCACTCTAATCCATACTCTATTCCTCCATCCTGTGGACCCTGGATTGGTTGTGTCCACTCCACATCTATATCTAGAGGGGGCTTAGATTCCACATGGATGCTGGATGCAATCCTCCCACTTTCAGTTGTAGGCACTCTTGGCTCCATGATGTGGTGGTTGACCTTCTTCAACTCAATGTTAGCTGAGTGGGGTAAGTCCAATAAACCAGAGTGTAGGAGTTGAAGTCTGTTGAGGCTCAGGGCCTGGCTATCATGTGGTCAGTCCAGAGATTCAGATCCCCTGGGCATATATTAAACCCCAGCACCAACTACAATTCTGGTAAAGTAACAGGAAAGGCCTGTGAAAAAAGATGACATTTGAGTCCAGCTCCATCACACAGAAACACAAACTCCAAGGAAGGGCCAACTGACATGGCACTGAACTCCATCTACCATGAACATAGAACCTGTGGGTCTCTGTAGCCCTCAGAAGAACCAATACCCAGGGTTGTATCTACTTTATCTGTCTCTGGGACTCTGCTGAGGCGTGCATAAGGGTGACCCCTCTGATAACCTCCCGGCTCTTTTTTGGAGACTCATAGCCATATAAACTCAGTTGTCCTTCTGTTAAAATACTGAAAATCTTTCACCCCTCATTTAGCTCAAATATTAAAACCATTGTTGTTGGGGACGCTTAAGACAGCACTTGCCTTCAGCAATATCAGAGAGCACATAATGGCTGCCAGAGCTGATATAGTAACGGTCTACAGTACACTCAGCCTTCTTCACGGAAGAAGGTTCGCGCCCTTTCTCTCAGTTACGGCCCAGCAAACGCCTCAGGCAGTCAGTGCGACCACCAATCAGTAATTGCCTCCTAACCTTACTTCTGCCATTTCCCTCAGCAGCAGCCAGAACCAATCACCTTACCTCTGCCACTTCCCCCAGCAACAGCAGCTGCCAATCCCAGACCGCCACCTGTCCTTACCCACTACCCCCCCCTCCTCCCTAGAGTATATATGCTCAGCCCCTTCAATAAAATTTTGCAGCTTGCAGCTTGATCTGAACTCTGTCTGGCTGTCGTCCTTCATGTCTCTTGTCCCATAACATTCCTCCCTGACCGGTACTCGAGCCCCCGCCCACGATGACCTTCACAGCTGGTGCCCATCATGGGGCTCAAAGGCCATGCCAGGACAGGAACGCCGCTTCACCAGCGAGGGAGAGCGCTCTCCACATCTCGGCTGAGGAAAAGGCCACTCGTCAGCAGCAGAAAAGGAGATTAACAAAAAACTTCACAAGAAAACTTTGGAACAGATAAGCCCCCACCCTCATTATGGGACAAGGATCCTCCCCTCACCTGTTGTTTATTAGTCAAGTAAAGGAAGCCCTCAAGACACGAGGAGTTAAAGTCAAGAAAAAAGATCTTATTCGTTTCTTTGATTTCATACTCAGAACCTGCCCTTGGTTTCCCCAGGAGGGTACTATCGATCAAAGGTGCTGGGAGAGGGTAGGAGACTGTTTAAATGATTATTATAGAATATTTGGTCCAGAAAAGATCCCGGTAACAGTCTTTAACTATTGGCAGTTGATTTATGATATGTTGAAAGTCACCCCTCTTGCCCCAGATATTAAAAACATTCTCAAAGAAGGAGAAGATACCTTAAAACTACATTCCCGGCCCGCTTCAGTCTGCAGTGCCCCAGATAGAAACATTATCAAAGAAGGAGAAAATATCTTAAAACTACATTCCCGTCCCGCCTCAGTCTGTAGCTCCATTACCATCGACATGCCCCAAGAGCCACCAATTAGCCCTACCGCCCCCCCCACTCACTCCTTGAGTGCCCCAGAAACTTCCCATAATGCTTTAGAAGGTGCAGATTCTAAAAACGGCAGCGTCTCCTATCAAAAGGGTGAGCCGCGTCACCTCCCAGCCTTCCACCCCCTCCCCCTTCTGCGGTCACCCTGCAGCCAACTTTACACCCACCCTGGAATTTACACCCGCCCCTCCTCTACCCGGCGGCCATTAAATCGCCGCCGCCCTTGCATGAAGCCATTGCCGCCTTTAAAGATTCCCTCACCCGGCAACTTGAGCAAGCCACTGAACTGCTCACTGGTGTTCAGTTAGCCACCCAAAGCGTTTTATCTCTTACATGTCCCAAAACTGCAACACTCGCCTTCCCAGTCACCAGAAGCCAGGCCCGACAACCGCCCACCTCCTCTAGCGGAGCCCGCCAACGCTCTGGTGCCCAGGATGGCGACCAAGAACAACCTGATTCGAACCCGCAAAATAGCAACGCGCCAGCAGACCCTGAATCCCAAAATGGCGACCATGACGAAAATGGCAGTGAGGCCAATTGCCATTCTGGCTCCGGATCAGAGGGCGAAGACGCCCCTGAAAGTACACCCCCCTCCAGGTCCGCCGCTAAATACAAACTCCTTAGTCTGAAATATTTAGAAAAACTAAAGAAAGCAGTACACTCCTATGGCGCTACTGCCCCTTTCACACTTGCTCTTCTCGAAAGCTTGAGCGATCAAGAGCTTGTGCCTAATGACTGGTTTCAGCTAGCCAGAGCAGCCTTAACTGGTGGTGATTTTCTGTTATGGAAATCTGAATATGAAGAGAATAGTAAAAATTTCCCTGCCCGTAATATCCGTAAGGCTGACTCTAAAGATTGGATACTAAAAAGGTTTTTAGGTCAAAAACCCTACCAAACTAATCAGAAGCAGGCTCAATTCAGTTCTGGCCTCCTTGCCCAAGTACAAACGGCCGCACTTAAAGCCTGGAAAAAACTTCCTCAAAAAGGCGCTACTACTTCCTCACTCGCCAAAGTGCGGCAGGTGCCGAGGAGCCCTACGCTGAGTTCCTTAGCCGCTTACAAAGCACTGCAGAGTGCCTGTTTGGAGATAGTGAAAGCGAAAGTGACTTTATTAAACATCTGGCTTTCAAAAACGCTAACGCTGCGTGTCAGGCTCCCATTCGTCCTTTCCGCAATACTGACCTCAGCAATTACATAAAACTTTGTGCCAATTTTGGACCTACCCAAACCCTTGGGCTGGCCATCGGCGCAGCCTTTCAAGATCTAAAAAAGAGTCTAGATAGTGCCCCTGTGTGCTTTACTTGTAAGCAACCCGGTCATTTTGCTAAACACTGCCCCAATAAAACCGCCTCCCGCCCCCTCGCCACTCCTTTAAGCAATAACAACGCCAAGTGCACGTCCTCTATTTGCCCACGAGGTAGAAAGGGCTTCCACTGGGCATCTGAGTGTCGATCCCAAACAGACATTAATAATCAACCCCTCAAACCTCGGTGGCAGGGAAACTACCAGCGGGGCCAGCCCCAGGCCCCAGCCAAAACAAACCCAGGGGCAACGCGGTTTGTTCAACCATCCCCACCCACAAAACCTGCACTCCCAACTACCCACCACGCTGCAGCAGTATCTCCGGCTTATGGAGAGCAACAGCAGGGAGCGCAGGAATGGACCTCTGTGCCGCCTCCGAGGCAATAGTAACTCCAGATTCCAGTCCCCTCCTCATATCAACAGGAGTCTATGGTCCATTACCCCCAAATACTTTTGGCCTCATTCTAGGGAGGGCCAGCACCTCCCTACAAGGAATTCAGATCTTCCCAGGTGTGCTAAACAGTGATTTCAGAGGTGAAGTCAAAATAATTGCAGCCACTTCAAATAACATAATCCCCGTTCCCACCGGCACCCGGATAGCGCAGCTTGTTATTATCTCTATTCAACATGTTAACTCAAATTTCAGAAAGCTTCAGCGCTCCACCGAAGGCCCTGGCTCCTCTGATATTTACTGGGCACAGGCTATAACCCATAACCGGCCCACCCTAAAATTAAAGTTGAATGGTAAATCTTTTGAAGGCATACTGGACACAGGGGCTGATGCCACAATCGTTTCCTCAAATCACTGGCCCAAATCCTGGCCCCTCACTGCCGCTGTCACTCATCTGCAGGGAATAGGCGAGGCCACCAACCCCCTTCAAAGTTTGCAAACCCTAACGTGGGAAGATAATGAAGGGAATAAGGGCACGGTTGTTCCATATGTCCTTCCCAATCTCCCTGTTAATCTGTGGGGTAGAGATATCCTTACCCAAATGAAAGTCTTTATGTGCAGTCCCAATAATACCATCGCTGCTCAAATGCTTAAAATGGATTTCCTCCCTGGCAAAGGCTTGGGCAAAAATAACCAAGGGATTAAACAACCCATTTCTTTAAAACCTAATACAAACAAAACAGGACTTGGGTTCTCACAGGATTTAACATAATGGCCGTTGACATCCCTGTACCCCTTGCTGAAAAAATCTCCTGGAAAGTTACACAGCCAGTATGGGTTGATCAATGGCCTCTAACCCTAGAAAAAACCCTAGCAGCCATAGAGTTAGTACAGGAACAGCTTGCTGCAGGGCACATCGAGCCTACCCAGTCCCCTTGGAATACCCCCATTTTCATCATAAAAAAGAAATCAGGCAAGTGGAGATTGCTACAAACTTGCGGACCGTAAATAAAGCTATGGTCCCCATGGGAGCCTTACAACCTAGTCTCCCTTCACCAGTGGCTATCCCTTCAAACTTTCACAAAATAGTTATAGATTTAAAAGATTGTTTTTTCTCCATACCCCTCCACCCTGAGGACAGGCAGCATTTTGCCTTTAGTGTCCCTCAAATCAATTTTCAAGGCCCAATGCCCCGATTTCAATGGAAAGTCTTACCACAGGGCATGGCCAACAGCCCCACCTTGTGTCAAAAATTCGTTGCTGCAGCCATTAACCCAATTAGGCAATCTTGGCCGCAAATCTACATTCATTACATGGACGACATCTTGTTAGCAAGTCCAGGCTTGTCCAAGTTACATTCCTGCTATCAAAGCCTTCTTAAACACCTAACCACAAAAGGTCTTCTAATAGCCCCTGACAAAGTACAAACCTCAAATCCTTTCTCTTATCTTGGATTTGAACTTTGGGACCAGCGAGTTTTAACGCCCCGCATTAAACTGCGAACCTCCCATTTACTAACGTTACACGATTTTCAAAAACTTTTAGGAGATATTCAATGGCTCTGCCCCTACCTCAAGTTGCCCACTGAAACACTAACCCCGCTCAATAACATTTTGAGGGGAGACACTAGCCCCTCCTCCTGCAGAACCCTAACCCCAGAAGCAATGCAAGCGCTTGATGCTGTCAATCAGGCTATACAAAATCAAACTTGCTATCAAATAGACTACCGCCGCTGTTGTGGAATTTAAGAGAAGTTCAATTATTCGAGTATAGAGAGGCCAGGACTCAGGAATGATTTTGAGAAGGAAAAATGGTTTATTGACGGCCGGCCGGACTCGGGAGCTTTCTGTTTGAATCCCGAGCCCAGAACAAGATTTTCAAACGTCTTTTATACAGAGAGGAAAGGCCAAATGGTCCCTTTGTTTCAGTTCTCAGTAGGCTTCAATTAGCATATATCTCTTTCACATCTTAGGTAAGCTTTTAGCAAGGACTCCAGACATTTTAGATAAGCCTTGGTTTTTGCATTTCCCCTAAATACTTAAAGTTTATAGCCCCCGCATTGTTAAACATTTCCTGGGACTGGAGCCCTGCTAGTCCCCAAGGGCAGGACTGCAGCCTCTTATCTTTCCACACTCACAAGTCAAACAGCTTAGTTATTTCTGAAGAGACAAAGAGCCTTCCACCCATAGCCCACATCATTCCCCCCTTTCTGCCAAAGATTAACTTGCTAAGCTTTGGCATAATTATTGTTGGAGCTATGAGGTGGATGGCTGTTTGTTGTTTTGATTGATTATTTATCAGTCTTTAGTACAGCATCAGGACTGTTTTTAGAAGTTTAGAGCTTTTCATTCTGGACAGCAGAATCTTGGGCAGGGGCCTCCTGCAGTTATTCTGTTGCCACTGGCACTCACGTGGATTTCCAGTCAGGTTCCAGATCCATCTATTACTTTTATTTTACTCTTAAAGAGTTTACACCTTTAATTTAAAAGGGGTGCTGAAGGGAGATGATCTCTTTTCTGTAACTGCTTCCTGCTGGCCATGGGCTGTAGTCATTGCCTAATAAGGTGTAAAAACTCTTTAATTTATTCTAACTGGAGGAAGATGGATCTGGCATTCTGTACGAAGTTGGATGAAGTTTTCATATGGTTAATAAGATGTTCACTCTGAAAGAAACAAACTTAATTAAAAATTTGGAATACCCGTTTTTAAAAGAGGACACATTGGATTACAGAGATAGACAAGATTAGATGCCTATAAAGATGGCATTCCCCAAAAGCTGGTGGGAACAGCATATACGCTCTTTTTTAAGTTATCCATCTTTAGAGAGAAATTGCAACAGACACTTAGCTTTGTCTGAAGACACATTCCAAGCTGTTCAATGATCGACACTCATTTGCTTTGTCAGATGCTCCTGGTGAACTGGCACTCCTTGGGCAACTGGCTTCACTCAGGATTAGAACACTAATTTGGAAATACTCTTAGTTTTCACCTGTGGGAGTGATCAGAACTACAGAATAAAGATTTTTACACCTTGGTTTTCATTGTACAATTTCTAGCAATTTTGACTTGTTCAATAGGTGACTCACCATCAGCAAGCAAGCCTCACTTTTGCTAACTTGAGACTGGCTGAGACTGCCACCTTATTCTATAGACATGTTATTAACTGTTTAGAAAATGATTTTACCAGGAATTTAACATGTCTAATATACTTCTGCACTTGATCCAAAATAGAAAAGATAACATTACAATTATTAGGCATATATTTAGTACAGGATAAAAGTACAGCACTTAATATTAACTAATGTATTACTTAATGCATAAGGATTCAGAGTTGCCATTATTAGTTTTGAGTTTCAGGTTTGTAATACTTTACATGTTATCTCTCCATGAGAGCAGGCCATAATGCCAATTGTGCTCAAGTTTTACTTACAGTCTCCTGGTATCATGGCTCCACTCAGCATGTTCTTCAACGCAGTGAGCAAGTTGCAGCATCCTTCATCTTAGAGAGATTTTCCAGTATTCTACTAGCCCGGTGCATAGCGCTCTCTGGCACCATGGAACAGTGCCAGTCTGGAGGCGATATCCATTGTACACTTGGCTGTACCGAGTCATTATTGGCTGCAGGAGCTTGAAACTGCAATATAGTTTCCATCGACTTCAGGAGCAGAACCAGAGACTGATATAGCACATATTTTTAATTGAGGGGTCAGTGACCAGCCTAGCCAATAACTCACATGGAGAGGCCACCTGTAATGTATACAAGGCCTGGTTCGAATGCACAAGAGTTTGACAATGTTAAAGTTTATTCCTTGTTTTATATATATTTTAAACAACTTAACACAATACATATATCAAATGACTATTTACTTACACAATTTTACTATGAAGATAACAGTAGGTATTTTACTTTAGTAATAGAGGAAAAATACTTTTCATTGTTAGAATGAAAACAGAATATTTCCAATAGAATCAAGACAACTTTTTATTACCATTTACTTAAATGTGTATTTTGCAGTGGCCTTCAGACAGGTTTATTATCATGAAGTTATTTCTGCTACCAATACCAATCTAAGTTTCTTTAGTTAACAATGACTTCTACAACTAGAATTATTTAAACATTTTCAGTTTGGAAGATGTTTTACAAACTCTTTATAATTGACTATAACCGCATTGACTAGACACCTCATGTTTAAATAAACTTACTAAATTACAATTACCAATGAAAGAAATTTACTCTCTATTTAAGAGAGCATATCTACAATCTTTTCCCTTTAGCCTAATTTCACCAATGTGAACTTACAATTTTCACTTACAATTTTCATTACTGTAAAGATTTTGTACATATGTTAATTTAGTTTATAAATTAACTATGGGAGATTACACTCAAGTTAAATAAAATTGAAACCATAATAGTTTATGCAAGGAATGTTCTCTTTTTCCCTTACAGGAAGCTAAAAACTTCTTTTCTTTAAGTTATCAAAATTATTAAATTAAAAGCATACTGACTACCAGGTTTTAAAACACATTACACAATTACTTAATTTTTTTAAAAATCATAACCTAGGAAAGATCTCCATAGTTTTTATGGACTTTCCTTTACTTACTGAAATTTGTTAATAGAGCCACTAATTACCTTATTTCATTGGAAAGAAATCTTCTGGAAGAATTAAGGCTCACCAGACTGTGGAGAAGAAAATAATTTATTCTCAATCTTGCAAGAAGGGGTGCAGAGCCAGATATGGCTGGTGCCACGAACAAAGAAAAATGACACAATTTATACCCCTAAGCCTAGCATGCAAGCTCTTCCTGTTTTTCCATAGATTGGATACTTCAGAAGTTACAGCTTATCTGAGATTTAACTTTCCCACGCAAAAGTTTGATTTAACTGCTTCTTCTATCACATTCCAACCATTTTAGTTTTTACCTGCTCCCCCCTTTGTCAAATAAGGAATAGAATTTAGTGCTGAAATGGCACCGACTTAGTTAGCTCCTTCTTGGGCATCCTTCCACTGCCCATAGGACTGGCCTAAACTGGTCTCCTCCACTGCTGTCCAACCCGGGAGTGGGAGACTGAGGCAGCAGGCCGCCGGGTTACATCAACATTTTTCTTATGTGAAAATTAACCTAATCTTTGGGTTTTTTTTTTTTTTCAATTTATGGCTGACAAAGGTTTAAATTGGGAAATTACCAGGCAAACTGATTCTTAATTCCCTAGCCTAGTAGATAGGTTTAATCTGCCACACCTAGTCTTGCCTTAAAAGCTCTTGCAAAGAGGAGGCCCTTTCCCAATTGTTTCCATAATCAGATTTCTATGACTTTTCCATCCTGCTTAGTTCAATTTGGGCTTTAAGAATATTTATAAATATAACTGCATATTTAATTTTTAACAATTTGAGCAAATAGGCAGACATGAATAGTTTGACACAACAACATGACTTTAGTTACTTTAAACTTTTCAAAGACTTTTGAAACTCTTCTTAATTTGCACTATGACCATGCAGTTTACCACAAGAATTTTCTTTCTTACTTAATGGATTGTAATAACCAAAATGTTCTCAATGCCTTAGCACCATTGTTTTAGAACTTTATATTTTACCTTGAAATTAGCAGAATTTTGGATAAGCAACAAGATTAGTTTTATATATATTTACTGAGGCTATTTGAAGCCTCAGGGAGACAGACTGCTTTCTCTCATGAATTGCCACTCTTAGGAACACTGACCGTCAAGGCAGGAGACTTCTCCCCCTCCACCCCCCTTTTTGATTTTGGAGATAATAAAACTCCAGTGGCCATTTAACCTTATTCTATCAGGCAGCAATTTATTTAGTTTACACTTGAATTCGTGAGAGAAAGGGTTACTAATACCAGGAGAGGAGACAGTGATGTCCCAGCTCTTCTCAATTATGAAATAACCGTAGGCAAAGGCAAAGGGTGAGGTTAGGCTTGAAGTAACCATAAACAAAGGAAAGGTTAGTGTAGAATTTACACTTAAATAATAGTTTCAGGCTAAATTCACCCAGCTATAATCTCAGTTATTGTCTTTCCACTGTTTTATAATATAAATGCATTTATAAATGATTTTAACTCTTAGTTACAGTTTTTATTAATTTTTTTAAAACCTATTAATTTTATAACACCTTTAAATACCTTTCATTCAACTTATAACATATTAAATGAACTTAACCATTACTTTAATTTTTCCTTTAAAGTGAAAGAATAAATCTCTTGCAGTTAGTTTGAAATAAAAGGCTACTTTTCAGGATTTGATTTCTAGAACATAAAATGTTCTTTTAAAAGAGGTAAGACTCTTCTTCAAACATTGAGGATATGATGAGGTTAAAGCACAAGAAGCTATTGATAAAAGATTTTCTTTATATATTGATCTTACTCAATTTAATCATAAAAATTTCCCTTCCACAAACCTTCTACACTTTCAGTATTCATTCAGGTTCTGTCCCACACTCTACTCTTTCCAATAATCAATCATTTTATCTTAGGACAAAATCATCTTCTGTTTCCTTAACAATAAAAACACACTCCATATATCCCACATACTGAGTTACCAGGCAAACTTCTTACAACATATAATTGCCATTAATACTAAACAAGTTTGTTAAAATAATGAACTTTTCTTCTCTTTAAATACTTAGTAGCATGTAATACCAGAAACAGTTTTTTTGGAAGCAAGTTGGCAGGGGAGATTGGCTGCCGAATAAGTTTGTTATAAAATTGCCTTTTATTATTATTATCAATTCAGTTTTGTTAAATAATGACTTTCTGCAATTAGCCACTTAAATACCTTAAACAATGCTTTGTAAAACTTTTATATTTATACCCTTAATACAAAGTTTACCTTCACAGAACACATTCTCTTACTTAAGGTTACTACAATACCTTCTAAGAACCTGAGCAGAATGCAAACGTATTTTGGCTTTGACACCCTAAGGAGGGAACTTTACTGCATTTATTCTGATTCTGCTTTTCACCTCCTTCACTTCCCCCCCTTCCAGGCAGTCGGGTGCACAACAAACAGGAATGCGGCTTATGAATAGAAGGGTGGACTCACTGGAAAGGGGCAAGCCGCTCCCCCCTTTCCAGCTTTCAGCCAAAATGGGCAGACAGAACCTACTCAAATTTGGCAACTCTCCCAGGAACCCAGCCGCCCTGACTGGGACATTCCCAACAGACTTGGGTGCTTGGCGCGGACACAGATGGCCTCCAAGCCCCGGCAAAGGGCCAGACCAGAGACAAGACAGCAGAGCATGCACAAACATCTAGACTCCGCAAACATCCAGACTCCTCAGCTTTTGCCCCAGAATCATTTCACCCCCTTGCCAATGGCAAGGGAGGGCTCCAGCTCAGCTGTAATTCCACTCTACATAAGGACACAACTCCAACACTAGCATTGAGCTGACACAGACAGAAGCACAAAGGTCACTAATCTGACCCACAAGTTATATATTTATTTCACCATGGCTGCCCCCACAGCCATCACAAACCTCAGAACACTTAACATTTGGTATAAAGCGAATTCATTCACAAATTAGCACCATAACAAAAGATTTCAGCTAGACTTTTCCACTGTTTAAACTTTACACCCAGACCAAGCTCCACCAGAAAAGCTGATCCATTTTCCTGTAACCAAGTTTTGTTTTCCTTAATCTAGACCAATTTCCAGGATATTAGGACTCGAACCTATAAATACCCTTCCTATTAAAATCGAGACTCCACTCCTTTAGTGGATATAAGACCAGTACCAGATTCTAACATGCAGTTAGACAAACCCAAAACACCAGGGCTTTTCCCCGGTTTTCCTCCTTTTCCCAAGCCTAGAGAGAACGGCTTCCCCCCAGCCTTCTGGGGCTACTAGGGTTCTCTCGGGAGGTGATCAGCCTCCCCTTCCTAGCAATTAAAGCTAGGGCCTTCCAGACTCTGCTCACCCGGGGAGTCTTACCTTCTTCCATGTTCGGAGTTCTTTTTCGTTCCCAGAATCTTTCTCTTCAGACCTTCCATTGCCCCTCGATTTTGTCGGGAAGATTCTGGTGGAGCCCACATCTTTTCTGGATTAAATTTAATCCAGGGGCGCCCAGATTTGGGGTTCACCCGAGTCCTCCCGGCTTCCTCGGGGATTTGGAAGGGGCAGCAAAATGCTACCGTCTCTGGCCTTCATTTTTGTCCCTTCGTGGTCGCCATTAATGTTGTGGAATTTAAGAGAAGTTCAATTATTCGAGTATAGAGAGGCCAGGACTCAGGAATGATTTTGAGAAGGAAAAATGGTTTATTGACGGCCGGCCGGACTCGGGAGCTTTCTGTTTGAATCCCGAGCCCGGAACAAGATTTTCAAACGTCTTTTATACAGAGAGGAAAGGCCAAATGGTCCCTTTGTTTCAGTTCTCAGTAGGCTTCAATTAGCATATATCTCTTTCACATCTTAGGTAAGCTTTTAGCAAGGACTCCAGACATTTTAGATAAGCCTTGGTTTTTGCATTTCCCCTAAATACTTAAAGTTTATAGCCCCCGCATTGTTAAACATTTCCTGGGACTGGAGCCCTGCTAGTCCCCAAGGGCAGGACTGCAGCCTCTTATCTTTCCACACTCACAAGTCAAACAGCTTAGTTATTTCTGAAGAGACAAAGAGCCTTCCACCCATAGCCCACATCACCGCCCTTTAACATTTGTAGTCCTGGCCACCACCCACACACCTATGGGCATTTTCTGGCAATCCTATCAGGATCAGCAAAACGGGCAAGGCCGCCCATTACTTTGGATTCACCTCCCAGCTGCTCCTCCAAGAGTATTGTCGCCATACATTTTTCTCATAGCTACCCTTATAATTAAAGGCAGGCAAACCAGCTGCCAGCTTTTTGGTAAAGACCCAGATTCCCTCATCATTCCATACACTCAAGATCAAATTAATTGGCTTTTCCAAACTAATGATGATTGGGCTATTGCATGTTCCTCCTTCGCAGGTGACATTGACAATCATTATCCAGCTAACCCGTTAATCCAGTTTGCCAAAACCCACCCATTCATCTTCCCAAAAGTCACTAAGACAAGGCCCATCAACTCAGCCCCTTTAGTTTTTACTGACAGCTCAGCAAATGGGACTGCCGCCTACGTCATCCAAAACCAAGTGTTTTCCATACCCTCCCCCTATACTTCAGCTCAGCTCGTTGAACTCTATGCAGTCCTACAAGTCTTTTCCTGCCTCCAGGATCAACCCTTTAACTTGTACACTGATAGCGCGTATATAGCTCATTCAGTTCCCCTATTAGAAACAACCCCCTTTATTAAACCATCCACTAACGCAGTTCCCCTATTCTCAAAACTCCAAAGAACAATCCTTAAACGACAGCACCCTTTCTTTATAGGACACCTCCATGCCCACCAAAACTTACCAGGCCCCCTAGCAGAAGGTAACACGCTAGCAGATGCAGCCACTCAACTAGCAGGCTTCGCACTCTCTCCACCCCCCCTAACTTGAGCCTCCCAAGCCCATGCTCAACATCACTTAAATGCAAACACTCTCTGCCAAAAATTCAGCATTACCAGGGAGCAAGCAAGAGAAATTGTCAAAGCTTGTAAGAATTGTGTAACTCAATTACCAACTCCCCATGTAGGAGTTAACCCCAGGGGCATTATTCCAAATGAAATCTGGCAGATGGACGTTACCCATGTTACTAGCTTTGGGCAACAAAAATACGTTCATGTCTGCATCGACACTTATAGTGGCTTCATCACAGCTAGCTCACAGTCGGGAGAAGCCTCTAAACATGTTATATCCCATCTATTGCAGTGCTTCACCATCTTAGGTCAGCCTAAAACCATTAAAACAGATAATGGACCTGGGTATACTGGAAAAAATTTCCAAACATTCTGTCAACAATTGCAAATTAACCACATCACAGGAATACCTTATAACCCCCAAGGCCAGGGAATAATAGAGCGAGCACACATGTTAAAAAACACCCTAAGCCATTTAACTGAAAGCACTCTCCTGTCTCTCCAAACAATGACCGCGAGACCTTCTACACCATGCCCTTTTCATTCTTAACTTCTTAACCCTGGATATTAATGGGCAATCTGCAGCCGATAGGCATTGGCATCCTACCACACAGATGCAGCAAGCCACCGTTATGTGGCGCAACCCTTTAACACCACAATGGCATGGGCCCGACCCTGTAATCATTTGGGGACGAGGCTCTGCCTGTATATATGATCAAAAAGAGGATGGCCCTCATTGGCTTCCTGAACTATTAATAAGGCATTTTAATCCTCCTCTTCGAAATCAAACTCATACTAACCCTTCCAGGGAGGAAGCTTCCCCCTGAGAAAAAAAAATTTTTTTTTTCTCCTCTTCCTTCCCAGCCTTCTCAGCAACCCAAAAAGAACACCTGTTCCTGTGGCAATCCACCTCGAGAAAGCCTTTCGCCTCAACCGACGACCAGGCAGTTTCCAACAACCAGAGCGCCTCCACCCTGAGTATACACTTTCCAACCACCTTCCGAATGATTCTCTATTTCCTCCTTATATCTTTTGCCTTATTGACAATATTTTCTGCTATCTTTCTAGCCACTGTCGCCCCGAAGGATTGGAACCTCGGCCAGCGACTTTTACTCGCCACTGCTTTCCTATCTGTCGTTTCCATATATACCTCATTTATTGTTTTTGTCTCGCAATGATCCCGCCAAGCCTCTCCCTGTTCAGTCATCGCCCTCTTTCAACTTTTCTTCCCCATTACTTTCACCAATCCCAGCCATCACTCTTTTAATTGGACATTAAGCCTTTGGCAACAGGAAATAATCCTTCGTTACAATGTCACCTCAGGTCCCCTGTCTTTCACTGTACCCGGGTGTACTCTCGCTAATCATCAGGGCTGCTGGGGGTCTAATCAAATTTATGGCCGCTTCAACCATCTTATATCAGGCTACTACATGTGCCCTTCCTTGTCAGGTTCCTCCTCGTGTTACTGCCACGATCCCGCACACTATTACTGTCCCTATTGGGGGTGCGAATCCATGGCATTTGGATGGTCTGGGGCCCCTAACCGGGACCCTCACCTTTCCATGGTCGATCCCCAATGGCCTAACATCACCCTACTGGTAAAAAATCCCGATGACGCTCAACGGCTTAGTGGCCGCACATGAGGAATACGGCTCTATATGTCCAGTTATGACTATGGCTCCTTTTTCATTATAAAGAAAAACCAAGCCTCCTCCTCACCGTCCTCAGTTCCAGTCGGCCCCAACCGGGTTCTCAATCCCCTCCCAACCACCCTCATGCCCCCATCACCAAATATCTCTCATTTCAATGTTTCCTCCATCAACGCCTCCCTCCTCAACACCAACGCACTTCTCCTGCATAACCACTGTTAGCCCTCCTTAACGCCACGTTCCTCTCTTTAAACTCCTCTAACCCCAACTGTACCCAACACTGCTGGCTGTGCTTCTCCTCTACATCTCCCTACTACAAAGCTATAGCCACCAATGCCTCTTACAACACCTCTATAGACAGCAATCCCGCCTCCTGTAATTGGAACCAAATGAAAATTGGACTCACAGTCCAGCTTGTCTCCCAGAGTGGACTTTGTGTCACTAAGATTGGAGGCTCTATTGCCCCATACATGCACACCCTTTGCAATATTACTGCCAATCCTCAGCCAAACACAACATTTCTAATACCCCCCAATAATACAAAATGGCTGTGTTCCTCCACCAGGCTCACCCCCTGTCTTAGCGTCCAAACCCTTAATGCCACCCGTGAAACCTGTGTGCTTGCTATCATAGTCCCCCGTATTCTCTTTCATGAAAATGACCAATTCTTTGACTCCTGGCAGCGTCACCTTCTACCAGTCCATGTACAAAAATGAAAAGTCATTACTGCCATCACAGTCGCTTAACTTCTAGGTCTCGCTGGAGCTGGCACCAGAATTGCAGCCCTCACCACGCAACAGACATCTCTCTCCTCTATTAGGCAAGCCGTGGATGATGATATAGCCCGCATCAAAACTTCCATCTCCCATCTAGAGAAATCCCTAAATTCATTGTCCGAAGTTGTCCTCCAAAACCGCAGAGGTCTAGACCTCTTCTTCCTTAAGGAGGGGGGGATTTGTGCCGCGTTAGGAGAAGAATGCTGTTTTTATGCCAATCATTCCGGCCTTATCAGAGACAATATGGCCCAGCTTAGAGAGGGACTAGCAAGGCGCAAAAGAGAAAGGGAGGCCCAAGGAAACCTCTCCTGGGGATTTAATGGAATCCTTCCTTACATTCTCCCCATGCTAGGCCCCTTAGTAACCACACTCCTGATAATATCTTTTGTACCTTGGGCCATAAAAAGAATTATACAACTAGTAAAAGACCAAATTGATTCCGCTCTGGGCAAGCCTATTCAAGTGCATTACCATCGACTCCATCTTGCTGACCAAGGCATATCCTCGAAATATCTGGACACTGTGCAGCCCCCTCCTACAGGAGCAGCATAAAACTGGAAAATATGCTCCTCGCCAGGCAAGAACAATGCCTGAGCTGAGGTTAGTATCGCTGGGTGTGAGACAAAGCACTGCAAAGGAGGGCCAAAACAAAAGGCCGTTGTCCAGCTCCTTGAGAAGCATCCCTCATTAGCATAGGGGTTCACTCTGCACAAAAGTAAGATTCGCTCAGTGCAAGTCCTAGTCCAAAATCCCCTCACCAGAAAAACAGAGCCACAAACGGTATGGGGAATGAGGTCTCTACTTCCCCCAGCAGGTTAAAGCCAAAAGAATGCTCAACAAGCACTCTTCCTCCAAACCCTTTTAAAGAAAAAGGGAGGAGATGTGGGGGATGCTTAAGACAGCACTTGCCTTCAGCAATATCAGAGAGCACATAATGGCTGCCAGAGCTGATATAGTAACGGTCTACAGTACACTCAGCCTTCTTCACGGAAGAAGGTTCGCGCCCTTTCTCTCAGTTACGGCCCAGCAAACGCCTCAGGCAGTCAGTGCGACCACCAATCAGTAATTGCCTCCTAACCTTACTTCTGCCATTTCCCTCAGCAGCAGCCAGAACCAATCACCTTACCTCTGCCACTTCCCCCAGCAACAGCAGCTGCCAATCCCAGACCGCCACCTGTCCTTACCCACTACCCCCCCTCCTCCCTAGAGTATATATGCTCAGCCCCTTCAATAAAATTTTGCAGCTTGCAGCTTGATCTGAACTCTGTCTGGCTGTCATCCTTCGTGTCTCTTGTCCCATAACATTCCTCCCTGACCGGTACTCGAGCCCCCGTTAGTGTCCCGCGGGCCGGGATGACCTTAACAATTGTGTGTACTAATATGTAAAAGTCCTTCATAAAAGTAGGAAAACCTCCAGCAAGCTGCTTTAAATAATAATAAAAGGGAGGGAAAAGGTGGACATTAACTTAGCCTGTGAATTGGTTGTGGCAAGCACAAATATTGGCTTTGGGTGGAGTATGTGACAAAGGGAAAATTCTAAACAAGTACCCCTTGGTTTTTAATCACAATTCTTCTAGAAAGAGACTAAAAGTACAATATAAAAAAGCAATTGGCGGCAGACTTGGCCCAGTGGTTGGGGCATCCATCTACCACGTGGGAGGCCTGTGGTTCAAACCCCGGGCCTCCTTGACCCATGTGGAGCTGGCCCACGCTCAGTGCTGATGCACGCAAGGAGTGCCCTGCCATGCAGGGGTGTCCCCCGTGTAGGGGAGCCCCATGCGCAAGGAGTGCACCCTGTTAGGAAAGCCACCCGGTGTGAAAGAAAGTGCAGCCTGCCCAGGAATGGCACCACACACATGGAGAGCTGACACAACAAGATGATGGAACAAAAAGAAACAGATTCCCATGCCACTGACAACAACAGAAGTGGATAAAGAAGAAGACACAGCAAATAGACACAGAGAACAGACAACCAGGGGGGGGAAGAGGGGGAAGGGGACAGAAATAAATAAATTAAATAAATCTTAAAAAAAAAAAAAAAAGCAATTGTGTGCAGCATCTGAGGCCCTGCTGAAAGTGAAAGATTTAACCCAATAGTGTCTGGTCACTCTGAAGACTGCCTATCCTATCCAGGGGTGGATTGCAAATACTAAAAGCAAGACAGAAATGATGGACTATTGTAAATCACCCTCAGATCTATGGAAAAACATCCAGGATACTTGTTCGTAGTAACAGGTAACTATCTGTTATGTCCCTGCCCACTCCTCTAACACCCCTTTCAGGAATGTTGAGGCAGCCTTCATGAAAATCCAGAGCCATACCATTGAGACCTGAAAAGAAGCTGAGCGGCTCCACCAGCTCATGAACATCACCTGTGAGTGTCCTTTATGCTCACTCCAAGGACTGTGACATCAGACCCCTACTGCTCTTAGAAGGGATGAGAATTGTGACAGAGACCTGGACAATTGGAATGATGATCTTTTAATTGTTCAATAGCCCACTTTTGTTTCCCATACATTTAGATACCCCCTGGTATAGTCACACCAGGGAAAGAGTGTTGCAAATTATCCAACTGTGTTAATGATCTGGAAAACACTGTAACACATATTGGGGATACAGTATATAATACACAAATGCAATTGATTTTAAAATGTGATTATAATCAAAGTTCTTTTTGTGTTACTCCTTTAGAGTGGAATGATTCAGAGGAATGGAATAGTATTAGAAAACATTTGTTAAGCTATCAACATTCTAAGATAATTCAGCAAATTCAGGCATTATAACAGAAAGCTATATTAATGTCTCAATCAAATTTAGACATAGAAACATCAGATATGTGGAATGACATGACTAAAGAATTAAAATCTTTTAAATCCTGTCTCTTGGTAGAAACAATGGATTCCTATGTTTCATGACCTTATCGTGTACTGTTTACTATTCTTATTGATATTAATAGTATGGAAATCTTGGTTGGTGGCAAAACATCATATGGAATGACATTCTGCATCTCAAGCCATATTAAGACAAAAAACAAACCCCATAGCAGGCACTTAACTGGTATTCAATGACGAGTCAGATCTTCAGAGGAAGACAACCTAAGACAGGCACAGTTACCTTGCTATAAAATAAAAGGGGGACATGTTGGAATATTAGCCAGCATAAAGCATGCTGGGATACTTGACATGACTGCTTTAATCAGAAATGTTTGCAGTTGGCATGGAAATACAAGGCTAGGAAAGAAGTAGTGAAACAAGATAGTGACTTCTTATTCCACATTGTGTAGGTACATGTTAAGATCAATGCATGTAGTGTTTGCCAAGTTTTTATTTATAGCATTGCTAGGGCCTTTTTGCTAAACAGAGCATTGTTTGGAATTGTACAAATACTATGACTTTGCACAATAAACTTGTCAGTGGCATTTAATCTGATCCCCTGAACCCCAGTCTGCATGATTTTTTCATTTCTTCTTGAGCCACCGTTGACATCAAGGTACAAAATCTAAGTGTTCTATCAAACTACAAAGTGTATGTGCTCATCTTTTCTTTCAGCCTGTAACAGCTTCGTCCTGTTTGCTTGAAACTCTTAATTGCCTCATTCCTTAGGTTGCAAGCATAGCTATGGAAACAGCACATCTCTCCTTGCAAGACCACTGTGCCTTAGGTTCCAACATTTCCCCCTTTCTATTATAGTTGAGGTGACTGTGCCTGTCTAAGGTTGCCCTCCTCTCGAGGGTCTTACTCGTCATTGACTACCAGCTAAGTTCTTCAACTATGGGAAGTTATTGAAGTGCTTTCATTAGCACCAAATTATTAGCTTGTCCCATGGCTGCTATGCTTTGCAATTTTCTTCTAAAGCACTGTCCAGCACAGGCAAAAATCATGAGCAACAGAACAAATATG